>NW_006784328.1:186841-206870 GCF_000442215.2 Lipotes vexillifer
ATTCTTTGCACTCCAGCCCTGAAAACATCAAAGTTTTGACCCATTCTTTGTATCTCTGGGTCTTCACATATTCTGTTTTCTTCATCTGGAATGTTCCCACCCTTGCTTCATTTCTCCCTCTCAACCATCACCTTGTGTAGTTAATCGCTCATCTTCTTTTCTTTTTAACATCTTTATTGGAGTATAATTGCTTTACAATGGCGTGTTAGTTTCTGCTGTATAACAAAGTGAATCAGCTGTACATATATAAATTATACATCCCCATATCTCCTCCCTCTTGTGTCTCCCTCCCACCCTCCCTATCCCACCCCTCTAGGTGGTCACAAAGCACCGAGCTGATCTCCCTTATTCGGCTGCTTCCCACTAGCTATCTATTTTACGTTTGGTAGTGTATGTAAGTCCATGCCACTCTCATTTCATCCCAGCTTACCCTTCCCCCTCCCCGTGTCCTCAAGTCCATTGTCTACATCCTTATTCCTCTCCTGCTCCTAGGTTCTTGAGAATTTTTTTTTTTTTTTTTTTAGATTCCATATATATGTGTTAGCATACGGTATTTGTTTTTCTCTTTCTGACTTACTTCACTCTGTATGACAGACTCTAGGTCCATCCACCTCACTACAAATAACTCAATTTCGTTTCTTTTTATGGCTGAGTAATATTCCATTGTATATATGTGCCACATCTTCTTTATCCATTCATCTGTCAGTGGACACTTAGGTTGCTTCCATGGCCTTGCTATTGAAAATAGAGCTGCAATGAACATTGTGGTACATGACTCTTTTTGAATTATGGTTTTCTCAGGGTACATGCCCAGTAGTGGGATTGCTGGGTCATGTGGTAGTTCTCTTTTTAGTTTTCAATAGTCTTTTAAAGGCTTGTATGCCTCCTTTCCACGGGCTTAACTGTGTATGCATCAATATCCATTGACTAGTGTGATTATTTGATTGATGCTTATTTCCTCCATCAGACCACAAGTTCCATGAGCCAACTCTTATTCACAAATCTGTTCATAGATTCTATCTTGACATGTAGTAGCTATTTAATAAATATTTGTTAAATAAATAGATTCATAAAATAAGAAAGTAGGTTTAAAATAGATATTGGGTTTCCTTCCATCCCTCTCTGTAGCATTTCCTGAAGCATCTTGTTTTATTTTTTATTCAAGTATAGTTGATTTACAATATTATATTAGTTTCAGATGCACAGCATAGTGATTGAGTATTTTTATAGATTATACTCCATTAAAAGTTATTACAAGATAATGGCTATGATTCCTATACTATAAAATATATTATTGCTTGTCTATTTTATACATAGTAGTTTGTATCTCTTAATCCCATACCCCTATCTTGCCCCTCTCTCCTTCCCTCTCCCCACTGGTAACCACTAGTTTGTTTTCTAGATCTGTGAGTCTGTTTCTGTTTTGGTGTATATACTTGTTTTACTTTTAAGATTCCACATACAAGTGGTATCATAGAGTATTTGCCTTTCTCTGTATGCTTTTTTTCACTAAGAATAATATTTTCTAGGTCCATCCACTTGCTACAAATGGCAGAATTTCATCCTTTTTATGGCTGAGTATTACATATATAGTACATCTCCTTTATCTGTTTGTCTGATGATGGGCACTTGGGTTGCTTCCATATCTTGGCTACTGGTAATAGTGCTGCTATGAACACTGGGGTGCATGTAACTTTTCAAATTAGTATTTTAGTTTTTTCTGGATATATATCCAGGAGTACAATTGCTGGATAATATGGTAGTTCTATTTTTAGTGTTTTGAGGAACCTCCATACTGTTTTCAATAGTGGCTACACCAATTTATATTCCAAACAACAGTATACAAGTGTTTCTCTTTCTCCACATCCTCTCCAACATTTGTTATTTGTAGACTTTTTTAATGACAGCCATTCTGACAGATGTGAGATAATAGTTCATTGTCATTTTGATTTGCATTTCTCTAATAATTAGTGATGCTGAACATCTTTTCCTGTGTCTGTTAGCCATCATACATCTTCTTTGGAAAAATGTCATTCAGGTCTTCTGTTCATTATTTGATTGGGTTCTTTGTTCTTCTGATATGAGCTGTATGAGCTATTTATACATTTTGTTCATTAACCCCTTGTTGGTCATATGGTTTGCAAATATTTTCTCCCATTCTATAGGTTGTCTTCTCATTATGTGGTTGGTCTCCTTTGCTGTGCAAAAAGATTTTAAGTTTAATTAGGTCCCATTTGTTTACATTTTGTTTTTATTTCTTTTGTGAGGTACCTTATTTAAACTGTAGGGTACCACAGAACAAAGTTTGAAAATTGACACTTCATTGTTCCATCATGGGACTAGTGTGACAAAATCTAATGACGAAAACTTTGGCAATTTCTGTCAAAATTTGGAATACGTTTGGGACTGAACAATATGTAGGCTAGGGTCAGCTTCCCTTAGCCCTGCTACAAAGGTGAGCCTTAGTCTCCCTGTCTCCAGTCCTACTCATCTCTATTATGTCCTCATATAGTCACCATTTTATGGGTTGTCAAGAATAAAATCATTCTCTACATATTTGTCTCTCTCCACTGGATTGTAAACTGCTTAACAACATGCACGTGGCCTCACTTATTTTCTTCTCGCCACTTCAACTCCATCACCACCCCCACTACCACCTTGAAAACACACAGACTTGCGTATTAATAGATAATAAATACTGTATGAATTTGAATTTTTTTGTTTTAATCCTTGGAAACTTTGAGAGATTGTCTTGGCTAACATCCTAGTGAGAAATTATAGAGCCCAACTTAAAGTAACTTAAGCAAAAAAAAAAAAAGAAAGAAAGAAATTTAAGGGATGGATTTTATTGGGAATTTATGGATTATTTTATGGAAGACAGGACAGGTAGGTCTTTCAAGAGATGGGGACAGGTCCTGGGAAATCATTAAGAATACAAAGTGTTCTCTCTCCTGATCTGTTCCCTTTGCTTTTCCACAGAGGTACTTGCTTTATTCTTTCTCTCTGCTGAGTGGCTTGCTCTTCTTCTCTATGTACATGACAAGAAGGTAAACTTGTTTTACTCTAAGGTTTAATCTCCTTTCTATTGACCAGCTCAGCCTGACTGGTCATCTCTTGGTGTCTACTGTTCCTGTGTCAGGAAGCCTGCTTGCTATTCCTTTGTGGATAATTTCTTTTTTCTTTCTACTTTCAAGTTTTTCTTTATTCTTTGTGTTTCATAGTCTCATTGTGATGTGCCTTGGTATGGGTTTGTTTTTTATTTACTTATTTTTTACTTGGGACATGGTGTACTTTTTAATCTAAAGATTAAATTCAGTCTTTCTTTTGGAAAATTCTCAGATACTATCTTTTTGAAAATTAACACTTATTCTCTCTCTTCTATTCTCTAACCTCCATCCTATTTATACTCATGCCACTCTTTCTCCTTCTATCATCCATGTCTCTTAACTTCTCCCTTACGTTTTCTATCTATTAATCTCTTGTATTATATTCTGAGTGACTCACATCTTTCTTTCAATTTACTAATTATTAAGACCTGTCTATTACTTAACTAACTTGTAGAGCCTGTGTTTGTTTGTTTGTTTTCAATGACTGGATTATTTTATTGCTAGCTCAAGTAGGTCTACTCTTCTTTTTACAATTTCCTACAGAGATGACAAATATCGGTATTAAATTCAATTTTACAAAATTATTACCTCTAGTCTGGGATAGATATATTTATTGTTGGTAACATACATTAAAAGGCAAAAATTATTCAATAAAAATAAGGTAACTAACATGAAACCACACCTCTACCTTTGCTACTGTGCCAGGGACTTGGTTGGGCCTTTCAGGCTACACACATTTCCAAAATTTACATGATCATTGATATTTAATTAGAAGGAAATTTCTGAAGTGATAATCCATCAGAGTGCCTTGCAGTTGGTAAATGGTAGACAAGACATGTTATTTATAAAGCAGTTAAAGCCTAATTCACAAAAGTCTAGCAATTCATCTTTCTTAAAAGGCACAAGAAAGTAAGCAATTCCTTGAATTGATACCTGGTCAACTGGCTGTGCTGAGAAGAAATGTCAGAGAAATGTTAGAGTGGTAGTATAGGGACCCTGAAGAGGCAGATGGTTTGGTTATAGAAGCATCAATAATTATGGTTTGCTTCTAAATAGAGTAGCAAGACAACTTCTAATTTGCAATCTTAGGTATATTATAGGTAAATGAAAAAGGCCAGTAATCATACTCTAAGATTAATAAACAGCACATCAAAAATTATCTACAGGAGTGCTCATTTGCAGTGAAATTTTACAAAACAAGGCACCCAGCATTTTTCTATCCATAACCGACTTGCAAAACCACCTGTGGTTATTTCAAAAAATGCCCTCACTCTATTTTGGTTTAGTTAAACATTCCAGGTACCAAAAAGTGCCCATCTGATTTGTCATACCTCTAGGCACAGGTTTTACTGGCTCTTGCTTTATCTTGACTAGTTCCAGCCTAATGCACTCCTTCAGAAGACGATTTTTGTTCCCAACAAGAATGATGTATGTACAGAAATGCTTGATCTCCAGGTTCCTTTTTTCTGGGAGGTTTTATATCCTACCATAGTTATTGATGAAGAAACACATCAATATAACATCAGTGTCTGGGTAGGAAAGGGATCTCAGCTGGTCATGACCTTCCTGACCAGTTATGTCCCGATAAAGCCAACCCCACATGCTTTTCATTCACTTCGATGTCAGCCATGTGGTTCTCCGGGTGCTTGTCCCTGACAAGACTATGAGCCAGCCAGTCTTGCCCTAGACTCCATCATGATGGTCACCAGCATCTTTCAGATAGCATCCATTGTTCACAGAGTGACATGAGACAGGGACCGTGTGGCAGTTAGGGTCTGTAAAGTACATTAAGCTTCTCAGACAACAATTAGGCAGCACTTCCCAAGTTCAGATGCACCTCTGACAATGATGAATTTAGGGGCATCTGTGGCTTGGTGGGTGGAGAGCACAAGAAAGCTTTTAAAATTTTAAAGACATTTATTTAAAAATTGCTTTTAGATCATTCTATTATTTGTTTCCTCTCACATTTGCTGCTTATTCTGATTACCTACTGTCATACTACCTTGATGTGTATGCTATAACTTTTTGCTTCTGAATTTATCTTTAGAAATATGTCCTAGGGTTCTGCATTTCTAATGATAGTATTGTGTTTGTTGAGGGTCCAAAACAATGGTACCAAAAGAATCTGAGAAGGCACATCAGACATTGCTTTTATACCTTCCAAGACTGGAATTATCAGCCTACTTTCATGGTGCCTTCCTGGATCATATGGAATTTTCTGTTTTATACTGAGAGTCCAATTCTGGCTGCCCACTATGTGTGAGCTTTGGCCTCAAGTATCCCTATGAGGCATTAAGCCCCAGTTCTTAAGGTATATATCAGATGTTATCCCAATTTCACTTTCTACTCAGAGTTGGGCTCTCTCTGTTTTTGCTCTTTGAAGATTTTACTTTTATTTCTTTAATCATATTATTATTATTACATTTTTAATTTTTTCTGGAATTTCCATGTGTTTGGAGTGAGAGTGCAGAGTTCTTGCATTAGCTAAATTTCCCATCTGAACCAGAAGCTTGAATAGACTATCCCTTGATCCCAATTACCAACATCAGGAAAAGAGAAACTAACTGGCTAAGATTCTATCCAGTCCCCCTTGGACAAATCAATGATAGTGGTGCCACATCATGAAGTAGAAACATGTCTGCCACCTTTGTGAGTGAGAGGGCAACCTTCGCAATAAGACTGCTGGGCAGATATCCCTGTACCATTTACCACAGTGACCTCAAGGAAGATTTTTATTAGTTTTTATTCTCTGTTTAGATTTCTTCATCTAAAAATATCAAGATGGAAAATTCTCTGTTTATTATATATTCTAAATCTGACTTGCATCATGCTCAAAAACACATGTATCTGATCTTATATAAACTTTAAAATCTTTTGCAAAATGAGGGAAATAACCATCTCTTGACACAGAACTTGTATTTTCTGATAGAATTTGGACATTCATGTGATAAGAATGAGCAACATATTCCTACTCCTGCCTGATGATTAATGAAAGTATGGAGATAATACAGAAAATATTTCCCTTAATAAGGTTCACTGTAGATTATTTTGTTTGTTTTTCTTTGTTTCAGTTATTATTAAAAGTTTCAAAACAGCCTGAATGATTGGTTAATGGAAGAGCTGGAGTTATATGAAATGTTCTCATCGTCTTGGTCATTGGCTATACTCTTGTATGGTTTCAATTTAACATGCCAGAGTTCACATAACTGTATATACCCATGTCTATAAAAAGAAAACTCATGCCTAGAGCTGAAAAATGAGTGTTTGCCTAAGCACTTAGGTAACAGAGCCATAAACCTCGCACACATATAGAGATAACGAGATGCCTTGGGAAGCATGGCACATCTGCATCATATTCCTAAGGGGACTCCTCAGTCTATTCACGTTGGCAGGCTCTTTGCAAAGCATCTATCTGAAACAAATTTCAGATCTATCTCTTGAGATCTTATTCCTAGAAACTGATAATTTTGTCCTCTATTTCTAACATAGTCTGTGTATTCCTTTAACATGACCTAGTGGGTTCCATCTGCTCACCTTAATTTCTAGTGTGCTTAGAAGAATGTACTGTTAGAAATTTAAGTAAGTCAGCAATACACATCAGGCAAAGAGTGTACCTTCATTATAATCCTAATAATAACTGACATTTGTAAAGTGTTTTTATTTTTTTTCAAGACATATTTGCTCATTTGGTCCTCATGGTAACACTAGAATGGTTAACTTCTACCACTTAGTCCTGAAAGCTTAGAAGTCTTTCTGGTATTTAATCCACTAACATAATTTCCCATTCAATATTTATTGAATGATAAAGTAGTAGGAATATTGACCTGGAGTTTTAGGGACTTGTTTGAATCCTGGCCCACCAACTTAATATTTTGCCAACACTGGGCAAGTCCATTAATATTTCTGAATCTCAGTTTCTTCATCTATGAATAGAAAATAATGATACTTGATTCACATGTTTATTGTATGGCTTTAATGAACTATGGGATGTGAATGTTTCTTTTATAGGGTCTGGCATATAGTATGTACTTAATACATATTTGTGGAATAACTGCATTTACATCTAAGGGTTACCTGACAGTTGTAACTCCTTCAGATTTAGCTTCAGATTGATTAGAAGGTTTTCAGTTTTCTTCTATGCATTTCATAATTAACAATATGAATATCCTAGTCTTGTTCTCCTTCCTAGGGAGCAAGGGCTTGGCTTCACCAATATGGCCCTGAGAAGGGCCAAATATATGGAGGAATGAATTAAGTATGCTGATCTGAATGCAGCTTCATCATTATTATGAAGAATATTTTAAGTCATGAAATACAAATAAATTTATTTCATGAACCAACTTCTAGCTACTATTGGCTATCTGGAGCACTGCCTTGAGAATAATTCTAAGGCCAGTCTGGTTTAATAGGAAAAAAAAATCCCATGTATCTTTAGCAATAATTGCCATGGGTACAGGATGAGGAGCAGCAACCTATCTTTGCCCCACCCATAAGAAGCCGTTAGTTATACAAAGAACTTCGGAGAGCTTGAATAAACCCCATTAACAGATATATCCAAGTCTTAGTGAGGCAACCCAGCAAAGGAATATTATGATGTAACGATCATGATGTAGGCAGTGGTTAGGTTTTAAAGGCCTTTATGGCCCATGCTATGGAACTTAGATTTAACTCTTAGATGTTAGATGCTGTCAGGGAATTATGTCAAACGAAAGTGATACGGAGAGTTTTCATTCAACTATCAGTGATTTTTCAACCTGCTTAACCTGGTTGACACATTAACATTACCTGGAAAGCTTTTAAAAAATACTGATATCCTTTTCCAACTTGAGGCCAATTAAATCATAAGCTCAAGGCAATAGTGCATTTTTTCCCTTGAACCCCCCAAAACCTGCAATATCCTTTAGAGAAGCTGTGATTTTCTACCCCTAAAAAATTAATCATGGAAATGATGCTCTGGTTTTGCTACATAATGTAAAGAAATTTTGCTAATCTTTGAGGAAGAAATTTGAGATTGCCCTAAAAGATACTGCAAAAATGGCAGAGCTCACAACAGAGTATCTTAATCAGAAGAAATAATAAACCAAGCTTTGATAGTTGAAAGAGAAAGTGAAAATAAAGATTAATGCTTTAAAGATAAACCAATAAAATTATATGTTAGTCCACTGTTTGTCAATTTAGGGTCCTTGGACTCTTGGGGGATCTGTGAAGGTCCTCAATTTCTCCATGACAACTGAATTTTAATTTGGTATTTTCCTTTCTGATGTTACTGATGGAATAGATGTGCTGGCTTACCTGAATGACCACCTTTTAACCGAGTGTGGTGTTGAGATTTTAGTTTCCATATTGGCATGTGTGTTTACAGCCAAAGAGTCCTACTTTAATTGACTTGAGAGAACAAGAAAGGAACAGAGGAGGACCTACTAAGTAATGATGCGTTCAAGCCAAATGAAGTACAAATGACCACTACATGGACTAACATTTCACGGTTGTTTCAATACAATACAGACAATATAGAAAAGTTCCAGGAAAATTGAGCCCTTATATAGTGCACGATAACATGCGATGCTAAATTAAAGAGAAGAAGGCAGAAGCAGTTATTACCATATGGATATTGCAAGACAATGACTTAACTTCAACAAACATCACTTGTCATACTAAATTAATGACTTCCATTTGGATTGCATTTATTTGTAGTTTTGATTAATTTAAGTTATAAAGAATTGTATATGAGTTATCAATATTAACACATGGAGCTTAAATAGTTTAATCTTATGTATATTTAAGTATTGGGTTGGACAAAAAGTCCTTCGGTTTTAAAATAAAAATAAAAGACACATTTTTCATTTTTACCAAGAACTTTATTGAACAACGTATTCACCCTTTTGTTCCACTACCTTCTGCCATTTTTCAGGCGACTTCATAATTCCGTCTTCCCAAAATTTTTTATCTTTTTGAGCAAATAACTGTTCCAGGTGCCTTTTACAGCCTTCCAGGGAACTGAAATGTTTGCCATTAAGAGAATTTTGTAAATACCAAAATAAATGGAAATCCAAAGGTGCAATGTCTGGTGAATATGTCAGATGAATCAGAACTTCCCAGCCAAGCTGAAACAGTTTTTGCCTGGTCATCAAAGAAATGCGGTCTTGCATTATCCTGATGGAAGATGATGTGCTTTCTGTTGACTAATTCTGGATGCTTTTCGTGGAGTGCTGCTTTCAGTTAGTCTAATTGGAAGCAGTACTTGTTGGAATTAATCGTTTGGTTTTCCAGAAAGAGCTCATAATAGAGAACTCCCTTCCAATCCCACCATATACACAACATCATCTTCTTTGGATGAAGACCAGCCTTTGGTGTGGTTGGTGTGGTTCATTTCACTTGCTTCATCATCTCTTCCATTCCACATTATTGTACAGTTTCCACTTTTCATCACATGCCACAATTTTTAAAAACGGAATGTTTTCGTTACGTTTAAGTAGAGAATTGCATGCAGAAATACAGTCAAGAAGGGTTTTTTTGCTTAACTTATGTGGAACCCAAACATCAAAGTGATTAACATAACCAAGCTGGTGCAAATGATTTTCAACGCTTGATTTGGATATTTTGAGTATGTCGGCTATCTCCCACGTGGTATAATGTTGATTTTTCTCAGTTAATGTCTCGATTTGATCACTATCAACTTCAACTGATCTACCGGACCGTGGAGCATCATCCAGCGAGAAATCTCCAACACGAAACTTCGCAAACCACTTTTAACATGTTCGATCGGTCACAGCACCTTCTCCATAAACTGCACAAATCTTTTTTTGCGTTTCAGTTGTGTTTTTACCTTTCTTGAAATAATAAAGCATAATATGCTGAAAATGCTACTTTTTTCTTCCAACTTCAATATTAAAATGGCTGCACAAAAATTCACTAATTTTAATAAGTTTTTAAAAAATGTACACTGATATGACAACTGTCACAATACAATCTAACAAAATTATTTCGAATGAAGTTAAAGACAATTAAGCGCTACTAGAGCCATCTTATGGAAAAAAAAACAAACGAACTGTCTGGCCAACCCAATAATACAAAAATAATTTAGTTCAAATTTGGGAGTTCTAGGAGAATTACGTTTTTTGTGTGAAGGGTATATTACTCCAGGTTGAGAAATAGTGCTATCTTCTTTTGTTCAGCAATTGACATTTGCTGTTGGTAACCTCTGATCTTATAGAGTAGATGGATATTTGGAATGTCTAAGTATTCTTAATTTACTATCACATAACAAGCATGGAAGCTCAGCAAATAATCTTGAAACCCAGCATTCCAATAGAAAAAAAGTGGTCCACTTCTACAGAATTTTAAATCTCTTTCTATTTTTGAGAACTTAATTTGATTCATTTTCAACAACTGAAAAAAGGGTTTGTAGTACATAAATGATTTCTAGAAATCATATGATATTGTAGTCTTATGAAAATTTCACGTGTTAAAAGCCATGGTTGCAACTAAAGTGTTTAGAGCCAGACTACTCTGAGTCAAAATTCCTAAAGTGTTATTTATATCTGTGTGAACTTGGACAACATATATACTTCTCAAAGAATCTTGCTCAAATATGAAAACAATATTGGTACCTACTTCAGGTCGTTGTTAAGATTACCAGATGATATATGTGAAATGATCCAGAGAAGAGAGTAAAGTATGGTATTCTTTACTGTCCTTTTCTGTTTATGATTTGATAGAAAGTTTTCTAGACTAGGAGTAAGAGATTTGTTGCTCTGTGGCTCTCTAATATATAGTTTCGTATAGCTTACTCAATCTCTCAGGTTTCTCATCTGCAACATAAGGTTGTTAATCCAAATGATTTCTTTACACTCTCATGTGGCTAAATTGATCTCAGTCCCCTGATTTCTCCATGGGAAAGAACATATAATTGAAATATAAGTCCATCCTACCTTATCTGAAATTCTTAGGGTCTATTGTGTTTTGTAATTCAGAAATATTTGAATTTTAGAAAGGTTACACAGTGTATATACCAGGTATTACATAATAGCCCCCAGCAGGATCTGGAGCAAAAGCCTATAATCAAATGTATTAGTATTTCTGCAATAAAAATATATGAATAGTCATACTAAGTAGGATATATCAAAAAAACCTATAAATCACCTCATATTTGCTTATGAGTTTTTGCCACCAAATGAGTTTTATTTTTTTTGTTTTTGTTTTTTTGTGGTACGCGGGCCTCTCACTGCTGTGGCCTCTCCCATTGCGGGGCACAGGCTCCGGGTGTGCAGGCTCAGCAGCCATGGCTCACAGACCCAGCCGCTCCGTGGCATGTGGGATCCTCCCGGACCGGGGCACGAACCCGTGTCCCCTGCATCGGCAGGCAGACTCTCAACCACTGCGCCACCAGGGAAGCCCCCAAATGAGTTTTGATGACAAAGTTACACGAAACTTTTGCTTTTTGAGAGGTTTTACACTTTAGAGTTACAGATATGTTGTTTGTGGACCTCTGAATCCATCCTTGTCTCTCACTGTCTAGCTTTGTGAAATCAAGTCACTCTGCCTCTGCCTCTGTAGACTCATTCATTCGATAAACAAATATTTATTGAGACTTACTACATGCCAGCACTTTTCTATGTCTTATGGGCTCTGTGGTAAAAAATACTGTTCTTTTTTTTTTTTGCGGTACGCGGGCCTCTCACTGTTGTGGCCTCTCCCGTTGAGGAGCACAGGCTCCGGACACGCAGGCTCAGCGGCCATGGCTCACGGGCCCAGCAGCTCCGCGGCATGTGGGATCTTCCCGGACCGGGGCACGAACCCGTGTCCCCTGCATCGGCAGGCGGACTCTCAACCACTGCGCCACCAGGGAAGCCCAACAATTCTGTTCTTATTGAACTTATCTTCTGGGTGGAATGAAGACTGAGAAACAACAACAGATAAATGAAAAAGAACATTTCTAATACTGATTAATACTATAATGAAATAAAAGAGGATGGCATTATAGCGACTGATGGGACAGTCTATTTCCAGTTCACCAGTTAGGAAAACCGCTGTGGAGCTGACACTTGAGCTGGGATCTGAAGGATAAGGAGTCAATTCTATGAAAATCTAGGGGCAGAGTAGTCAGAAGGAAGACATGGCAATTACAAAAGCCCAAAGACAGGAAATAGGCCTGTGGAACCAAAATACAGGAATCTAAGAGAGAGTGGCAGAAGGTGAAACTAGAGGGAAAGGTAAGGGCAAGATTTTGTTGCGTTTTGCAGGTCATGGTAATGAAAGGATGAATGTAATCAAGTTTTTGCTTTAAGAATGCTCATATAAGACAATGATTTCTAGAGACCTATTGTAGGTAGCTCAAAGGAGAGAAATTTCTATTCTGTCTCAAGGAAAAGTTAAAATGAAAATAGAATGCAATGATACCAAATAAAAACTTCAGAGAAAAATTAAATCAAGAGACGTAAGAAAGAAAACAAATGCAATCAATCATGTATTAATTGGGGTGCTAAAGCAAATTGCTTCCACTGGCTCTCAGACTTTTGTACAGAAACAAGCCATAAATATTCTTTATCATCAAAAGTATTAGAATAATTCTCTGGCAGTACATATATATGTATTACAGGCTAAGTGCAAGATTCAGACAAATAAAAGGAAAAACAAGAAGCTATATTACACTGGAAAGATTCGGATTTTAAACATCAGAAGATATCACTCAAATTTAATGTAGAAAACTATTCTTCTGCTCTTAACAACACAGTATTAATTCCTTTCTAAAAACATTTTATTGTCTATTACTATACTGGTATTTATTGGATGCACATCAATTCCACTCATACAATACTAAACAACTCATTTTAAAAAATAAAACACATTTTTAAATGGTCAGAACACAAAAGATGGGGGCTATCATTGTGAAGTTCTATAAATACAGTAGAGTTCACACAGCTTAGAAGAGAAACTGACATATCAGAACCTATTGTTTACAAGATCCTATCTTCCCCAGGGTCACATAGTTGGCAAGTGACCAAACCAGCAGATTCAAGCCCATCTCTGCTCTGCCATAGTTCCTGAAGGGATCCCCTATACAAAGGTTTTCCCAGAAATCCTGTGATTTCTTGAATTAATTTTACTCAAAGAATTCTGACCGTGAACCTAGCATTGTTCTCAGCACTGTAAATAATGAATACAAGCTAGAATACCTGAAGTCAAAAATATTTCACATTTGAGGCGATAGGGCTAAAACATATGAAACAATGATCGATGCAATCTCAAATATATTTGAAAGCTTAGAAATGTGATTGTCAGTAAAATGAAGATTTAGACTCCACTTTCTATGCTATAATAGCAACTGATAAGATTATCATATGCCTTTGCTTAATAAAAGAGAATAATGTATTTTCTCTCTTACAAAGACACAGTAAAAACCGGCTTTCCAATTTGCACCCAATAGGATAAAGACACCCTGATGATATATTTCTTTTAAATTCTAGTAATAAAAGGATGTGTCAGCATCCTTACCACCTAAAGACCATAAATAGCACAGCTTGCTCAGTCTACTGAAAGATGTTCTCAGAGTTCAAACCCAATTCCATTAAGCACAAGTCCCAACCTGATTTATATATGATTAGGAGATGCACATGCCCTTGGATCATCCACTCCGTAAAACATCTTAATGGGCTGCTAAAGACAGCTCCACACTGTATCTTTTAAACCTTTTCCTCTGTTATTATCTCTCTCTCTCTACCACTTGCATTGCTTAAAGGGAGAGTAATTTCATTTATATATATGTTGAACTCTCAACACCGACTCAAGTGGATTGCTCCAAAATTCATCCTAGAACTTGACTCAGAGATCTATTTCTCAGGGTAATTCACTTATGGGCTTCCTTAAAGTCTAAACTCTTGCAAGATAATTCATTCGCATTGAATGAAAAGAAAACAAAAAAGGATGCTAATTGTTTCCCCCACAAGGGAAAAAAAATCTTCCATTTATCTTTTTATCATGTATTGAGACTAAGACACATTTTCTCAAGCACTTTGCCTCATGAAGAAGTTTCAGAATTAGAAAAATCTAGTTTCAGAATTAAAAAACAACAACAACATTTCACCGATTCTCAATATAAGCACTATTATCACTTTGGTCAAGAACATGTTTTGTTGTGTGAGTTGGTCCCCCACATTTGAAGGATATTTATTTTCCTTGGGCTTTATCCACAAACTATCAAGAATGTCCCCAGTCAGGGGACACCCTACCCACATCCCACCTCCGATGTATGCATTTCAAAACAATTGCATAGGGCTGTAATGACCCAGGTTGAGAACCATTACAACTACCTAATTCTGCAATAAAGGAATAGACTTGGAAACATTTAATGCTTTGCTCGAAGATACAGTACATAACAAGCAAATGCGAAAATGTGACTCTCCATTTAGTGTTCTTTTTATTTTTCTCCTATTTCATAAATCATCATTCATGAACTATTTCATAAAATCATCAAATATATAGAATAAAATGATATCTTGAGATGCAATCTATCTAAGACTTTGACCCTACACAGAGACATAACTCAAATAAAAAACATAATCTTCCAAAACTGATGAAAACATTTGACTCCTCCTAGCAACCTTTTTAAAATTAGATTAATAATGAAGTGGAAGGAGTGAAAGAGCAAGTAAATATAGGTGAGAATAGTTTCTCAGACTTTAACTAGGTGTGTAACCTTAAATTACACTACTTACATAATCTCTCCAGGCCTCAGTTTCTCCATACGTAAAATGACACGTTTGAGTCATATTATTCTTAAAGACTTGTCCTCTGTAAGAAATACTTGCCTTTATAGTTTTTAAAGTCTGTTTTATACTACGCAAAACAGTTAAGGGAATTTCACATCCTTACAAGAGCCCTCTATTTATACAAATTTTTCTACTACAGACAGGGAGTAGAGTTTTCTGGTTAACCAAATAACCCAGAAAACAAGACTATATCATGTATTCCCAAGAGTTCAATTTATTCCTTCATCAAACATTTGCAGCTATGACTATCCTTTACTGCTTCACATATAGGGACCATATATGAATTGTAGGGACATATATAAATTAGATACTTTCACTGATATCAAGAAAACCACAGCTTGATCAAGGAGTTATATACATATAAACAGATTACTATAATGCAAGACAAGAGGTATTATAATTATAAATATAGTTATTATGCTAAGCAATGAATTGTACTTACCACTAAAGTGGCAATGAAAATAGTGAAACATAACATTTGCTGATTAAACAGAAACATCAGATACATCATTATGGATATGAAACACTGAAATACTATAGAAAGAAGAATATTCTGGTTAATAAAGAATTTAAGTTAATAAAATATCAAATGAGCATTTTCCCCCATAATTCCTTCTTGCTAAAGTGAGCATAAAAATAACTCATAATTATGAGTTTTGGAGTCAGAAAAAACTTGGATTGAATTCTAGCTCTGCCATTTAGAAGTTAGGTGGCCTTAGACAAATATCACCACCCTTATAGCCCACATCATCATTTGTAAAGTGCGGAGAATTGCTGTAAGCAATAAATAAGGTCATTGATATAAAGTGACAAGTTCATAGAAGGTCTTTTGTAAATATTAAGTATCTTTCCTTTTTCAGTATGGAAAAATTTAGTCTTTCATCTGCCTTCATAGATTGTATTTTTATGGAAGATTGTATTTTGCAAAAATAGCTGCAATATTTTCTATTCCACATGCTCTTATAGAATCTTGCCATCCCCTATTAAGAGGTAGGGTCTATGTCCCCTCCTCTTGGACTTGGGCCCCCCTTTGTGACATGGCTCAATTAATAGAGTATGATGAAAGTGATGCTATATCCCTTTCAAGACTTAGATGTAGCTTCTGCCTGGCTCACTCACTGTCTCAGAATATGTATCTTTGGACCCTGATAGACAACACAAAAGAACTTTAGATGATGTGAAGAGACTGCATGGAGAAACCACATAAACTTAGAAAGGGCAAAGGAGACGCAGCTAGAGAAAGAAATTCAACAACCATTTTCTGACTCTTGGATAAACAGTATGTTCTAAACCCTAAATGTTCTCATTGCTATTAATAGTCTAAGTCAAAGCACATAATAACAAGAAATAACCAGCTCCTGTCACCTGATAATTTGAAAATTATCAGTGCAATTGTTTTAAATAATAAACAATGAATACAAGTGAAAACCTGGCCAATAAAATCAAAATCTTCAATTAGAGAAGAAAAGAAATGCTCATAAGAAAAAAAAAGAATTTTGAAACAGAATGTAAGTTTTCTATCCTAAGTTACTATGTACCTTGTGGCTATTTTGTCAAGTTGTATTCACTACTGTTTTACAAATGCAATGAAAAATGTAAACTAACATGAAATACTGGGAGATAACATTTATGCAAACAGAGGTTAGGGAATATAGTGAATTAAGAAAAAAATCCATGTTATTATGTTATTAAAAGCTTAGAACAGTATTACTAGAGTGGGTAATTTTTCTCCTAAAAAAACATTTTTGGTGGAGAATACACTAGAAGTTTATTTATTTGTAATGTTAGCCTTAAGCCTAAATTAGTTCATATATCAAAATCTAGCTTCTCCTCAGAAGACAGTACTCCAATATCAAGAACTATAGCTACCTGCAATAAAACAAATAAACAAGAAGAACATCAACAACAAGAATGGATTGGGAGAAGTACTAAAAATTACAAATTTAGGATTTAGGCTTGAGTTTAAATTATGGCTTCATTCAATGCCATCTGCGTAACTGCTTAATTTTTCTCAGACTTAATTTCCTGCATAAAAGCAGTAAAATAACACCTTTATGCAATGGATTCTTGTAAAGAGTAAGTGAAATGAGATATATAAAGTTCTTAGCACAGAAAATAGTACATAGCACTTTCACCAGAAACTATACCAGTGCAGAATTCACCAGTGAAACCATATGATCCTTGGCTTTTTTCTGTTGGGAGTTTTTGATTACTAATTCAATCTCCTTACTTGAAAAGGTCTGTTCAGATTTTCTCTTTCTTCATGATTCAGTCTTGGTAAGTTGTATGCTTCTAGGAAAGTATCCATTTCTTTTAGGTTATCCAATTTGTTGGCATATAGTAGTCTCTAATGCTCTTTTGTATTGCTGTGGTATCAGTTGCCATGACTCCTCTTTCATTCCTGATATTAATTATTTGAGTCTTCTCTCTTTATTTCTACCAAACGCTTAAAGAAGACTTAAGGCCAATCCTTCTTATACTCTTCCAAAAATTGAAGAGGAGGGAACACTCTCAGACTCGTTTTACAAGGCCAGCATTATCCTGATTGAAAAGCCAGATAAAGACACCACAAGAAAAAAATAAACCTATAGTCCAATATCCCTAATTTGTATAGATGCAAAAAATTTCAACAAAATACTAGCAAACAGAATTCAACAGCACACTAAAAGGATCATACACCATGATCAAGAGAAATTTAGGCAAGAATGGTTCAGCATATGCAAATCAATAAATGTGATATACCACATTAATATAATGAAAGATAAGAATCATATAATCATCTCAATAGATGGAGGAAGAGCATTTGGAAAAATTCACATCCTACCATAATATAAACAATGAAAGAATTGGGTATGGAAAGAATATACCTCAACATAATAAAGGTCATATATGAGAAACCCACAGCTAACATCATAATGAATGGTAAAAGTTTGAAACCATTTCCTCAAAGATCAGGAATAAGACAAGGGTGCTCACTCTCACCACTCCTCTTCAACATGGTACTGGAAGTCTCGAGCCAGAACAATCAGGTAAGAAAAAGGTATAAAAGGCATCCAAATTGAAAAAGAAGTAAAATTATTTTTGTTCGCAGATGATGTGATCTTATACAGAGGAAATCATAAAGATTTCATCAAAAAACTGTTAGAACTAATAAGCAAATTCAGTAAAGTTATAGGACACAAAATCAATATATAGAAATCAGTTGCATTTCTATACATTAACAACAAAATATATGAAAAAGAAACAAAGAAAACAACCCCAGGTATTTATACAAAGAAAATGCATACACTAACTTGAAAAGATACATGCACACCCATGTTCACTGCAGCATTATTTACAATAGCCAAGATATGGAAACAACCTAAGTGTCCACTGACAAATGAACAGATAAAGAAAATGTGGTTTATACATACAATGCAATAGTATTCAGCCATTAAAAGAATGAAATTTTGACATTTGCAACAACAAAGATGAACATTGAGAGTATTATACTAAGTGAAATAAGTCAGAGAAAGACAAATACCACATGACCTAAGTTGTATGTGGAATCTAAAAACAACAACAATAACAATAACAACCAAGCTCATAGATACAGAGAACAGATTGGCAGTTGCTAGAGGCAGGGGTTTGGGGGTAGGTGAAATGGGTGAAGAGAGTCAAAAGGCATAAATTTCCAGTTATAAAATAAATAAGTCTAAAGGATATAATGTACAGCATAACATCTATAGTTAATAATACTGTATGGTATATCTGAAAGTTGTTAAGAAAGTAAATCTTAAAAGTTCTCATCACAAGAAAAAAATTTTTGTAACTATGTATGGTGATGGATGTTAACTAGACTTATTGACAATCATTTTGCAATATACACAAATAAATTATTATGTTTTACACCTAAAACTAATATATGTTAATTATATCTCAATTAAAAAATACCATTTACAATATCATAAAAAACAATAAAATAATTAGAAATAAATTTACTCAAGGAGATGAAAGATCTATACACTAAAAACTATACAACTCTGATGAAAGAAATAGAAGGCAGAAATAAATGGAAAGATATCCTGTGTTCATGGATAGGAAGAATTAATATTGTTAAAATATCCATACTATCCAAAACAATCTACAGATTCAGTGCAGTCCCTATCAAAATTCCAATGGCATTTTTTCCAGAAATAGAAAAAACATTCCTAATATTTGTATGGAACCACAAAAGGCCCTGAAGAGTTAAGGCAATCCTGAAAAATAAGACCTAAGCTGGTCTTCAAAGTTATGGGAACCAAAAGGTATAGTAGTGGCATAAAAATAGAGACATAGACCAATGGAACAGAATCAAGGGCCCAGAAATAAACAATAAACCCTTGCATATATGGACAATTACTATTTGACAAGGTAGCCAAGAATACTCAATAAGAAAAGGATAGCCTCTTCAGTAAATGGTGCTGGGAAAACTGGATAACCACATGAAGAAAAATAAAATTGGACCCCAGTCTTACACTTCTCACAAAAATTAACTTAAAATGATTAGAGAGTTAAACATAAGACCTGAAACCATAAAAATTCTAGAAGAAAAATATGGAAAGAGATCCTTGACATTGGTCTTGGCAATGATTTTTTGGATATGACACCCAAAGCACAAGTGATAACAGCAAATATTAATAACAACAAACAAAAGGCTTCTACAGGGCTTCCCTGGTGGTACAGTGGTTGAGAGTCTGCCTGCCGATGCAGGGGACACGGGTTCGTGCCCCGGTCCGGGGAGATCCCACATGCCGTGGAGCGGCTGGGCCCGTGAGCCATGGCCGCTGAGCCTGCAAGTCCGGAGCCTGTGCTCCGCAATGGGAGAGGCCACAACAGTGAGAGGCCCACGTACCGCAAAGAAAAAAAAAAAAAAAAAAAAAAAAACTTCTACACAACAAAAAAAATAATAAACAAAATGAAAACACAACCTTCAGAATGGGAAAAATTATTTTCAAATCATATACCTGACAAGGGGTTAATATCCAAAAAATATAAAGAACTCATATAATTCAATAGCAAAAACATAGGGCTTCCCTGGCAGCACAGTGGTTGAGAGTCCGCCCGCCGATGCAGGGGACACGGGTTCGTGCCCCGGTCCAGGAAGATCCCACATGCTGCAGAGCGGCTGGGGCC
>NW_006784328.1:206966-212089 GCF_000442215.2 Lipotes vexillifer
CCAGAAAAAAAAAAAAAAAAAAAAGCAAAAAAGTAATAAATGAATAAACAATTGATTACAAAATGGGCAGGAGAACTGAATAGACCTTTTTCAAAAAATAAAAAAAATACTAGTAACCAACCTGTACATAAAAAAGGTACTCAGTACCACTAATCATCAAGGAAGTGAAAATCAAAACCACAGTGAAATATCACCTTACACCTGTTAGAATGGCTACCATAAAAAAAGACAATAAGTATTGGGGGGATTGTGGAGAAAAGGGAACCCTTGTGCACTGTTGGTGGGAATATAAATTGGTATAGCCATTATGAAAAACAATACGGAGGTTCCTCAAAAAATTAAGTGTAACTACCATATGATCCAGCAATTCCACTTCTGGGTATATATCCAAAGGAAAGAAAACAGGATATTGATGAGACAGCTGCACTCCTGTGTTTGTTGCAGTATTATACACAATATTCAAAACATGGAAAAAAAAGAAGTGTCCATCAATGGATGAATGAAAAAAGGTGTGAGATACACACACACACACACACACACACACACACACAGAGTGGAATATTATTCAGCCATTAGAAATAAGGAAATCCTGTAATTTGCAGCAACATGGATGGACCATGAGGGCTGTATGGAATCTAAAAGCCAACCTCATAGAAACAAAGAGTAGAAAGGTGATTATCAGGAGCTGGGAGGGTGGGAGAAATAGAGACACTTTGGTTAAAGGGTACAAACGCTCACTTATAAGACAAATAAATTTTGGGTCTCTGATGTACAGCACGGTGATTAACAATGCTGTATTTTACATTTGACAGTTGCTAAGAGAGTAAGTCTTAAATGTTCTCACCACAAAAAAGAAATAGTAATTAGTGAGGTCATGCTGGTGTTAGCCAATACCACAGTAGTAATAACTACGCAATACGTAAGTGTATAAGATAAACACACTGTACACCTTGAGCTTACACAATGTTATATATGTCAGGTACATCTAAATAAAGTTGGGGGGTTAGGGGAGGGGGGAAGTAAAACAACAACAACAACAATCAAAGATGACCAAATATTTAAGTAAAACATAAGGACAAGATAAACTAACAGAATAAAAAATACTTAAGGAAGCAGAGATAACTCAGGAATAAAAAAACAATAAAAACTAATCAAATTTTTAAAAATTATCTAATTAGTATCCTCATAGAAGATAGTACATCCACAAAAAGGATAGATTGCTATGAAAAAGGAAAAACTCAGAGTGCAAGACAGAGCCTTTCCCAAAGTTGACAACAATCCAAACAATTTGTATGACTTTACTGCTAATGATGCCTGAAGCAGAAGGAAATTTTTCTAAACTACCAGCTACAAAGAATTAATTTTGATCAATCACAGAAACAACATTGAACTATCTTTCTATTTTCTCTGTTGAAAATGATAGTACTAAATTATTGTCCTGTGAAAAGAGTATCAAAAAGTAAACAGCTAAAAGTTGTTTAAAGTATATTGAGGTGTGTCATACAGTTAATTAATGAAAATTTTGCATTTCCCTGACCTTGGCTTTTTAAAACTGGTAATGTGTTGTATTTCTTTTCTCACTCTAAATAAAATTTTACTCTTAGGGAAAAAAAAAAAGAAACTATGCCAGTGCATCAAATAGATGATAAGAAAAAGCATGTTTATAGCTTCACCTGTGATATCTTAATTCAATCCCTCTCTCCAGTATTCTACTATAGGGGAAGAATTAACATGCAGTCCTTTTCCCCCATATTTGTGGTTCTACCCGTTGGTAAGGGAGAGATTTCTACCCAGACATTAGTAGTGCAGTACTTACTTACCTCTTTCTTTCTTTGGTTTTATAGCTTAGATACCTGTAAGAGGAAAATAGGCAAGTAAAAGGATTCATACTCAAAAGCCCTATCTTAAGCTCTAATATCTGTTGGCTCTATATACCTCTCTTGGTGCACCACAGTCCTGTACTGATTCCATAATCAGCATTCTGTCTTTGTGTCTGGGGTACTCTATGCTGCTGGAGAAAATCAAATGAATGAAAATCAAATGAATTCAAGGATTCATTAGTAATTGCACCAGCTTTATGCCCCACAACCTCAGTGGGGCCTCCACCACTGACAAGGTATCCTGACTCTTCTACTTCAGGGTTTCTCCTATATTTCTCAGAAGACGAGCTTCACTCCTTGAAGTTATAAGGCAACTTCCTGCTTCCACACCTACACACCTATCCATACCTATGCTTGTACTTAAATCCTTCCTTCTGGATTCAGAAGACTATTATCTCTCTTCCTCCTTAAAGTCAGTTAAAACTTTTGTGTTTTGAAAATTGATTTTTTTTTTAGCCTCTAGTCAAAATAACAGTGTTAAAGAACACTGGTAGTGGTTAGGGAAACCACCAATAAGACTGAAAATAACGGAAATGAACATTTGTCAAATTTACAAAAGTAGTAAATGCCAAAGTCATGTGTAAACTGACACTGTTCTTCAGACCGGCATATTTAAAAGTGTGTCCTTTTGTGACATGGTCCATTTTGTCTCTGAAAATTCTTCATTATTTACCACACACACATTCATTTACTATTTTACAGGTCAATAAATTTCATTTTCTAAAAACATTGTTCTATTTGTGGTCATAAAATTTAAGTTTATATCACAGTCCAACATTTAATTTTTAATTATAGAAGACCACCTAATAAGAAACATATTTCTTTCAATGAGAGATTAAACTGTGCTATTTTTAAAAACAAAGTCACCTCTACTTGCTGTGGCAAGTTGCTGTTTTAAAAAGAAGTAATACTAAATCAACTACCCACCTTTCATAGTTTAGAGCATTAATTACTTGATCTCAAAACATATGTAAGAAGATGCCTTTAAGTCATAGGGTGGTGAGATACCATGCTTGAGAAAAGGGTGGAAAGAATACAATTTACAGATTTTGGAAAAATTTAGGTCTCTAGTTTCAATAAACTTTCCCAGGTAAGTGTATGAAGCTCACAATACAGAGCTTGGTACCTAGTACTAAAGAGCTATATTAAATAGCTAGCTATTTTTCTTCTATGTCAAGAATTTTTTCTCCAATTTTGACCAAATGTTATATGGAACTCTGTACCATGAATTTATCTCTTAATAATCTTAAATTCAAAACTCTTTTAACACTTTATGGTAACTTATAGAAATAATAGTATGGAATATCAATGTTATTTTCTTTGATTCTATGAAATGAACTAGAATTATGAATTGAGAGCAGCACTGAAACAATATAATATTGCAATGGAATAATTAAACTTTATGATTTAAAAAACTAGTTTATTATAATAAAGTAATTTTAAATAATAAAAAAGTTAAAAAAAGCTATAGGTTAAAAAAAAACTATAGGTAAAGTGTCATTGTTGAACCCCCATGTTGGTCTTACTGAAATTAATTCAGGATTATGTCATATAATAATTACATTGTCATTGATTTCTATTCTTAATAGCCAAAACTCTAGAAGCTAGGAATATATAACTTGTGTAAATTTTTTTTCTTCGGCACCTATTTCATTATCAATCTCAGGCAGTAAGTTTCACTCAGGACAGCAATCTATCAAAAAATGTGTTCTGAGTATTTAGTGTGTTATTGTACATCTTTACCTCAATCTCTTAACAGTTCACTCCTTTTTTCACCTCCTGTTCTTCAGCCTCACAGAGATAGATATCCAGTGCCTTAATCTCTTCACTTTCTCTTACTTTACAGGCCCCTTTTGATCTTTTTCTTCTTTATCCGGCTTGAACCTAATGGCTTTTCATTTGAACTATTGTCTCACAAATATCTTTGATTCATTTTACTTCAAAGTGTATCTGCTCAGCACAACGCAAACCCCCAGATCAATGCTGTAGCTGGTTTTTCCACCCAAATGCTGAAGCTCCGTGGGAAAGGAAATCACCCATTTCTGCTAATAGTAAATTCTATTTAGTCTATATAGTACCAGTTGGGTACTGTCTTCATCAGCCTGCTCTCTCATTTCCCTCAAAAATTTTTTCTAAATCATTACCATCTTCCTCTAAGTCCTTGATTACCATACTCCCTCATTTTGACAGGCTAGACAGTCCTCTCCCTCATGGAGGAAACTGGAAGCTATTAGCTGTGTTCTCTCTGCACATACATACCACACCCAGACCTGGAAAGCTAGCCCACAGTCATAGCCAGCCTCACCCTACTCCCTTCCCTACTCTCTTCAGTTCTCCTCTGCCATCTATATTCGTGGTTGGCAAACCATAGCCCATGAGTCAAATCTGGCTTGCTGCCTGTTTTTGTAAATAAAATTTTATTGAAAATACCATGCCCATTTGTTTACATATTGTCTATGGCTGCTTTTATTTTATAATAACAGAGTTGCGTGGTTTCTGCAGAGACCACATGGCCTGCAAAACCTAAAATATTTATTATCTAGAACTTTACAGAAAGTTTGCTGCCCTCTGATTTATACAGTCAACATCTTCCTCTGCTTGGATCTTTGTATTTAGCCTAAAAATATGGCCATCTCTTTTCCAGTCTAAAAGTATTTGCTTGGGGTTGGGGGAATGGGGATGTGTGGGCATTGGCTCAAACTCTCTACAGTTATATACCAATTTCTCTCTTCCCTTCCTAAAGAGACAAAGAATGTTCAGGAAGAATGCCACATTCTCTTCCTTAAAGTTGTTTTTTATTTGTTCCTTTGCCCTGTAATCTGACTTTTACCCATACTACCTTTTTGAAATTAATCACACAAAATTAACGATGACCTCCTACCTGTCAAGCTTAAAGAAAAAAATTAGCTTTAACTAACCCATCTTTAGGTACCCTTCCCTTAAAATTCTGTAATCCAATGTTCTTAACAAAGAGTGCTTATCAGGATCATCTCTACAGGTTTCCACACCTGTGCTGGCCACAAACCAGAATTATTCTTTACTGCATTTTATTGCCTCTCAGATAAGGGATTAATAGTACTATTCCAATTGGAGAAAAAGTAATCAAGTAACTGGAACAAAATACTGTGGTAAATAAGAGAAGAATACCTAGTCTAGGTATCTGTCAATACATAATCTCCACCCTCACCATACAGGATGCAAACAAACACTTGCCCTTGCAGAATGTCCACCCTGACCGCTCTT
>NW_006784328.1:212099-248344 GCF_000442215.2 Lipotes vexillifer
ACTAATAAAAAAGCCAAAGGAAGTCTAGGACATCTTGGAGTACAAGATTTTTTTTTTCCTCATTATCTCCTGGAATGAGGAATAACAACCATATAAGGAACAAAGAGCCTTCATTTTACTTAAAAAAAAATTGACATTCCCATAGATTAATGCCACAAATGTATTTGGCAGAGATGTGAAATACCCTTCCAGAGATCTTGATAATTAATCAAAATGTTCACTCCTCATAATGATGGTTGGTCCAGGATATGCACATAGAAATTAAATCTCTGTACCAATAACACATGCACACTTATTTAATATGTAATTTCCATATTCCTCAAGTTGAAATGAGAGAAAGTACAGTGAAAAAACATGCTCTGCTTTCTTTTAAGGTGGGAACATGGATAACCAGTAGGAAATTGAGATTATTAATCAAAATTTTTACTTCTCATAATTATGGTTGCTACAGAATATGCACATAGAAATTTTCTATTAAAGTGGCCATGAAAACAAACAAGGACACACAGATATACAAAATCACTGATGATATCAATCAACAATTTACATCTAGTTAGGAGGAAAATATTCTCTTTAAAGGTTCTATATGGTGAGAATAGATTAACTGTCTCTATCTGACATATGTGTTGATTTTGAAAACAGAACAAAATCAGATAGAACACTAGCAGAAAGACACATATTTCAGCTTCTACTCTGTATCCCTACCAAAGATGCATGGATCTGTGCCTCTAAGTAAACCACAAATCTCACAGAGGAAAATTCTTTCTGATTAGACCAGAGTTATCCCTTTCTCATACCTCTGCCTTCCAGTCCTTCATCCCACAAAATCATAATTTTATTGGGATACTTTAATATGTATATTTATACTCTGATGATCCAAGCAAGTAAACTTAAGACATAAAAATTGAAGGAGTACAATTAATAAGGTAGATTTAATAAATAAAAATAAATTTTTTATCCCACAGAAAATATCCCTCCTTTTAACATATTCATGGAACTATGCTAAATTTTTATCACTTATTACACCACAAAAATCAGTATACTTTAAAATGTAAAACTCATAGAGACAATATTCCCTGACCACAGTAATTAAAAAGTGGAAATTAAGAATATATAGGGGGCGGGCTTCCCTGGTGGTGCAGTGGTTGAGAGTCCGCCTGCCGATGCAGGGGACACGGGTTCGTGCCCCGGTCCGGGAAGATCCCACATGCCGCGGAGCGGCTGGGCCCGTGAGCCATGGCCACGGAGCCTGTGCGTCCGGAGCCTGTGCTCCTCAATGGGAGAGGCCACAACAGTGAGAGGCCCGCGTACCAGGCCACAACAGTGAGAGGCCCGCGTACCAAAAAAAAAAAAAAGAATATATAGGGATAAAACTACACAATCTTAGCCTTTTCAAAATTAAGAAAAAATTTTGAAACATTATTAAAAAACTGTAACTTTGTATGATGACAGAAGGTAACTAGACTTATCATGGTGAATACTTTGTAATGTATAGAAATATCAAATCATGATGTTGCATACCAGGGACTACCATTGTATTGTAGGACAATTATACTTCAAAAACAAACAAACTAACAAACTCATAGAAAAAGAGATCAGATTTACGGTTACCAGAGGTGGGGAGTGGGGTGTAGAGGGAACTGGATGAAGGCAGTCAAAAGGTACAACCTTCATAAAATGAATAGGTACCAGGGTAGTAATGTACAAAATGATAAATATAATTAACACTGCTGTATGTTATACAGAAAGTCATCAAGAGAGTAAATCCTAAGAGCTCTCATCACAAGGAAAAATATTTTTTTCAATTTCTTTAATTTTGCATCTATAATAGATGGTGGATGTTCACCACATTTATTGAGGTAATCATACATGATGGATATAAGTCAAATCAATATACTGCACACTTTAAACTTATACAATGTTGTATGCCAATTATATCTCAATAAAAATGGAAGAAAAAATACTGTATAATAGGAAATAAAATTATTATCCCAGACCATTTAGAAAATCATAAAAGTGGGAATGTAATATACGACCTTTATGGAATTCTTTTAAACATATGTAGAGATGTTAATAGGCTTAGATGATTAGTTTTTTTAATGAAAATAAGTTGTCTTCATATTAAAATGTTAGAAAAAGTCAGTAGAAATAAAATGAAATGAAAAGAAGGCAACACTAAAAAGAAAATCAGAGGGCTTCCCTGGTGGCGCAGTGGTTGAGAGTCCGCCTGCCGATGCAGGGGACACGGGTTCGTGCCCCGGTCTGGGAAGATCCCACATGCCGCGGAGTGGCTGGGCCCGTGAGCCATGGCCGCTGAGCCTGCGCGTCCGGAGTCTGTGCTCCGCAACGGGAGAGGCCACAGCAGTGAGAGGCCCGCATACAGCAAAAAAAAAAAGAAAATCAGAAATTAATTAATACAAACAGAAAACTGATAAAGAAATAAAGTACTTGGTTCTTAGAATACACAATAAAATTGATGAAAATATGGCAAATCTAATCAAGACAAAAAGATATGTTTTGGTACTAAGAAAAAGAATATAACCACAAATACAAAAATGATACTTAAAAAAAGAATTGTGTATGTGTTACTCTCCCTGTAAATATAAAGTAACAACCATACACATAAAGCAGATATTTTGTCGCAAGATTAAAGACTTACATTTGAATGCAAACTATATTGTGCACTAGTTACATAATCTTAAGCAAATTCCCTAACTGCTGTGAGCCACATTTGCTTCATCTATAACATTGGAATTTAAACTCTCTAGAATAAATACAAGTGTTTTGAGAAGTACTGCTTATATCATTGTCATCCTTGCTGTCATGACCTCCTCATCCTCACTATTAATATTCACTGTTTTTGATTAATGCTTGATATGTGCCAACAAGTTAAAATTTAAAAGATGATTTTCTATTCTAATCAATACTTTAATCACTATATAACAACCAGGCCCAGAACAGACCACTTACTTTATTATTTATTTATCCACTGAACTGCAAGTTATCAGCAACATTCACTACATCTGAGAATACAAACTTTTACTGACATATCCTCAGGGACGGAATCTTGTCCAACTGATAAGACCTGTAAGGGTTGATTATACTTAATAATTAATGTGGTATTTTTAGAGTTACATAATTGTCATTAAATAAAGACATAGGCATCAAATTTATGAGAAAACCAAGAATAAAACTGACATACAGAAAAGTCAGGAATATATTTTCTCACTTTTGTTAGTAAACCTGAAGGTCTCATACAAACCTACAAGATTCTGAAAACAAGAAGAGTGCTGTGCTTTTAAGTTCATAAATCTTAGAATGAGATAAATAGAAAACCATTAAAATTGGGTCTCTCATATTTATCTATGTCCCTAGATTTTTCCTTCAGGTTTTAATGGAGGTTATTACTGTCACAGCTAAATTAAGTGAAAAGTAAATTTCCAACTCCTGACATTCTCTTGTTTTAGACCAAAATAACAATTACTAGTTTAAAACTTGTGTAATGGAGTCCATCCGAGAAAAAACAGGTCATTTTGTAGCATAATTGCAAAATGCCAAAAATAAAATATGGTTGACCCTTGAACAAAAGGAGGATTGGTGGGGTGGGGGGGCTGACCCTCCACGCAGTGCAAAAAGGGGACTAAGGGTGCCCACTCTCCACACAGCTGAAGTTTATAGTCAGTCCTCTGCATATGTGGTTCCTCCATGTCTGGGGCTCCTCATATCCACGTTTGAGTCCACAGATTCAACCAGCCATAGATTGGGTAGTGCTATAATATTAAAGATTGAAAAAAATATGCCTATAAGTGGACCCATGCAGTTCAAACTGGTGTTGTTCAAAGGTCAACTGTAAAGCAAAAAGTCCACAAAACAAAAAACTGGTAACTCTACCTATCTTCTTGGATTAATCTATTTAAAAATTATATACACCTTAAGTTCATTAACACGGTAAATATTTATAGCACACAAAACAATCCAGAGATGAAAATAAATAGTCTTTTACACTCAAGGAACTCACTGTAGGTGAGTTCAGAGGAAGACTGCAAAGGTAAACAATTACAAAGCTATATGATAGAAGTATATTTCTATACAGACTCTGTATCTTATGTTAGAGATACACTGATAATCCTAGTAATTTATTGAGCATCAACACAAGTTGCTAGGCGCTTTATCTATACTATTTTACAGCCTCTCTAGACCTCTGTGTGTTAAGAATTATCGTGCCCATTTTACAAAGATAGAATTGAAGTTTATAGAGTTTGGGTTGGTAAACTGGTAAAGGTCTGATTAATGTTCTCATTAAATTTAGATATTTGAGGAATTATCAGCTTTTGAAGTGAAAAAAGAATGCACTGGTCTAAGCTTCTAAACCTTGCCATGTCTTAGCTTCTTCATCTGAAAGTTGTCAGTAATTAAACTGGCCTCATTAATTTCACTAAGTTTTTGGGAAGATCAAATGTGATAATTTATGAGAAAGTTACTGAAAAGTAGACAAAGGTAAGCCATTTATAAAATGAGATACAGGATTACAGAGATGAAGCTCTGCCCAGGCTTTAGAATCTAGGCCAAGCAACCAAAGAACCAGGAGCTAGTACAGGAAGGGAAATGGACCTGAAACAATTTCATTTATGTAAAACAGTTTAAACATTATAGCCTTTGCTAAACAACCTCAAGGTAAATGGATTTGAAACTATGTTTTTCTATTTGATCTGTGCTAGAGTAACAAAACACAGGCCAAGTTGAAAACTATGTAATTTTTTCTCTGAATTCCATCAGTAAAGACAAGGAATTTACATAATGTAGGCCCCCAAAGCAAATTTTCCCTCCATAACACATTCCTGAAGCCCAAAGGAAATGACTAATTGCCTGGACTCCTCATTGCATTTTGTCTATACAGCCACCATCTGCCTTTAAACATGCAGAAAGAATAGTGTCACTTGTAGTAAAATAAAATCATCCAAAAGCTTTATAAGTGCTTTTTTTGTCTCTTCTTATTGTTACCCTCTCCATACGTTGGCTTAAGTTCCCTGAACCTAATCTACTTGGAACTCTGTCCTTCCTGCAAATATTTCATTCTAAGTTCTGTTTTAGGCTTCCTTAACATATTGTCATACATTCAGGTCTCTCAAAATGTCTGCAGAGAGATCTAGAGCTATTCTTTCCATGCAGCAAAAGCATTCTGTCAAAACAAATTATACACCAGAAACTAGAGAAATAAGAAAAATTAGACAGTAAAATATTACACTGATTAAAAAATAATCCTTATTCAATTCCATTAAGTCATTAGTTTGAAAACCACCACAGAACTCATTAGCATGCCACTTTTAATTATCCTGTCCTAGAATTACGTCCATATTTAGTTGTGAATGAATAACCATTGAGAAACTTTTTTTTTTAAACATCTTTATAGGAGTATAATTGCTTTACAATGGTGTGTAAAGCAATTTATATTGCTCCCTCCCTCCATATCTCCTCCCTCTTGTGTTTCCCTCCCACCCTCCCTATCCCACCCCTCTTGGTGGTCACAAAGCACCAAGCTAATCTCCCTGTGCTATGTGGCTGCTTCCCACTAGCTATCTATTTTACTTTTGGTAGTATATATATGTCCATGCCACTCTCTCACTTCGTCCCAGCTTACCCTTCACCCTCCCCATGTCCTCAAGTCCATTCTCTACATCTGTGTCTTTATTCCTGTCCTGCCCCTAGGTTCATCAGAACCATTTTTTTTTCTTTTTTTAGATTCCATATATATGTGTTAGCATATGGTATTTGTTTTTCTTTTTCTGACTTACTTCACTCTGTATGACAGACTCTAGGTCCATCCACCTCAATACAAATAACTCAATTTTGTTTCTTTTTATGGCTGAGTAATATTCCATCTTATATATGTGCCACATCTTCTTTATCCATTCATCTGTTGATGGACACTTAGGTTGCTTCCATGTCCTGGCTATTGTAAATAGTGCTGCAATGAACATTGTGATACATGTCTCTTTTTGAATTATGGTTTTCTCAGGGTATATGCCCAGGAGTGGGACTGCTGGCTCATATGGTAGTTCTATTTGTAGTTTTTTAAGGAACCTCCATACCGTTCTCCGTAGTGGCTGTATCAGCACCACCAACAATGCAAGAAGGTTCCCTTTTCTCCACACCCTCTCCAGCATTTACTGTTTGTAGATTTTTTGATGATGGCCATTCTGACTGGTGTGAAATGATACCTCACTGTAGTTTTGATTTGCATTTCTCTAATGATTAGTGATGTTGAGCATCCTTTCATGTGGACGTTGGCAATCTGTATATCTTCTTTGGAGAAATGTCTGTTTAGGTCTTCTGCCCATTTTTGGATTGGGCTGGTTTTTTTTTTTTTGATATTGAGCTGCATGAGCTGCTTGTATATTCTGGAGATTAATCCCTTGTCAGTTGCTTCGTTTGCAAATATTTTCTCCCATTCTGAGGGTTGCCTTTTCATCTTGTTTATGGTTTCCTTTGCTGTGCAAAAGCTTTTAAGTTTCATTAGGTCCCATTTGTTTATTTTTGTTTTTATTTCCATTTCTCAGGAGGTGCGTCAAAAAGGATCTTGCTGTGATTTATGTCATAGAGTGTTCTGCCTATGTTTTCCTCTAAGAGTTTTATAGTGTCTGGCCTTCATTTAGGTCTTTAATCCATTTTGAATGTATTTTTGTATATTTAAAATTAAATGCATTCTGTAATTGTTGACAGATATTTCACTGTGTATAGAAAACACACACATACACACACCCACTATACCATGACAGTGCCAAATCTTTCGTACATTTAAGTATACAGGGAGTACTGGTAAATTCGTTGAACACAATTGACAATAAGCAAATTTCTTCCTAGTGATGCTTTAATTCAGATATACAATACTGTTGACATCTGGCCCCAGGCTAGATGACTAGAACAGTTATCATAAAGATGAGTTGTTGGAGTTTAGCTTTCCTCAATGAAATGTTAGAATCACAAATGCCTAATGGAGTTTCACAAATGAATAGAAGCTAATGATTGTAATTGAGGCCAGTCCACTTTGATACAAAATAATAACAATTTAAGGAATTTAGTTCCCCTAAATAAGGAAAACTATAAAACTTAATTGAAGGACACAAAATATGTAGAGATATATCAATCATGTTCTTATATAACGTCACTTTAATACAATTAAAATGTTCATCATCATATAAAGTTAATGCAATTCTAGCAGAATTGCAAAAATATTGTACAAAATCATTCTAAAATTCATTAGAAGAATAACTGGTAATTGCAGAGGAATTCTGTAAAAGTAGACAAGGAAGAGGGCTTTGCCCATTTCGATATTAAATCTCACTCAAAAGCTACCTTACCTAACTAGTATGGAACGAAAGTATATCCATGGAACAAAATTTAGAAATAGTTCCAAATGTAGATTGGGATTCAATATATAATCAATGTGAATTCCACCTCAGAAGGGAAAAGATGATTTATTCAATAAAGGTTTTAGACACAAATGGCTATCTATTTGCTATAGACAAAATTAGATTCACACTTTACTCAAAAATATATTTCAGGTGATTTAGTGGTCTAAATGTAAATAATAAGACAATAAAGATTTTGGAATAAATACCTGAAGATATTTTTATAACTTTGATGGCACAGAAGACTTTCTTAAACATAATTAGAATCCAGAAGCCAAAAGGAAAAATAAAATTTACATATTTGAGTACATAAAAGTTAAATTTTTCTGAGTTTAAAAGAAAAGGCAACAAAAAAAGTCAAACTACAAATAAACTGAAAGAAGCTACTTAGCAAACTTACAGTAACCAAAAGGATCTAAAATAGGAAGAGTCCTGCAAATTACTAAGAACAGGACAAATTAGAAAAGAACACTTTAGAAAAACAGACAAAGGATATGAACAGAAATTTGGTAGTAAAGAAATTGCAAATCCCAACCTCAATTATAAAACAAGAAACGTAAATTAAAATACTATGATACTATTTTTCACACTTAAAAAATTTGACAACATCATCAATACCTAGTATTCTGAGAAATGTATAGAAATGAAAACCTTCATAAAGCTCTGACGGGAATACAAATTGTTAAAGTCTTATTGAAGGACGATCTGATAACATCTTTTAATATTTAAAACAAGCACACTGACCTTGCAGTTGCACTCCTAGGAATCTGCTTCATGAAATATTTGACTGTAAGCACAGAGCTGTGATTCTAAGAATGTTCAATATGATATTGTTCCTAATAGCAAAGCATTATAAATAATATAAATGTTCATTAATAGAGAAATGGCTAAATAAATTGCAGTTTGTCCATACAAAATAATGGGGAGCTACAACTAAAAGAAAGCAGTAGAACTAATGACTTAAAAAGAAGCCTATGACATAATAAATATATGAACAAAAAGTTACAGAACAGCAAATCTAGTGTGATCATATGTTAATTTAATTTAATTTTTTTTTGCCAAGAGTATATTTAGTAAAAACTAGGACATAAAACTGTATAGAATTTGAATACACATGTGATATATACATATATTAAAAATAATTTTGTTAATAGATTAATACTAGTAACATCAGAGTATTGAGTTATTTGCCATATATTTATTTTTCTTTATTCTTTATCCAGAATCAGGAGATTACAATGTAATATAATGGTATTAATGTTTACTCCTCTAATAGGGGCAGCAAATACATTAGCATTTGCTAAAAGGTTTTAAAATTATCAGAATTGTTGGAGGGGCAGCATATGAAAGTACAAAGCAATTAGTTGTACAAGTTCCAGTTTATTAGAGAAATAAACATTTCCTAGGAAAAGAAGCTTGGGATCACTGGAATTCACCAAGTTACCACTAATTTTTTAACAAGTCCAAGACAATTTGGGGGTAACTCTATACTGAGGAAACACCTGCTGTGAAAGGCCATGGCTAAGGCCAGAACCCTTATAACGTCTGTCAGAGTTACAGACAAACTGAAGATGTATGAATTAGTGCCCTTTCAATACTGCAGGTAAACAATGCAGGGCTTACCATGTGTCCACATTTCTTCATTGGCAATCACAATATAGAAACATAAAAAGGAATGCTCTAACCACCCAAAAGAATTTTAGTCTGCATGGCAATATGAAAGTAGTCTGTAAAAATTGTTAAGAGACCTAAACAGAATATTGAGCAGAGTTCCCTGTACTATATAGTACGTTGGTTATCTATTTTAAATACTTGTTGGTTACCTATTTTAAATACAGTAGTGTATATATGTCAATCCCAAACTCCCAATTTATCCCTCCCCTCTACCTTTCCCCTTTGGTAACCATAAGTTTGTTTTCGAAGTCTGTAAGTCTGTTTTGTAAATAAGTTCATTTGTATCATTTCTTTTAAAGAGTCTGCATGTAAGCAATAGTATATATGTCTTTCTCTGTCTGACTTACTTCACTTAGTATGATAATCTCCAAGTCCATCCACGATGCTGCAAATGGCATTATTTCATTATTTTTAATGGCTGAGTAATATTTCATTGTATATATGTACCACATCTTCTTTATCCATTCATCTGTCGATGGACATTTAGGCTGATTTCATGTCTTGGCTATTGTAAACAGCACTGCAATGAACACTGGGGTGCATGTATCCTTTCAACCATGGTTTTAGCTGGATATATGCCCAGGAATGGGATTGCTGGGTCATACAGTTGCTCTATTTTTAGTATTTTAAGGAACCTCCATATTATTCTCCATAGTGGCTGTTCCAATTTACATTCCCACCAACAGTGTAGAAGGGTTCCCTTTTCTCCACACCCTCTCCAGCATTTATTGTTTGTAGGCTTTTTGATGATGGCCACTGTGACTGGTGTGAGGTGATATCTATTGTAGTTTTGATTTGCATTTCTCCAATAATTAGTGATGTTGAACATCTTTTCATGTGCCTCTTGGCTATCTGTACATCTTCTTTGGAAAATGTCTACTTAGGTCTTCTGTCCATTTTCTGATCGGGTTGTTTGTTTTTTTTGACACTGAGCCACATGGGGTGTTTGTATATTTTAGAGATTAATCCCTTGTTGGTTGCATTATTTGCAAATACTTTCTCCCATTCTCTGGGTTGTCTTTTTGCTTTGTTTATGGTTTCCTTTGCTGTGGTTTCCTTTGCTATGGTTTCCTTTCCTTTGAGTAACACAACATTGTTTTTCAACTATACTGCAATATAAAATAAAAGTTAAAAAAAATAACTTGTATTCAATATTGTGGTATTACTATTAAGGGCGAGTGAACGTTTAAAAAAAGAGAGACATAAACAAAATATAATTGTCTAAATATGAGATTCAGAGACAGGGCTAGAAAATATCAGAAAGGACAGTCAACTTACAATATTTACTAGGCTCCTTCAGTATGTGAGGCACTGGGCTGTTGATGTGTATTTATTTTCTCATTTGATCCTTTTTAAAGATGCATTTATTGGTGGTTCAGAGAGGTTAAAGGGTTCTTAGTTTGTTTGCATACTCGTTTGTTTTCTTTGCATAGGTTCATTAAGCTTGTAACTGGAGGATATTGTATTTCTTTGTGTTGATTTTAAATTACTACAGATTATTGACTCTTTTACCCAGTTAACTCAGTAGTTTCATAGTGTATTACTTTGCTTTTCTTGGAATTTCTAGTTTTCTATGGTGTCACCAACTAATAATGCTAAGTTTCCTACCATTTTATTTAAAAGTTATACTGCTTATGCCATTATTATGTCTTACTGCATTAGTTGGAATCATCTAAGTAATACTAGTAGTAGGGGTAGTGGTCAACTTATTTTTTTCTGATTTTATTGTTAATTCTCTGAAAGTTTTATAGCTAATTCTATTGTTTGCTGTTGTGAAAAAGTCTCTATCACAGTGAAAACGTCTCCTTTAATCCTATTTTGTATCACATTTTAAAAAATCATAAATGGCTCTTTTTAAATTTTTTTAATGTACTTGAATGTGTAGTTATTTCCCCTTTCTTATTCCTAATATTAGATATTTTTATTTTCTTAATAAGATTTGCTAGCATTTTTATATTGGATGCATTTTTCCAAGAAATTTATCAATTTTACTATTATTTATATTTTATGATGTATTATTGGTTGTTTATTTTATTTTCTCTTATATTAATTTCACCTTATATTGATATTTATTAATTTTTCTCATATTTCATTTTTACTTACTGTTATTCCTTTTCCTTTTTAGTTTGTTGGACTTCCTTTTATTTTCAATTTTTATTTTTTAACAATAAAAGTGTTTACGTCTATAATTTTTTCTGAATGCAGCTTTAGCTCTACACATAACTTCCTATGTAAAGTGTTACCCTTTTTGATTTCTGGGTAATCTATAATTTCAGATTTGTATCTTTTTCTTTTTTACATAAAACGGCTATTTTAAAAAGTGTCATTTCATTTCCAAATAGTTGAACCTTTTTGTTTATATATTTCCTCATTTGGGGCTTTTCATTATTTTGTTTTGTTTGTTTTGCTTTTTTCCCTTTGGCCTTGAAATCAAATTGATCAGATACTAATACTGCCTCACCTGCTTTCATTTAGTTTGCTATTACCTGATATGCTATTCACCTACACTTTTGTTAGGGAGAGAATACTCTGTCATTTTGTTTTAGGTGTGTTTATTTGTGAACAGTACAAATAGATGAATTTTATTTTTTAGACCAATCTTAGAGCCTATCCTTCCATAGCATACTCAAGCCACTCACATTAATTTTGATAACATATATGATGGCTTTATTTTTCTCATATTTACTCCTTTTATATTTGTTTTTTACCCTTTCCTTTTTCTGCTTCCTTGCTTTTGTCAGATTCTTCTTCTCAACTATTCCTTCCATTCTCCGTGATAGTCCAGGAATTGTACCATACCTCTCACTCACCTATAGGTGATCTTTCCTCTTTTAATAGTCATACTAAATTTGTGATCACTTTGGGTAGTATAGTCATTTTCACAATGTTGATTCTTCCAATCCAAGAACACAGTATATTTTTCCATCTGTTTGTATCATCTTTAATTTCTTTCATCAGTGTCTTACAGTTTTCTGCATACAGGGCTTTCGTCTCCCTAGGTAGGTTTATTCCTAGGTATTTTATTCTTTTTGTTGCAACAGTAAATGGGAGTGTGTCCTTAATTTCTCTTTCAGATTTTTCATCATTAGTGTATAGGAATGCAAGAGATTTCTGTGCATTAATTTTGTATCCTGCTACTTTACCAAATTCACTGATTAGCTCTAGTAGTTTTCTGGTCTTCTATGTACAGTAGGATCTTCTAGGTGTAGTATCATGTCATGGGCAAACAGTGACAGTTTTACTTCTTTTCCAATTTGGATTCCTTTTATTTCTTTTTCTTCTCTGACTGCCGCGGCTAAAACTTCCAAAACTATGTTGAATAACAGCGGTGAGAGTGGGCAACCTTGTCTTGTTCCTGATCTTAGAGGAAGTGCTTTCTGTTTTTCACCCTTGAGAATGATGTTTGCTGTGGGTTTGTCATATATGGCCTTTATTATGTTGAGGTAGGCTCTCTCTATGCCCACTTTCTGGAGAGTTTTTATCATAAATGGGTGTTGAATTTTGTCAAAAGCTTTTTCTGCATCTTTTGATATGATCATATGGTTTTTATCTTTCAGTTTGTTAATATGGTATATCACATTGATTGATTTGTGTATACTGAAGAATCCTTGCATTCCTGGGATAAACCCCACTTGATCATGGTGTATGATCCTTTTAATGTGCTGTTGGATTTTGTTTGCTAGTGTTTTATTGAGGATCTTTGCATTTATGCTCATCAGTGATATTGGCCTGTAATTTTCTTTTTTTGTGACATCTTTGTCTGGTTTTGGTATCAGGGTGATGGTGGTCTTGTAGAATGAGTTTGGGAGTAAATATTTGCAAATGAAGCAACTGACAAAGGACTAATCTCTGAAATATACAAGCAGCTCATGCAGCTCAATATGAAAAAAATCAAAGAAACCAATCCAAAAATGGGCAGAAGACCTAAATAGACATTTCCCCAAAATAGACATAAAGATTCTCAACAAACACATGAAAAGATGCTCAACATCACTAATCATTAGAGAAATGCAAATCAAACCCACAATGAGTTATCATCTCGCACCTGTCAGAATGGTCATCATCAAAAAATCTACAAATAATAAATGCTGGAGTGGGTGTGATGAAAAGGGAACCCTCTTGCACTGTTGGTGGGAATGTAAATTAATACAGCCACTGTATTAAGGAACCACATGGAGGTTCCTTAAAAAACTAAAATTAGAACTACCATATGACCCACCAATGTCACTATTGGACATATACACTGAGAAGACCATAATTCAAAAAGATTGTGTACCACAATGCTCATTAGAGCACTATTTACAATAGCCAGGACATGGAAGCAGCCTAAATGTCCATTGATAGATGAATGGATAAAGATGTGGCACATGTGTACAATGGAATATTACTCTGCCATAAAAAGGAACAAAATTGAGTTATTTATAATGAGGTGGATGGACCCAGAGTCTGTCATACAGAGTGAAGTAAGTCAGAAAGAGAAAAATAAATACCAGATGCTAAAGCACATATATGGAAACTAAAAAAAATGGTACTGAAGAACCTAGTGCCAGGGCAGGAATAAAGATGCAGACGTAGAGAACAGACTTGAGGACACAGGGAGGAAGGGGAAGCTGGGACGAAGTAAGAGAGTAGCATTGACACATGTACACTACCAAATGTAAAATGGCTGGCTAGTGGGAAGCTGCTGCATAGCACAGGGAGATCAGCTCGATGCTTTTTGACAACCTAGAGGGGTGGGAATGGGAGGGTGGGAGGGAGGCTCAAGAGGGAGGGGATATGGGGATATATGTACACATATAGCTGATTCACTTTGTTGTACAGCAGAAACTAACACAACATTATAAAGCAATTACACTCCAATAAAGATATATAAAAAAAAAAACCTGTAGTCACACACAAAAAAATAATAACCAGACTTCTCCACCAACTGAATACTAGTCCTTCATTCCCTTCACTACTCAACTCTTATTTCACTAAAATAATTTCAAATTAGAGTCTCTGTCTATATTTTAACTTCTGAGAAATACTGGAAGCAAAACTTCTTGAAGCTATACATATTTCTGAAAATAAAGTGTGATTTCAGCAATTATTATTATTTTAGGAAATGCTATCAAGTTTATCAATGTTGAAATAAAGCCTAACTTTCTCACCAGTGTTTATTCATTTTTATTCCAACAGTAATAATCCAAATGACTGCATGAAAGAATCTTCCAGGCAATATCCTTTCAAACCTTTCAGCCCATCACTCATTTTCACCCAAACATTTTGTTTGTTTGCCTGCCATGTTTTATGCAGTTTATTGAGTATTTCCCTCAACTATGTAGAGAAGCATTATACATAATTTTCACAAAGCCAACATTGCATCTTCCAAATTATGAGTTCTTAAAAAAGAAAATCATTTGAAATATCTTGTTTGAAAGATGAGTATTTGGCAAATAAGAATGTAATCTTAAAGCAATCCTCAATGATTGTCTGCTTGATGCTCAGATTATGTATTATTTCTCTGGAATATTACAATCTTTCTATTTTTTTCTTCTTTATCATTAAATAAGTGAAAGAATGTTTATTCAAAACTTCAACCATATTTTAAAGAGGCATGAAATAATAATACTCATTTCATCAGAGTCACTAGTTATCCATTTAAATGATTAAAAAGAAATTAAAATTTCTTTTCAATGGTGGAGAATTTCTTTCTCCACCATTTCTAATTTTAACCACCTCCATGGATGTGTGCTTAAAATGAGTTTAGAGAAAATAAGGATGAAAGAAAAACTGGATGAAGACTACACAGTGAAACAGTCAGAAGGAGGCAGCCTCTGTTCACTTTAGTTCAGAGACTCATGGGTGGTAGAGGGGCCTTAACAGCCTACTCAGGTGCAAATTGCTCACAAGGCTATTTCTAATGCCTTAAGAGCATCTGGCATCACATGCCCCCCCAAATATGCCAATAACTGAGAAAAGAAAGCTTTCTAAATTTCACACATTGCATGCCAAATGGAAAGCAAATCATACCCAATCTTGCAAAATGCAGAAACAACAAAAAGAATTAAATACTATTTATGTGTGTTTTGGTATACAAATTCCCCAAAAGGTAAACAGTAACTGGGTTGCAAATAAAATTATAAAATAAACAAACACTTGAGGTTATCTATTTTATTACTGTAAAGAAATCCAGGTCCTTTAAATTTTAATATTTTTAAATGAGGGAGGCAATTTTCTCATTCAAAGATTTCATTTGAAGACTCTGCTCAAACTACAGAGAATATCCCTTGAAAATCATCCATAGTCAGAGACTTCACCCAGCAAATACAGGCTGGCATGTGCTCCTTATTACATTTCAAACAATATATCCTAGAAAAAACTTCATACCAGCATCTGGGAAGGGTTAAAGTGTAGAAAATAATTTTGTAAAACAGAGAACTTCACCTCTTTGCCAACTGACTGCATTATTGCTTGTTTTTTGCGGTTACTGTTCTAAAACCCAGTGGCAACTGAGACTTAGCCTTTAAGGGACTCAGTAGTAGATAGAGTAAAAAAGTCCTCCAGTGAGCTCCACGTAGACACATAACTGTTTGACCTTGGAAAAGTCACTTAATCACTCTGAGTTTCAGTTCTTAAATGTCTAATATAGAAATAAAGAGAGGAAAACCATTTGAAATATTTTATTTGAAGGATGAATACATGGCAAATACGAATACAAGTGTAGAGCAATGCTCAATGCATATCTGATGCTTAGATGTATTATTTCACTGTAATATAAGAATCTTTCCATTTTTTTCTTTATCAATAGATAAGTGAAAGGATTTTTTCTCAAAAAATCAAACATATCTTACTGTGGTAAGGAACTCTAATTCTCATTTTATCAGAGGTTTTACTCTTCACAGAGTTTAGTTTAATTGATGTGAAGGACTTTGGGGGTTATTTTTCTATCTCTAGGCACAGGAGAAAGCCATGGGATCCAGCTAATACTGTCCTGAAGAGTATTAGATGTCCTTAGTTTTAGGGACAGAGCTGAAGATGATTATCAGAAGCAAAATACCCTAGAGTTTCCAGGTCCTAAGGTAAACAGTTTGGAGCATGATTACCAAATAATCAGATGGTAAACTGGTAAATGAGAAAGGTAAACCAAGATGAAATATCAAGAGTACTTTAAATAAGGAAGCCAAGGCAGAAAGAGATTTTGAAAGCAGAAAGAAGGTGAGGCCTGACAGAATTTCTAAGGAGCTCATTCTTAAGAACTGAGAGTGGAAAACTTCAGAGTCTGGTCTTGAGCATGGAGGGGAGCAATGTCTGGGGAGAAAAAGTTGCAACAGGAATACATTCTTGCCTTTTCTGAGCTTCCTCATGATCTACACTTTGTGTTTCCCCTTTCCCCTTGTGCTCTAACTTCACAGTTACTTTGTGGTAAAGTTTCTGCCTTTAGAGGTCATCAGTGCACTTCTACTTCCCAACTAAAGCAGAAATACCCCTTGCAGTATCCTTGATAAGAACTCCCCATCTCCGATTATCGATATATTTTCCTGTGCTATCCATGAGTTTCTCAGTATCATTGAAATTCTACAGACATTAGAACATCTGTATTTGAATTAAAGTAAAATTCTGGGCCCCAAGCCAAAGATCTCAATTTCAATGAGCCAGCCATTAGATAAATAAAAACAGAAGTCTCTCTATTGATAAGATATTTCTTTTTTGTCCCTCACAAAATACAGAGGCTGCTTCATAATAGTGGCATCTCTGCTTCTTTCTATAATTCTAGTCCTGTGGCTTTGTCTGGTGGTTTAGCCAATGGCAGGCAGCCAGATAATCTTTTGACCTACTTGTCTAGAATACTTGGCTAACCTCAGTGATGGATGGATGTTCTTTCTATCTGGTTGGAATTTACAAATATGTCCAGATTAGAACAGCAAGTAGAAGGTGTAGATGGGAAGCCGAACACTAACCCTTTGAAATAGCGCTATTCCTTTACAGACAACACCAATCAACCAGCTCACCCAAACACTATCTTTAGTAGTTTGTGTAAATTGTCCCTAAAATTTGACCAGGACCTGAAAACTCCAAAATGGTCATCATCATAAAACCACTTTAGTTGGGCTTGATGAGGCAGCTGTCAACTCCATGGCTTTGATTAAGCTAACAATAGGTTTGTCTTGAATTTTGCAAGGCTCCCCACCTCCCATGAATAATTGGCTCTCAAATGTGTGTAGGTTTGACTATATTAGAGCAAATTTCTTACTCCAGCTTTTAAAAAAATTTTTTGAGAATAAAGAAGGTTTTGAAATTCTCCACATCCTTGACAACTCTTGTTATTTTTGACAATAGTCATTCTAAAAGATGTGAGGTGATATCTCATTGTGGTTTTTATTTGCATTTCTCTGATGATTTGTTTCACTTAGCATCTTTTCATATGCCTGCTGGCCATCTGTATGTCTTCTTTGGAAATGTGTCCATTTAGATACTCTGACCATTTTTTAATCAGTTGTTTGTGTTTTGTTTTGTTTTGCTATTGAGTTGTATGATATTTTGGACATTAACTCCTTATCAGATATATAATTTGCACATATTTTCCTTTTCATTTTACTGATAATTTTCTTTGCTGTGCAGAAGGTTTTTAGTTTGATGTAGTCTCACTTATTTTTGTTGTCTTTGCTTTTGGAATAAAAACATCACCTCCAAGACCAATGTCAAGGAGCTTTTGTTTGTTTGTTTGTTTTCTTCAGTACGCGGGCCTCTCACTGTTGTGGCCTCTCCCGTTGCGGAGCACAGGCTCCGGACGCGCAGGCTCAGCAGCCATGGCTCACGGGCCCAGCCGCTCCGCAGCATGTGGGATCTTCGAGGACCAGGGCACGAACCCGTGTCCCCTGCATTGGCAGGCGGACTCTCAACCACTGCGCCACCAGGGAAGCCCTCAAGGAGCTTTTTGACTGCATTTTCTTCTAGGAATTTTATGGTTTCAGGTCTTACATTCAAGTCTTTAATCCATTTTGAGTTAATTTTTGTGTATGGTTGAAAATTACATAGTCTAGTTTAATTCTTTTGCATGTGGCTGTCCAGTTTTCCCAACACCATTTATTGAAGAGATTCTCCTTTCCCCATTGTATATTCTTGCCTCCTTTGTAGTATATTAATTGACCATACATGTGTTGGCTTATTTCTCGGCTCTCTGTTCTGTTCCATTGATCTGTGTATCCATTTTCATGACAATACTATACTGTTTTGATAACTCGAGCTTAGTAATATAGTTTGAAATCAGGCAGCATGATGCCTCTAGCTTTGCTCTCCTTTCTCAAGATTCTTTGGCTATTTGGAGTATTTTGTGGTTCCAAACAAATTTTAGGATTGTTTTTCTATTTCTGTTTAAAATGCCATAGGAATTTTAATGGGGATTGCATTGAAACTGTAGATTGCTTTGGGTAGTATGGGCATTTTAAGAACATTAATTCTTCCAATCTATATGCACAAAACATATTTTCATTTTTTGTGTCTTCTTTGGTCTCTTTCAACAGTGTCTTAAAATTTTCATCATACAAGCCTTTTACCTCCTTGGTTAAACTGAATCCCATGTATTTTATTCTTTTTGATGCAATTGTAAATGGGATTGTTTCCTTAACATCTCTTTCTGATACTTAATTGTTAGTATATAAAAACACAACATATTTTGTATATTGATTTTGTATCCTGAAAGTTTACTGAATTTGTTGATTAGTTCTAATAGTTTTTGGTTAAGTCTTTAGGGTTTTCTGTATATAGTATTGTCATCCACCAACAGTGACAGTTTTACTTTTTTTTTTTTTTTTTCAATTTAGATGTCTTTTATTTCTTTTTCTTGCCTAACTGCTCTGGCTCAGACTTTCAATATGATATTGGATTAAAGTGGTGAGAGTGGGCATCTTTGTCTTATTCCTGTTGAGTACGATATTAACTGTTAGTCTGTCATATATGGCTTTTATTATGTCAAGGTATGTTCCATCTATATTAGATATGTTGAGAGTTTTCATTTGCATCTATTGAGATGATCACTTGATTTTTAGCCTTCATTTTGTTAATGTGCTGTAACACACTGACTGACTTGTAGATGTTGAACCATAATTGCACCCCTAGAATAAATCCCACTTGATCACTGTATATGATCCTTTAAATGTATTGTTGAATTTGGTTTCCTAATATTTTGTTCATCGGGGATATTGGCCTGTAATTTTATCTTTTTGTGGTGTCCTTGTCTGGTTTTGGTATCAGGGTAATGTTGACCTCATAAAATAAATTTGGAAGCATCCCCTCCTCTTCAATTTTTGGGAGGAGTTTGAGAAGGATAAATATTGATTCTCTTTGAAGGTTTGGTCGAATTCACCAGTGAAGCCATCTAGTTCTGGACTTTTGTTTGTTGGTAAGTTCCTGATTACTGACTCAATCTCCTTACTAATAATTGGTCTATTGAGATTTTTACTTCTTCATGATTCAGTCTTGTTAGATTTCTTAGTATATACCTAGGAATTTACACATTTCTTCTAGGTCGTCCAATTTGTTGGCATATAATTGTTCATAGTGGTCTCTTATAATCCTTTGTAGTGGCATCAGATCTTTTCTGTGGTATCAGTTGTGAGAAGCATTTAAAACAGTGTCTAGCTCAGTGGACTATCAGATATAAGCCATTAATAATAATTATAAATAACATATTATTTCATTGAGAGAAATAAATGTAGAAATAAAATATTTCTATAAAGTTCTAATATATAGCAATAGTAGGAAAAACAAATGCCTATGTAACTAGTAACAAATGCAGAAACAAAGTACAGTTACACAGTTTTCATTACATAAAACTAGTTTGATAAATATCCTCATGAATTTATTATTCATTCATTCCTTTATTCAAAGAGTATATTGTACCTACTCTGTGTATAGCAAAATATCTCTCTTCTCTAGATAAAAATTTGTTGATATAGCATTCTTTGGTTTCTTATATGGCTTATATAAAACAGAAGTTCTACTTTGGCCTTATTGTTCTGATTGTCTACAACAGGGATCAGCAATCTATTAAAAAGATGTAACACGATACTTCATTTTCTGTGGAGGAGGAGCACTGATTAGCTATAAGCTACCAACATGACAGGATAGGAGAGAAGGATTACAATAATGTAAGTTTCACAAGGGCTCTTTTACATTTGTTCATGAAAGTACCCCCAGGATTCAACTAGTGTCTGGCATGTGATGAACACTTAGTTTCTTTTTTTTTAACCATTTTTTAAATTGAAGTAGTTAATTTACAATGTTCTGTTAGTTTCAGGTGTACAGCAAAGTTATTCAGTTATGCATATATATATATATATACATACACACTTATATTCTTTTTCAGATTCTTTTCCATTATAGGTTATTACAAGATATTAAATATAGTTCCCTGTGCTATACAGTAGGTAATTGTTGTTAATACCAAACTCCTAATTTATCTCCCCTGCCATCCCCTGTGGTAACCATAACTTTGTTTTCTATGTCTGTAAATCTATTTCTGTTTTGTAAATAAGTTCATTTGTATCATTATTTTTAGATTCCACATATAAGAGATATCATATGATATTTGTCTTTTTCTGTCTGACGTACTTCACTTAATATGATAATCTCTAGGTCCATCCAATTTTATTATAAATGGCATTATTTCTTTCTTTTATTATGGCTGAGTAATATTCCATTGTGTATATATATCCATTCATCTGTTGATGAACATTTATATTGTTGCTATGTCTTGGCTATTGTGAATAGTGCTGCTATGAACATTGGGGTGCATGTATCTCTTAGAATTAGAGTTCTGTCCAGATATATGCCCAGGAGTGGGACTGCAGGAGCATATGGTAACTCTATTTTTAGTTTTTTAAGGAACCTCCATACTGTTCTCCATAGTAGCTGCACCAACTTACTTTTCAACCAGCAGTGTAGGAGGGTTCCTTTTTCTCCACACCCTCTCCAGCATCTATTGTTTGTAGACTTTTTAATGATGGCCATTCTGACAGGCATGAGGTGATACCTCATTGTAGTTTTGTTTGTTTTTTTTAAATAAATTTATTCACTTATTTATTTTGGGCTGTGTTGGATCTTCGTTGCTGTGCACAGCTTTCTTTAGTTGCGGTGAGTGGGGGCTACTCTTCGTTGTGGTGCATGGGCTTCTCATTGTTGTGGCTTCTCTTGTTGCGGAGCACAGGCTCTAGGCATGCAGGTTTCAGTAGTTGTGGCACGTGGGCTCAGCAGTTGTGGCTTGCAGGCTCTAGAGCTCAGGCTCAGCAGTTGTAGTGCACAGGCTTAGTTGCTCCGTGGCATGTGGGATCTTCCCCGGCCAGGGCTTGAACCCATGTCCCTTGCATTGGCAGGCAGATTCTTAACCACTGCGACACCAGGGAAGGCCCTCATTGTAGATTTGATTTGCATTTCACTAATAACTAGTAATATTAAACATCTTTTCATGTGCCTGTTAGCCATCTGTATGTCTTCTTTGGAGAAATGTCTATTGAGACTTCTGTCCATTTTTTGATTGTGTTGTTTCCTTTTTTTTTTTTTTGATATTGAGCTGTATGAGCTGTTTGTATATTTTGGAAATTAATTCCTTATTGGTAGCATCATTTGCAAATATTTTCTCCCAGTCCATAGTTTGTCTTTTCATTTTGTTTTTGGTTAACTTTTTTGTGCAAAGTATTTAAGTTTAATTAGGTCCCTCCCATTTGTTTATTTTTGTTTCTATTTCCATTACTCTAGGAGATGGATCCAAAAGAATATTGCTATGATTTATGTCAGTGAGTATTCTACCTATGTTCTCTTCTAGGAGTTTTCCAGTCTCACATTTAGATCTTTAACCCATTTTGAGCTTTTTTTTTATATTGTGTTAGAGAATGTTTTAAGTTCATCCTTTTACATGTAGCTTTTCCCAGCACCACTTATTGAAGAGACTGTCTTTTCTCCATTGTATATTCTTGCCTCCTTTGTCATAGATTAAATGACCATAAGTGCATGGGCTTATTTCTCGGCTTTCTATCCTGTTTCATTGATTTATATGTCTGTTTCTGTGACAGTATCATACTGCTTTGATTACTGTAGCTTTGTAGTATAGTCTGAAGTCAGGGAATGTGATTCTTCCAGCTCTGTTCTTCTTTCTCAAGATTGTTTTGACTATTTGGGGTCTTCTGTGTTTCCATGCAAATTTTAAAACTTTCTGTTCTAGTTCTGTAAAAAATGTCATCGGTGATTTGATAGGGACTGTACTGAATCTGTAGATTGCCTTGGGTAGTATGGTCATTTAAACAATATGAATTCTTCCAATCCAAGAACATGGTCTACCTTTCCATCTGTTTTTGTCATCTTCAATTTCTTTCATCAGTGTCTTATAGTTTTCAGAGTACAGGTCTTTTGCCTCCTTAGGTAGGTTTATTCCTAGGTATTTTATTATTTTTGATGCACTGGTAAGTGGTATTTTTTCCCCTAATTTCTCTTTCTGATATTTCATTTTTAAGACTTAGTTTCTTAATAAATGAAAGGCTGAAGGCAGAGTGGTGCATGCCTGCTGGCTCCTCTGAAAGTTGTTAGCAGCCCTTTACAGCTAGAATAAAAGATCTGTGTTACTATCAACCATCCTATCTGAGCAATAGTTTTACCATGTATCTACATGCCACCAGCTCCTGGTCTTTGCTGCCCTGACTTCACTGGTAAATAATTATGCAACCTAAAATATCACTTTGCTGGGTCTCTATAATCCTGTTATGGTAGAAAATGAACAGGCTTTGTAGTTAGACAAACCTGGATTTGAGTACTGGCTCCATCACTCATTTGACCACCAGCAAAAGTTTTAACCTCTCTGAGAGTCAGTTTCCTCCTCTGTAAATTGGAGATTAACATGCTTAACTCAAACAGTTATAGGTATTAAATACGGGTCTGATGCCTGACTTAAATTTGATGGAACCTCATTAGGTGCTTTGCCATTGCTTCAGAAAAAGATTCATCTATACAGATATGATCTCAGGAGAATGTGATGACAGCACAGAATTGTGAGCATTAGGTCTTCTTCCTACAAATATTGTTTGAATAATGTATCCAGGAAAAACTAATCTGGGTGGTATCTTAAAATGTAAACCCACCTACCAGAATTAAAATTAAAGTGTGTTATTTTTGGGCACTTATTTAAAGAAGTTCATTCATTCCTGACAAAAGCAATTTGGAAAAATAACTTTAACCCATTTTAAAATATATGAGAATCTTAAAATTAACCTAAATTAACCGGTGAGGGAAAAGAGTTTCTAAAATAAGTAAAGACATGTTAACCTTGTTCATTAGTATAGACTGTATATTTCTGTCTGAATACATAATAGATCTGAAAATGTCAAACAATGATATGGGTCATGACTGGGTATATGGTGTTTTGGATATAATCTGGTTAGTAAGTCAAACTGGGTTCTCAGTCAACAAACATACATGAAACAAAACCTCTAGGCTCTCATTTAAACCCCTCCAAAGAGGAGCCTGTGTTTCCTTACTAGTCAGTGAAAAATCATGCCAAGGCTGGTAAATGTTTTCTGTGTAAAGTGTCTGCATGTTAATGACAAAGAAGCAAATTCAAGGACAAGAATGCTCTTGGGATATGATGATTTCAGACCTCATGATTCATTTCACACTTGGAATAGCCTGGGAAACCGGGATAACTATCAGCCACATCTTAGAGAAGAGTAAAAGATGCCCTTTTCATGCAAAAAGGAAAAGTTATATCTACTGATCATTCAGAGAGCTACAGAAATAACGGATCTTGTCTTTTTGAAGATCCTTGAGATATGTGAAAGCACTTTTATGTAAAATCACCTAATCTCAATTTTTGTTATAGAAGAAATACAACATTTTAATGGAAAGATATTATAATTATTATAAATAGTAGTTGCTGTTTATTTATTTCTGAATTGTATACATGCATTTATTCAGATAATTTCATTTAAGCCTCACAACAACCTTGTGAGGGAAATATTGCTAGGTTCAGTTTACAGATAAGGTAACTGAGGTACTAAGATATTTAAGCAGAAGGAAGTATCAGGATTTATATCCACTTGTGTCTTTCTCTGTATCATGCATCTGATTATATTATGCATTATCTAGAGCCACTATAACGCCCCCCAAAAAAGCCCCCCAGAATTATTGCTTGGGGTTACTGTTGCTTTTAAGTGTTGCTTTAGTTAATTTAAAACACTCTTTTAATACCTCAAGAGGAAGATGTCAATGAGGTAAAAATTTAAAGAAAACAACTAGCAAAAGAACTATGTTAAGAGTTTCTATAAAGTGGATGTTATTGTTCTGTAAGTTTCAGGTTGAAAGAAGGTTGTGGAACCTACTTGGACAATGTCCAATTAAATTAGACATTTGCCATACAGTTAGCAAACCAAAGTAAGGTCCAGTGTGTCCTTTGGGTTAAAACATCAGAGCTTTCCAATGATACAATTGAAAAAAAAAATAGCATGTGCTTTGCTCAGAGCACCCTGGAACACCTGGGAATCGTGTGGAATTTGACAATTAATACTTGTTACTTCTATAACATCACTGTAAAAAATAAGGCTAGGTATATATTTACATATCTCTTTTCTCCCTTTTGTGGCCCTTTTCACTCTTTTAAAAATCACCTGTAGAGTGATTTTAAATTAAATAACCATTTCACATTCCACTAATAGTCAGATATCGTTTGCCCCAAAACAAAATTGTAGGAATTTTTGTTTACTCGCCTGTTTGCTGTCTGTCGAGTTTGGGTTTATTCACAGCAAGGGGCCTTAGCATGGGGATTTTCTTCCCAGTAGTTGGTTCTCTCTATCAGACTTTAGAGGCATTCATTAAACACAGTCAAAAACCCAACTTCGGGGCTTCCCTGGTGGCGCAGTGGTTGAGAATCTGCCTGCCAGTGCAGGGGACACGGGTTCGAGCCCTGGTCTGGGAAGATCCCATATGCCGCGGAGCAACTAGGCCCGTGAGCCACAACTACTGAGCCTGCGAGTCTGGAGCTTGCGCTCCGCAACAAGAGAGGCCACGACAGTGAGAGGCCCGCGCACCGCGATGAAGAGTGGCCCCCGCTCGCCTCAACTAGAGAAAGCCCTCGCACAGAAACGAAGACCCAACACAGCCATAAATAAATAAATAAAATTTTTTTAAAAACCCATCTTCATCTCTAAACAAGTTCCACCCAAATGCCATGATTCCCCCAAATCTGGGAAACTCTGCCATTTCCCAGAATTAACCTGTAATATCTTATATCTAGTTTAGGCAGTTAATCAGCACCAGCCAAATGATGAAATAGTTCTTTACTCATTATATATATATCTAAATATGAAGCAATATAGCACTGTTATTATGAACAAGATCTTGGGCTTTAATTCCTTTTCCACCATTCCTTAATGGCATAAACTTTTGTAGGCTACTTGGCATTTCTCAGCCTGTTTTCCTCATCAATATGGATATTAATAGCACCTACCTCATGGAGTTGTTTGAAGATTAAATAACATATTGTACATAATAAAGCCCTAAGCATGAGATCTGCAACACAGTAAGTACTAAATTAGTGTTAACCATAGTGGTGATGATGATGTTTAAAATAGCATAAGAAACATGTTACTGAGAAGAATGCTGGAAAATGGAAAAAATACAAATATGTGGGCTTCTTAATTACGTTATCTCATTTTATCAATATATTGTAAGCTCACTGAGGGTATGTGACACTTCTTATTTGACTTTGTATCTCCAGCATCTACCACAATGCCTGGAAACTGGTAGGCACTCAGCAAACGTTGGTTGAATGAATAAATTCTCATAGGTGTTGTCTAATTCACCTTGGCAGTACTTAGTAGTTCAGAGAACAAGAACTAAGCCTCTGTGAATTCCCTTTGGAAGATGCTGAGAACACCCAAAGAAGGGATAAGAAAGGGGAAAATCAGCTGAATCAGGGTTCTATAGCAAAATCTTGCTGTATATCCCCAATCCAATATGTGCTTTATAACTGCTCTTGTTCTGAAATTTCATTCAATTTTCAGTTTCTGAGGAAGTTCTACAGGCCATTTTACTTGGAAAAATCAAACATTCTAACCCTATGATATATTAATCCTCAAAAAACTGGATAGATTTTCCCTTTGAAATGTACCAAGGATGAAAAGAGTTGTTGAATTCTCCAAAAGACGTCAATGTTAATACACTTTTTAACCACTTCTTGTACATACTGAAGTCAAAGTACAATGAAGCAGTACAAACAATAGTACGTGGCTCAGACATAACACAAATACCTATTTCATTGCCCACCACACCATGTAATATCATGTTATGCTCACAGCAAGACAGAAGTACAAGTCACATCTGACTACCTATGGTTCAAGCCAGCGTATCTAATCATGACACAATGATAATTCAGCAATGCAGTGATCTTGCTAAAAGACCATTTCAGAGGGTGACCAGGAAATGATGCTTTCTCTAGAGGAAAATAAAAATATGAGAAGCAACTGACACATACTTCTAGCTATAAAGATTATTCAACACATCCCACAGCTATTGCTCTGCATTGTGAACTTTCCGAACCTTACTGTGTTATGCACGCTATGAATCTTGTAACTGATAACTGTTTAGAAGCAAACTTACATCCTGTCTCTCAGATAGTATAAGAGTACTAGTGCCAGCGGTGCTGACCAGCACTCACCAGCCTGAGAGGCTAGTCTGCTCACCCAACAGGGCGGGTCGGGGCTGGGAGCTGAGGCTCTGGCTTCGGAGGTCAGATCCCAGGGAGAGGAATGGGGTTGGCTGCGTGAACACAGCCTGAAGGGGGCTAGTGCGCCACAGCCAGCTGGGAGGAAGTCTGGGCAATAGTCTGGACCTGCCTAAGAGGCAACAGACCATTGTTTCTGGGTGCGCAAGGAGAGGGGATTCAGAGCAATGCCTAAAAGAGCTCCAGAGATAGGCGTGAGGCACGGCTATCAGCACGGACACCAGAGACGGGCATGAGATGCTAAGGCTGCTCCTGCAGCCACCAAGAAGCCTGTGTGCAAGCACAGGTCACTATCCACACCTCTCCTTCCCGGAGCTGTGCAGCCTGCCACGGCCAGTGGACAATTTCCACTGCCAGGAAGTTGTCCCTGCCAGGGTCCTGTGATCCAGGGACAACTTCCCCGGGAGAACACATGGCACACCTCGCCTCAGGCTGTTACAACATCAGGCTGGCCTCTGCCTCCGCAGACTCACCCTGCATTCTGTACCCCTCCCTTCCCCGGCCTGAGTGAGTCAGAACCCCCTAATCAGCTGCTACTTTAACCCTGTCTTGTCTGGGCGGGGAACAGATGCCCTCAGGAGACCTACACGCAGAGGCGGGGCCAAATCCAAAGCTGAATCCCAGGAGCTGTGCGAACAAAGAAGAGAAAGGGAAATTTCTCCCAGCAGCCTCAGGAACAGCAGATTAAATCTCCACAATCAACATGATGTACCCTGCATCTCTGGAATACCTGAAAAGAAAAGGAATCATCCCAAAATTGAGGTGGTGGACTTTGGGAGCAACTGTAGACTTGGGGTTTGCTTTCTGCATCTAATTTGTTTCTGGTTTTATATTTATCTTAGTTTAGTATTTAGAGTTTATTATCATTGGTAGATTTCTTCTTTTATATATATATATATTTTTTCCTTTTTCTTTTTTTGTGAGTGTTTATGTGTATGCTTCTTTGTGTGATTTTGTGTGTATAGCTTTGCTTTTACCATTTGTCCTAGGGTTCTGTCTGTCCATTTTGTCTGTGTGTGTGTGTGTGTGTGTGTGTGTGTGTGTTTTTACTATAGGTTTTAGTGTTGCTATCATTGGTGGATTTGTTTTTTGGTTTGGTTGCTCTCTTCTTTCTTTCTTTCTTTTTTTTATTACTTCAAAAATGTTTTTATTTTTAATAATTTTTTAATTTTATATTTTAATAACTTTATTTTATTTTTTCTTTCTTTCATCTTTTCTTTCTTTCTTTTCTCCCATTTCTTCTGAGCCGTGTGGTTGACAGGGTCTTGGTGCTCCGGCCGGGTGCCAGGCCTGTGCCGCTGAGGTGGGAGAGCTGAGTGAGGGACATGGGTCCACCAGAGACCTCCTGGCTCCATGTAATAACAAACAGCAAATGATCTCCCAGAGATCTCCAGCTCAGTGCTAAGACCCAGCTCCACTCAACGACCAAAAAACTAGTGTGCTGGACACCCCATGCCAAACAACTAGCAAGACAGGAACACAAGCCCACCCATTAGCAGAGAGGCTGCCTAAAATCATAATAAGATCACAGATTCCCCAAAGCACACCACCGGACGCAGTCCTGCCCACCAGAAGACAAGATCCCGCCTAATCCACCAGAACACAGGCACCAGTCCCCTCCACTAGGAAGCCTACAGAACCCACTGAACCAACCTTAGCCACTGGGGCCAGACACCAAAAACAACGGGAACTACGAAGCTGCAGGCTGCGAAAAGAAGACCCCAAAACACAGTAAGTTAAGCAAAATGAGAAGACAGAGAAACAGACAGCAGATGCAGGAGCAAGGCAAAAACCCACCAGATCAAACAAATGAAGAGGAAATAGGCAGTCTACCTGAAAAAGAATTCAGAGTAATGATAGTAAAGGTGATCTAAATCTTGGAAATAGAATGGAGCATATATAAGAAACCGTTAACAAGGACATAGAAGAACTAAAGAGCAAACAAACGATGATAAGCAACACAATAAATGAAATGAAAAATTCTCTAGAAGGAATCAATAGCAGAATAACTGAGGCAGAAGAACAGATAAGTGACCTGGAAGATAAAATAGTGGAAATAACTGCCACAGAGCAGAATAAAGAAAAAAGAATGAAAAGAATTGAGGACAGTCTCAGAGACCTCTGGGACAACATTAAATGCCCCAACATTTGAACTATAGGGATCCCAGAAGAAGAGAAAAAGAAAGGGACTGAGAAAATATTTGAAGAGATTATACTTGAAAACTTCCCTAATATGGGAAAGGAAATAGTCAATCAACTCCAGGAAGCACAGAGAGTCCCATGCAGGATAACTCCAAGAAGAAACACACCTAGACACATATCAATCAATCAAAAATTAAATACAAAGAAAAAATATTAAAAGCAACAAGGGAAAAGCAAAAAATAACATACAAGGGAATCCCCAAAAGGTAAACAGCTGATCTTTCAGCAGAAACTCTGCAAGCCAGAAGGGAATGGAAGGACATATTTAAAGTGATGAAAGAGAAAAAGCTACAACCAAGATTACTCTACCCAGCAAGGATCTAATTCAGCTTTGACGGAGAAATTAAAACCTTAACAGACAAGCAGAAGCTAAGAGAATTCAGCACCACCAACCCAGCTTTACAACAAATGCTAAAGGAACTTCTCTAGGCAAGAAGCAAAAGAGAAGGAAAAGACCTACAATAACAAACCCATTACAATAAAGAAAACAGTAATAGGAACATACATACCAATATCTACCTTAAATGTAAATGGATTAAATGCTCCCACCAAAAGACACAGACTGGCTGAGTAGTTACAGAAACAAGACCTGCATATTTGCTGTCTACAAGAAACTGACTTCAGACCTAGGGACGCATACAGACTGAAAGTGATGGGGTGGAAAAAGATATTCCATGCAAATGGAAATCAAAAAAAAGCTGCAGTAGCAATTCTCATATCAGACAAAATAGACTTTAAAGACTATTACAAGAGACAAAGAAGGACACTACATAATGATAAAGGGATCAATCCAAGAAGAAGATATAACAATTGTAAATACTTATACACCCAACATAGGAGCACCTCAATTCATTAGGCAAATGCAAACAGCCATAAAAGGGGAAATCGACAGTAACACAATCACAGTAGGGGACGTTAACACCCCACTTTCACCAAAAAACAATTCATCCAAAATGAAAATAAAAAAGGAAACACAATCTTTGAATAATACATTAAACACGATGGACTCAATTGATATTTATAGGACACTCCATCCAAAAACAACAGAATACACTTTCTTCTCAAGTGCTCATGGAACATTCTCCAGGATAGAGCATATCTTGGGTCACAAATCAAGCCTTGGTAAATTTAAGACAATTGAAATTGTATCAAGTATCTTTTCTGACCTCAATGCTATGAGACTAGATATCAATTACAGGAAAAAAACTGTAAAAAAGACAAACACATAGAGGCTAAACAATACACTACTAAATAACCAAGAGATCACTGAAGAAATCAAAGAGCAAGTCAAAAAATATCTAGAAAGAAATGACAATGAAAACATGATGACCCAAAATCTATGGGATGCAGCAAAAACAGTTCTAAGAGGGAAGTTTATAGCAATACAATCCTAACTCAAGACACAAGAAATATCTCAATTAAACAACCTAACCTCACACCTAAAGCAATTAGAGAAAGAAGCACAAAAAACCCCCAAAGTTACCAGAAGGAAAGAAATCATAAAGATCAGACCAGAAGTAAATGAAAAAGAAATGAAGGAAACAATAGCAAAGATCAATAAAACTAAAAGCTGGTTCTTTGAGAAGATAAACAAAATAGAAAAAGCATTAGCCAGACTCATCAAGAAAAAAAGGGAGAAGACTCAAATCAATAGAATCAGAAATGAAAAAGGAGAAGTAACAACTGACACTGCAGAAATACAAAGGACCATGAGAGATTACTACAAGCAACTATATGCCAATAAAATGGACAACCTGGAAGAAATGGACGAATTCTTAGAAAAGCACAAGCTTTCGAGACTGAACAAGGAAGAAACAGAAAATATAAACAGACCAACCACAAGCACTGAAATTGAAACTGTGATTAAAAACCCTCCAACAAACCAAAGGCCAGGACCAGATGGCTTCACAGGTGAATTCTATCAAACATTTAGAGAAGAGCTAACACCAATCTGTCTCAAACTCTTCCAAAATATATCAGAGGGAGGAACAGTCCCAAACTCATTTTACGAGACCAACATCACCCTGATACCGAAACCAGACAAAGGTGTCACAAAGAAAGAGAACTACAGGCCAATATCACTGATGAACATAGATGCAAAAACCCTCAACAAAATACTAGCAAATAGAATTCAACAGCACATAAAAGGATCACACACCACGATCTAGTGGGGTTTATCCCAGGAATAATCCCAGCAAGGATTCTTCAGTATACGCAAATCAATCAATGTGATACACCATATTAACAAATTGAAGGAGAAAAACCATATGATCATCTCAATAGATGCAGAGAAAAGTTTTGACAAAATTCAACACCCATTTATGATAAAAACCCTGCAGAAAGTAGGTGTAGAGGGAACTTTCCTCAATATAATAAAGGCCGTATATGACAAGCCCACAGCCAACATCATCCTCAATGGCGAAAAACTGAAAGCATTTCCACTAAGGTCAGGAACAAGACAAGGTTGCCCACTCTCACCACTCTTATTCAACATAGTTTTGGAAGTTTTAGCCACAGCAATCAGAGAAGAAAAGGAAATAAAAGGAATCCAAATTGGAAAAGAAGAAGTAAAGCTGTCACTGTTTGCAGATGACATGATACTATACATAGAGAATCCTAAAGATGCTACCAGAAAACTACTAGAGCTAATCAATGAATTTGGTAAAGTAGCAGGATACAAAATTAATGCACAGAAATCTCTGGCATTCCTATATACTAATGATGAAAAATCTGAAAGTGAAATCAAGAAAACACTCCCATTTACCATTGCAACAAAAAGAAAAAAATACCTAGGAATAAACCTACCTAAGGAGACAAAAGACCTGTATGCAGAAAACTATAAGACACTGATGAAAGAAATTAAAGATGATACAAACAGATGGAGAGATATACCATGTTCCTGGATTGGAAGAATCAACATTGTGAAAATGACTCTACTACCCAAAGCAATCTACAGAGTCAATGCAATCCCTATCAAACTACCAATGGCATTTTTCACAGAACTAGAACAAAAAATTTCCCAATTTGTATGGAAACACAAAAGACCCCAAATAGCCAAAGCAATCTTAAGGAAGAAAAAGAGAGCGGGAATCATGCTCCCAGACTTCAGACTATACTACACAGCTACAGTAATCAAGACAGTATGGTACTGGCACAAAAACAGAAATATAGATCAATGGAACAGGATAGAAAGCCCAGAGATAAACCCACGCACATATGGTTACCTTATTTATCATAAAGGAGGCAAGAATATACAATGGAGAAAAGACAGCCTCTTCAATAAGTGGTGCTGGTAAAACTCGACAGCTACATATAAAAGAATGAAATCAGAATACTCCCTAACACCATACACAAAAATAAACTCAAGATGGATTAAAGACATAAATGAAGGCCAGACACTATAAAACTGTTAGAGGAAAACACAGGCAGAACGCTCTATGACATAAATCACAGCAAGATCCCTTTTGACCCACCTCCTAGAGAAATGGAAAGAAAAACAAAAATGAGCAAATGGGACCGAATGAAACTTGAAAGCTTTTGCACAGTAAATGACACCATAAACAAGACTCAAAGACAACCCTCAGAACGGGAGAAAATATTTGCAATCAAAACAACGGACAAAGGATTAATCTCTAAAGTATACAAACAGCTCTTGCAGTTTAATATCAAAAAACAAAAAGAACCCAATCCAAAAATGGGCTGAAGACCTAAATAGATACTTCTCCAAAGAGGATATACAGATTGCCATCATATGAAAGGATGCTCAACATCACTAATCATTAGAGAAATGCAAATCAAAACTACAATGAGGTATCACCTCACACCAGTCAGAATGGCCATCATCAAAAAATCTACAAACAATAAATGCTGGAGAGGGTGTGGAGAAAAGGGAACCCTCTTGCACTGTTGGTGGGAATGTAAATTGATACAGCCACTATGGAGAACAGTACGGAGGTTCCTTAAAAAACTAAAAATAGAACTACCGTACAACCCAGCAATCCCACTCCTGGCTATATACCCTGAGAAAACCATCATTCAAAAAGAATCACAATGTTCACTGCAGCTCTATTTACAATAGCCTGGACATGGAAGCAACCTAAGTGTCCATCAAGAGGTGAATGGAATAAAGAAGATGTGTTACATATATACAATGGAATATTACTCAGCCATAAAAAGAAACAAAATTGAACTATCTGTAGTGAGGTGGATGGACCTAGAAACTGTCATACAGAGTGAAGTAAGTCAGAAAGAGAAAAACAAATCCCGTATGCTAACACATGTATATGGAATCAAAAAAAAAAAAATGGTTCTGAAGAACCTAGGGGCAGGACAGGAATAAAGATGCAGACGTAGAGAACTGACTTGAGGATACAAGGAGGGCGAAGGGTAAGCTGGGACAAAGTGAGAGAGTGGCATGGAGATATATACACTACCAAATGTAAGGTAGATAGCTAGTGGGAAGCAGCCACATAGCACAGGGAGATCAGCTCGGTGCTCTGTGACCACCTAGACGGATGGGATAGGGAGGGTGGGAGGGAGACGCAAGAGGGAGGAGATATGGGGATATATGTTTACATATAGCTGATTCACTTCGTTGTAAAGCAGAAACTAACACACCATTGTAAAGCAATTATTCTCCAATAAAGATGTTGAAAAAAAAAAGAGTACTCATCTACTTAAGGTCATATAGCTTATATGTTGAAGAGCAGGGCTTTGCTCTCTGAAAAATGACTCAGTCTAATATGAGAGGAACTGACAAAACATTAAATAAAGTATGTGAATATCTAAGAAGCGTGGTTGGCACACATAAGGTACTTGTAAATTACAGTTATTGTTACTGATTTTTCTAATAAGATGGGGAGTAAATAAAAATGGATCAACCATGCTCATAAGAAATCTATCATGTACTGTATATTTAGTTATCTGTCTGTATGTAAATGTTTTATCATCCAAACTAGATTGCTAAATACTTTAAAGATGGATTTAAAGTCAATTAAAAATATGCATGATTCAAATAATACTGTGATGAGGTATTTATTGAAGACATTTTAGGAAAACAAAGAAGGAAAATAACCAATCTGGTCCTAAAGCAAAATCACATTTTTGTAACCACTCTTTATATTTAGTACATTTTCTTTCTGTTTTGTATACATAGAACTTTTTTGAAGAATAACTGGAACCCATATAAAACATATAATTTTATATTCTCTTTTTAAAACTTGACATTACACGATAAGCCTTTTTCTATTTTATTACAGTCTTTGCAACAACATAATGACTTTCATTCTTACACTAACAGATTTCTCTGGTTTATTTAATTATTACTTTCTTATTGAACATTTAGGCTATTCACAATTGTAGAACATTATACATAATTCTGCTATAAATAACTTTCTGTCTCTCTCTCTCTCTCTCTCTCTCTCTCTCTCTCTCTCTCCCCCTCTCGCCAGCACCTCTCTCTCTCTCCTTCCCCTCCTCTCTCTTTTGGCCTCTAACATTATTTACTCAAGAGAGAGTTCAAAACTCTAATTACTAACTAAAAGACTTCTAACGACTTCTTGAATCTTGTACCACATTTTATATCGAGCTTACTTTTATTCCCCACAGTGCCCAATATAATGCCACCCATAAAGTAGGTGCTTTATAAATGTATATTGTTTAAATGACGAATAGAATAGATGGGAAAACTTCCCCAAATAATTATTGGCACACTGGTTTAATCTATTAGTATATTAAATCGAATTCACAAAGTCAACGTCATTGTAAAGATGTAAGAAAAGAAGGTCCACGATAAAATACTTTAGAAGTATAATGAACTATCGGCACACAAAATGCTGTTATTTAGATGTTTGGTCCTCGAATTTCCAGTGCATAGACTTTTAGCGCAACAAAGAATTCTTAGGACTCTTTATAATCCCTTATCAATGAAAAAAAACAAGCATTTGAAATAACAGAAAGAATTGGATTGCTTTTCATGAAATATTTTAAAATAATTTTTAAAATCTAACGCGGGCCTCTCACTGTTGTGGCCTCTCCCGTTGCGGAGCACAGGCTCTGGACACGCAGGCTCAGTGGCCATGGCTCACGTGCCCAGCCGCTCCGTGGCATGTGGGATCTTCCCGGACCAGGGCACGAACCCGTGTCCCCTGCATCGGCAGGCGGACTCTCAAACATTGCGCCACCAGGGAAGCCCTTAAAATCTAATTTTAAAAGCTCTATGTTTAATGGAAAAATCGCATGTAAAGTATTGGTTTAATACAAAGTGAAAATGAATATTCAATTCCCCCAAATACTATGCTCCAATCTTGTCCTCTCCTTCTACCAGTTTCTCACAAACCAATAATACATTCTCATTGGTATGTAATGTTTTAATCTTAAATTCAAAGTTTGGTAAGGCAGTTATATATTCAGAATATTTTTAATGAATACTGACCATATTCCAGGCTACTAGAAACTATTCTAAACAAACTGCAAGTTCCTAAATGTCCCCTGCCCTTCCTCCTCTGGACCTCTATGCACTGCCGTTACACTGCCCCACCCCTCTTGTTTAAGTGGGTAACTCTTACTTTTCTTTTATTTCAAGATTCCATTAGATGTTATCTCCACTGCAAAGCTGCCCCTTCCACCCCAAGAAAGTGTTAGGTGCCCCTCATGTTGTGCTACTACAACCCCTGTGTTTATTCCTTATATTATATCATAAATGCCTATTAATTTTGGGGTCTCCTCCTCTAGACTGTAACTGCTTAGAGGATAGATGATTTACCTTTCTTATAAACTAAGAGGATTCAAGTTATCCTGATAATGTACACTCCTGTGAGTGTTTTGTGCTTATAAATGTTAACTGTCTTGAGACTACCTGGTATATATGGCACAATTTCACAATTATAATTGGCTCTAGTTTCCTAAACATTATATTATTCCTCTGATTAAACTGAAAGCTCCCTGGGGTCAGGGTTCTTGTCTTAACCTTCTTCTGTAACCTCCAGAGTGCTAGAAAAGAATACTCATTAATTAATTATTCATGAGTGGCCACACTGGACACAATCACAACTCTAATACAATCATCACTGAAGCCCAGTTTACTGGCAATATAATAACACTATTCAAACTCTTCTTTAAGAACCAGAAATTTGACAGCAAGGTAAATGGTATAACCCATAAGAAAAGCAATTTCTTAATATTTTCCAAGGAGCAAAAAAGCCCCATATTCAGGAATG
>NW_006784328.1:248354-252713 GCF_000442215.2 Lipotes vexillifer
AATGCCTTTTCTCAGATCTCTCCTAAAAACATAATCTAAAAATCATAGACTATTATTTTCATTAAGATGTTTTTAATTTTTTTTTTTTTTTTAATGGTTAAAGCTTAACCACATGGGAAATAACTGCTTTCCCACACAGTACTTTTCCTCCCATGGTAGGATCCTACTCGATATAAGTCCTGGCCTTTCTCTGCCTACTAATTCACTCCAACCTAAACGAGGAAGGAGGATGACTCACCTGTCAGTTTCGGTAAAATAAACCAGGCACGTGTAGCTCACCTGCACCCTTCTTCCTCTTGGGAGCAAGTGGGCCATAGAGAACATCTGCTCCCCACGGGTATGATCTTCATCACTGCTGAGATTAGGCATGGTCCATTACTGGTTGCAATTGGGGAGGGGGTAGCATGAGGAAGGAGTCTGCTTAATTGCAAGGTTTAGTGAGAGACCCATCTGGCTCTCACAATAAGCTCCAACCTGTGCTTAATCAGTAATAAAGGTAATATTTTGGCTCCATCTGCCACTCTTTTGTTTTATTTCTCAAATTATTCAAAGCCCAGGCAGAGAAGAGGGATGCCATTTATTGGTTCCCCTCAGAGATCAACAGATGGGAATATGCAAAAGTGAAGATAGCTTTACTGTTATAGTAGTGAAACTGTAAGTGATGCTTATCTTCTGTTTTCCGAAACTTTCATTATTGTGCTGAAATATCCTTATTAAAAAAAATACGGGTTGTAGGAAGGCCAAAGCAACAACAAAAAAACAAACAAAAACAAACGAAAATTATTTCTGTACTACATATCAATTTATCACACCTGCTTGAAAATAATTAAGCTGAATTTGAAAAGTAAAACAACATATTAAAAACACAGAATTTTCAACACATACTAAAAGTGCAAAAACACGTGCCTACTTTTAAAGTTCAAAAGGCGTGAACTTAGGTGCTATGGATAGTCTCAATTTTTCACAAGGGAAGAAAAAATGTGATGACTCTTTTTAACAATTCCAGAAGGCAAGATGCTTTGGAAGAAAAGGACCACTTCTCTAGAGATGTCTGTTCTTCTCGACAGGATTTTAAATATCATTATCACTAGTTGGCAGAGAAAGGATCCAATATATCACTGGAAAATATGTCCCCAAATGAAGCAAATGATAGCAGGAGAAGTCTGGTCTAAAACCAGACCTACAGTTTGGCTTCCCTGAGGCTCAGGTCTGGTGGAAGAGCCAGACTTTCACCCTAGAACTCTTTATCTCCCATAGCTCCCTTGCTTCCTCTGTCTTCTAGCTCCCATAAACCCCCTTTCTGTGTCTTAAAAGTTTGACAGCTTCATTTCAAAGGATCTCAAAGAGAATTTACAAAAGTGCAACCTAATTCCTTCCACATTAAAAAGGAAATTAGCTCCTGAGAGCTGTGTATCTACCACAGGGAAGGGGCTTTAGGTGAAGTTCGCTTAGCAGTATATTGACCGTTGCCACACAACGCTCCTTATGTACTAAATCCCAGCAATTTTATTTTGCATTCTGATACAAGAAGAAATACAATTAGATAAATTTGAGCACAGCAACAGAAATATGAGAATAGGGTATAAACCTTTCAGATGAGGCAAGTGATTAGATTTTCTTGACTGGTGAAGAAAAAGAAAAGTATTATGAAAATACACCATACCCTGATTGTTGAATTTTATATTTTCACCGTTTTGCTCCATTAATCTGGTAGACCATGCCTAATATAATCCATCAAGGAGGGCATTTTGACAGCAAGCATCAGTTTCATCATCTATGAAATGGAGCTAATATTTCACAGAGTGAGGTTTAAACTAGGTAACTATTTTAAAGAAGGCTGGCATGGTGCTTACCTAATAGAAAAGACCCCAATATGCCCATTATTATTTTATGGTGTATAGGTGGCTTACTTTTTGACCATCATATAATATAAATTATTTCCCTAAACTTTATATAGACTAAGGGCTACTCACTTGCATTCAAATCACTTTAAATTCTTAACTTTTTCTACTCCACCCTTTATATACAGTATTACCAAAATATCTACATGTCATCTTCTTCTCTTGGAGACTCACAGTGTATCTTAGCATACTAAATGCTCTGAGATGCTCTGTAGTAAAGAAATATGCCCTTTGTGTGTGAGTGTGTGTGTGTGTGTTTGTTTAAATTTTATAAGAAGTTCTATTTTAATATTTCCTTGTTTACTTTTCAATAGGACACAGTAGAAAACAAGACACTAAAATATAGGAAGAGTTAATGATTAGTGGCAGAACTGTAGGTGATTTTTATTTTCTGCTTTTGTCTTTTTCATAATGTCCCCATAATTTTAAATTTCCATATTTTTACAATCAGATAAATCATTATTTAAAAAAAAAAAATACAGTGCCTAATGGCACTTAATGCCTAATGGCACTAAGACTGTATTTGCCAAGTGCTTGTTATCCCTATATCTCTCTCCCTGGATCTTAGTATCTTTGTTTCCTCATTGAGTATCTTGGGCTTTTCATCAGTACAGTGAACATATCATTTTCACAACACTTCTCATGGTAATCATTTTGAAATCCGAGTACAATGAAATGCTAACAAACAGAAGCAGGGCAATTTTGCTTTGAAGACTCCTCTAAAAATTCAAATCCAAGGGTCTATAGAGTCATTATACTAAGGAAAGGTCAATTTGACTTTTCCAGGATGAGGCTTTCTAATTCTGACTTCACAGCTTTTGGAGTGACAAGATTTAGCCTCATTGAATACCTGGGCTACTTCTCAGTTGTGTGATCTAGAATACAATGTATTGCATAATCTCCCTGAGGATCTATTTTCTTATCTGCAAAATGGGAACAAGGTCACTCATGCCTCAGGGTTATTGAAATAACAAAATGGGATAACTCTCTGTGGAAATGCTTTGTAAATGGAAATACAAAATTCCGTACAGAAATTATTTAAAAGAAAAATCCTCTCCTTATAATATCAGGCAGAAAAAGCTAAATGAATAAAACAGCAATGCCTCATGGCAACACTTGCATGTCTTAAGTATATGTCCAAAGTATAGTCTTGCAAAAAATCACCAGTAAATGTCAGACAGACATGTCTTCTCTAACTGAAAGATATTCTGATTATTAGTAGGTAAAAATGTAGTTTCCACTAAGTGAGATATTTGCTATTATCTCCATGAGCATTCTACTCTTGTTGCCTTAGAGGTCCCTCTTCGCTTTCATTCATACTAAGTAAAATGTGCAAAAGTTGCCTTGCTAATATTCTACTAATTTATTTTACTAAAGATTGATGACAGTTTTCTCAGCTTCTGTAGTGTTTCCTCACTTATAAAGCAATACCTTTTTATGACCTTCAGTACATAACACAAAGCAATTAGTTTTTGCTTTTTCAATGTAAAAGCACCTATTGTAAAACTGTCAGACTAAAAATGACTAGATTCCAAGATTAATGAATATTAATGAGAAAACTAGCAGTCTTTCTCCTCTTAATCATCCTCTACAATATTAATCTTTCTTACAACATGCCAAACCACAAGCCTAAATTCCTCAAAAATGGGTATATTCCACATGCAACACAGGAAGTACCCAGGAAATTCCACCAAATTAAAGAAAGGATGGAGAAGAAAATATCACTTACTATCATGGATTCTACTGCTATACTTAATATGAGGTTGACCAGAGAGAGACTTAAAGATGCCTTGGGAATATGCAATCACACATTGTCTTTTCTATTCTGTGGATTCTACAGAAATGTGAAAAATGACCTTTAGACTTTTCTATATTAATTATACATCAACTTTTAAAAAAACCATCAGACACTTATCTGTGTTTTTAAAAAACCATTAGACACCTATCTGTGTTTCTTGGTAATTATTTAGTTAAGCCATTCCACATCTCTGGGTTTCAGTTTTGTCATCTGTAAATATAAAGAGGTTATAAATATCTATCAATAGAGAAAAAGTTTTATGTGAGTTAAGGTCCATCTATACAGTGGAATTTTATGGATCCTTTAAAAGCGATAAAAGTGAAAACCCCAACAAAATGGAAACCAGACTTTTATGGGAGAAAATCAGGATAAAAATACTTGTATATTAAAATTAGAATTAGGTATAAATGCATAAACACAAATAACAATCTAAGAAGAACATGGAGAAATGAATGTTTTGTCATTCTCTCTGTTGTTACTTTTATAATACCTAATACCTAAAGATCTTCCCCTTACCCAGTAAAATTAAATAAAGAAGTTAAGGTACTATGATTAGCATTAAAATTCCATTACCCTATACTACAATGATGAGCATACATGCAGTGGTTAGCTATATATATTAACTATACTTAAGTATTTTGTGTACATTGATCTTTCCCT
>NW_006784328.1:252735-254036 GCF_000442215.2 Lipotes vexillifer
CTTTCCCTATGAATATATTGTAACAATCTTAAAGAAGAAATCCATGTGTTTTTACTCCCTTTCAATCCTCTGTAACACTAGTTGTTGAGGACTGAGCATACATAGAAGGCTAACAGATTTAGGGATTCAGGATTTGCAGCATCCATTGTATGGTGAGTCAAATTATTGCCAGTGCCCTGATACCAATTCATATCATCTGTCAGAAGCCAGCTCATAACCCTTTTTAAAAAAGGAATTAGCATATTTTAACAGCATTGTTTGTTTAATGCATATATTCCAAAATAAGCTGTATTTCCATGCGGGTAGAGATATATCTACTGCATTGATTACACTATCTCTAGCATCCAGCACTATGTCTGCAATATGGAAGACTGGCCATAAGTATTTGCTGTACCATTAGATCAAAATTTCTCAACCTGAGCACTACCGATGTTTTAATTTTCTGTTGTGTGGGGTGGAGGGGGGCAGTGCATTGTAGGATGTTTAGCAGCATCTCAGGTCTCTACTCACTATCTGCCATGAGGTTCTCAATAAACATGTGGTAATTGTCAAAATTATCGAAAATATTTGGTTGTGATACATGATTGGTTGTAGAAGTGCTACCAGTACTTTCTCATGCCGTGGAGTGTCGGATGATATAAGCAGGATAGTGAGCTACTATTCACAAATAAAAATTATTGCCATCACACCAAGTACCCAGAGTTTAAACAGTATCTACAAAGACTTTAAAGTATCTAAAGAGAAGTAAAGTTTGTAACGTAAGAGAAAAAAAAAAAAAGTGGGGGAAATATAATTAGAATAAACCTAGTTATATCAAAGGATTATAGTTAAACCAAGGATTATAACCAGGCAAAAAAAAATCATTAACTGACTAATATCCAATATACTGCAGGTATCTAATCACCCTAATCACCTTTCTTATAATTCACCTACTGTGAACCTGCATACCTATGGTGGGAACCTCTACCCATGGGGAATTGTTAGGGGCCTCTCCTCACCTTAGCTAGGTGTTCAGTGTTTCCAAATTATTAGTGCCCATAATGCTTAAATTTTGGCAGATAAAGAGGATCTTTCAGCAATTCCATCCTTCTCAGGAAAAGAGAACAAACCTACTATGTCATCACACACACATACCACATACACACACACAGAGTATACAAATACTGAGGGTAAAAAAGTTCAAGAAGTCTACTGAGAACAAAGAAGGAATTAAAAAGGCATGTTTAAAAATATTCCTAATAGGGCTTCCCTGGTGGCGCAGTGGTTGAGAGTCCGCCTGCCGATGCGGGGGACGCGGGTTC
>NW_006784328.1:254216-255314 GCF_000442215.2 Lipotes vexillifer
ATATATATATATATATATTCCTAATAGAACTCTATCTTAAATCCCTGTCTGCCCTCATACTCTAGCCACTGAGGCTAGACCACACAGAAGAAAACATCTAGACTCCTCTTTTCCTAAAGCAGAAAACAGTACTAGGATCTAAAGAACAAGTTCTTGTCTTTCCTTTCTTTAGGCCTTACCTACACCCTCAAATTTTCCAGAGTTAAAGGTACCTCCCGACAGAATGTTAACCTAGCTCTACGTTTCACTACCAAAATTACAGAGAGAGAGGACAAGAAGCAAGAAGATGGCATTTCCAAAGCCTTCTCAATCCACTCCTTTCACCAAAGGTTTCAAACTTCCCTGAAGGAGGTGGGTGAAGTTTTGTTCAATATGGCATCACTATTTGTAAGAAATGTGTTTTGTGAACCCTCCTCTCAGAGAAAGCACAAGAAGGAATGAAAGATGTTTAACAAACAATAGACATATGAAATAATGTGATTTGTTATGTCCCTAATACTTTTTTATGTCAAAACCTGATCATCACTCAATTTCCCCCTGGATTTCAATCTTGTCTAAAACTGACTCATGCTTTTTCTATTTGTCCCAGTAAACTTGGGATAAAGTTGGGCATTTGGCCTTTTTTTGTTCAACATTAGCATTACTGCAAGGCTTAATAGGTTTCCCTTTTACTTATATAGCCAGGCCCAAGTACCCAGTTAAAGCCTCAAACCATTAGTGGCATCATTAATGCCACAATGATTAAGTGAGATAGCCAAGCACCCGTGCACCATGAAGAACAATAGGAGATTTCAAAGTCAACTCTGAAGCAATTGTCATGATTCTTAAATAAGGCAAATGCATTAAGTTCCTATTACTTCCACATTTTGCACGTAAATGAGGGCTGTTTCTGGATCTTCAATCATACCTTAGAACTTTAAGTGGATGTTAGAACACAATGATAATCATTATTTTGTTACCAGTTTTGGTCCAGCAATACTGACTTAACTCTACTAGAAGAAAAACATTTTTTTTTTTTTTTTTTTTTTTACGGTACGTGGGCCTCTCACTGTTGTGGCCTCTCCTGTTGCGGAGCACAGGCTCCGGACGCGCAGGCTC
>NW_006784328.1:255337-311059 GCF_000442215.2 Lipotes vexillifer
TGGGATCTTCCCGGACCGGGGCACGAACCCGTGTCCCGTGCATCGGCAGGCGGACGGACTCTCAATGTGCCACCAGGGAAGCCCAGATTTACATTTTTGCAGCAAAACCAGAGATGACTATTTCTAACTCTGCAAAAAAGTAAGCCATTAGCATTCCCAAGGAAACTGCTTAACAACTTATCATATTACCCAAAGTTGTAGATACATACACCAAGTAAATTCCCCCTTAATATAAAGTGTAATTAAAAATGTGAGTTCATTAATCCAATTCACTCATCTTACAAATTGTATGCAGGTTTAACTATGTGCCAAACACTGTGCTAAGTACTAGGAATGCAGTAATTAACAAAATAGACACAGTACTCTGCTCTTGCTATAGCAAGGAATACAGAAAGGTACGGCTGAGAAATTAGACATGTGTTCAGATTCTAATCCCCAAATTTACTACCTACATAAACTTAGATAGTCATTCTAAATCTCCATTTTCTAATGTTTAAAATGGAGCTAATCATATCTTCTTCAGAGCTATGGTAACAGTAAAGAATATACTATATTGTATGTGAAAGTACCCAAGTTAGAGTTAGCACCTAACAGACACCCAATAAGTGTTACCAGTCTGTAAAACCATCTGGTAACTCATGCTTTTTGAGTATCATTTGGGAACTCAGTAGCTTTTGTGCTGTATCAGATCAATCAAAATGGTTAATAAGCAATACATTTAAAATTATAAATAATTAATGCTGCAACAGCTAGAAAGAAATACTTCTCAGCAGAAGAAATTTTATAAAGAATGGTTAGAAAATTGCTCTCTGGGATCAAGAAGAAAAGATTGAGCATGTTTGCTCCAGGACTGAAAATCAATATGCAAAAAAAGCAAAGAAAATGTTCCATAATGTTGAAAATGTCATTATAAAGGCCAAGGAAGTATAATGAAGGTTCCTAAGTGACGAAAATCAGGTGAGCATGGGAATGAATGGAAAAATGAACAAACACTTTTCTTGGGAGTTCATAGTTTATTTCTGAATATGAAAATTACATTCTGTAATATAACAATGAATCTCACTAACCAAAAATGGTTGTTTTTGAAATCATGGTAATCTCTTTATTTGAAACAATACTCACAAAGAAATTGAATATTAACTGACAAAACAAATAATTTTAATAAGGAATATAGGCCTATGTGAAGAGACATACTTTTTATACACTTTAAAAAATGTGGAACATATTTGTTCATTTTAACCAAATAAGCAAAAAATGAAGTTTGCTAATAAATTTACAAGATATACTGGTGAATGTTTTGATTTACTTACAACTACTTAACAGTTGTTAAAATGGTTTGGCAGTATAATGACTGATTTAAAAACTAGAATGAATAACATTTATTTACTAGTATGCAAATTCCTTACCAAGAAGCACACCTTTGAATCATTACTTTGTGTTGCTGTGAGAAATTTTTGAAAAAGGAAAAAAATTCATAAGCTTTCCCATTATATTATTAATTTGTGAGATCTAATAAATTGCAACATTGGAAGGGTCCTCAGCAATACACTTGCTCTAGCTGCCTGTGACCTGTCAGGTAAATGGAAATCCAACAACCTTGCTTCATTGTGTGGTCCTGTGTTTAGTCATCTTTGGAGTTCAGAATCACTCTCGTATCTAAGTAAAGCCCTTCCTGAATCAATTTATTTATGACTCTAAATTACCTCTGTTCGGCCCTATTGATTCCACTACATTGTGCTTTTAAAATTTTTCTCTACATTGTCCTCTCTGTTCTTGCTTGGCTTTCTTCCTATCAAAAAATAAGGAAATGAATCGGGCATGAGATCTAGTACCAGTGCAGTGATCTCCTAGCCATGTGACTCTGAGGAAGCCACTTCACCTGTATGGCCTCAGGATTTTCTTTGTAAATTGACAGAATTAGACTAAATTATAACTGAGATGCCTTTCAATCCTGTCATTCCAAGATTTGCATAAGGCTTGATGAGTTGCCATCTGCTTTAGTAGTAGGGGGAAAAAGACACTCAAGCAAGAGGTACAGATTGTAGTACAGGCTCTAATTTGGAAAAACTGTGTCACCTCTCTGAGACTAATTTGGCTCATTCATCAGAAAGGCATAATTATGCCTGTCCTGTTACCTCACAGGGTAGACGATTCAGCGAGGTGAAGATACAGGTTGGTAAATAATGTAAACTTTATCCTTACCAATCTTTTAAGACCTGGCAGATGTGGGTAGGGGAAAAGATAATGAGTAGAAAAATATATATTACTTAGAGAGTAAAACTGAGAGAAAGTCACAAAAATATGGATCAATTAGCTAATAAAAGGAGAAATTCATTTATCTCCCTAACAACTGATACAGATTTGAAGACCTTAACTGTATTAAAAGCAAAACAAGTTAAATTTGACATCTGAGTAATTAGAAGAGCAAAGAACAATGGACTGGATTCTAACAATATTTTTGTCATAAATTACATGAATGAATGACTTTGGACAAATCACACTCTCATGTTCTTTTGTCAAATACAGACCCTTAAACTGAGCACCTCTAGAAGAAAAATGTTCTTCATTATAAATTTTATTTTTAATTATGTACTTTTTAAATTGGAGAGACAGAGGGAGATAGAACTTCCATTTTGACTATGATGGACTAGTTTATAACATTCCAGACCTTCTACTGAGAAAAACTCAAAAGTCTGGATTATCAAAACAGTTTCAAGTCTTCAAAGAGCCACCAGGGCAGCCAGGACTTGAGGGGCCAGAATCCCTGAGAGAAGAAAACTCATTGAGGTGGGCTCAACACTTCTTTTCTCCTCAAAGCATTTTCCTATTTGTAACCAGGAGGCTGAGGAGCTAAACAGAAAGCTGAGCAGAAAACATCGGCTGAGTAAAGTGTTTGGCAGTCTTAAGAAAAATTGGAGTTTAGGGTTGGAAAGCTAGGACTTGAGGATAGAAGATTCTGCAGTAAAAGAAAGTGCAAAGAAATAAGGTCAGCCCTATGTGATATTTTTTTCTCTCAAGGCAATGCCTCAGCAGAGCAGCAACTGAGACTAAGCAGGTGAGAAGAGTGAAGGCTCTGAGAAGCTAAGCAGAACTTTTAACAATCACACAATGCTGGGGAGACAAAATAGGGCTTCAAGGCTCACCAATGAGGGAATGCACTGATAAACATCACAGGGTTAAGGCTAGGGTTCAGGTTAAGGTTAGGGATAGGGATAGAGGCAAAGTGAAAATAGACTACCCTCATAAAAACTAAAACTTTGTCCTCAATTCAGCCCAGCCCATAATTGGACTGAAGTGATAGGCCCCTAATCTATCTGTACGTTAGAAGCAAAAGTAAAACTTAAGGGAAGATGATTATTATCATTCAGATTATCTATAATTTTTCATATATAATAGCTGTCATTCAATACAAAACTTCATTTCCTGCCAAGAAACAAGAATAAAAGAAAAAGTAGAAAACAGACCCACAGTTCATCCAGATATTAGAGTTATTAAAATGGCCCTTGAAATAACCATGGTTGATATGTTTCAGAAAATAAATGGTACTCCTAAGATATAGGTACCTTTCTGTGTATATGTTGTACATCAATAGGAAGTTTATTTAAAAGTTAATTTTAAAACATGAAAAGGTAGAGAATTTCTCCAGAGTACTAGATCTATGAAACCCACCCAGACTTCAGACAATACTATAAACTACAGTAATCAAAACGCCACGGTACTGGCATAAAACCATACATATGGCTCAAATGAACAGAATAGAGAGCCCAGAAGTAGACCATACACCTATGGTCAATTAATCTTCAACAAAGGAGGCAAGAATACACAGTGGAGAAAAGACAGACTCTTCAGCAAGTGGTTTTGGGAACGCTGAACAGCTGCATGTAAATCAATGAAGTTAGAATACACCCTCACACCATACACAAAAATAAACTCAAAATGGCTTAAGGACTTAAATAAAAATAACCAAAAAACTTCTAAAAGAGGATATAGGCAAAAAATTCTCTGACAAATCTTACCAATGTTTTCTTAGGTCAATCTCCCAAGGCAACAGAAATAAAAGCAAAAATAAACAAATGGGACCTAATCAAACTTATAAGCTTTTGCACAGCAATGGAAACCATAAACAAAATGAAAAGACAACTTACAGACTGGGAGAAAATAATTGCAAATGATGTGACCAACAAAGGCTTGACTTCCAAAATAAACAAATAGCTCATACAACTCAATAACAACAACAGCAACAACAGAAAATCAAAAACTGGGCAGAAGACCCAAATAAACATTTCTCCAAAGAAGATATATAGATGGCCAACAGGCACATGAAAAGCTGTTCAATATCACTAATTATTAGAGAAAGGCAAACCAAAACTATATACCATGAGGTATCACCTCATGCCAGTCAGAATGGCCATCATTAAAAAATCTACAAATAATAACTGCTGGAGAAGGTGTGGAGAAAAGGGAACCCTCCTACACTGTTGGTGGGAATGTAAATTGGTGCAGTCACTATGGAAAACAGCATGGAGGCTCCTTAAAAAACTAAAAATAGAGTTACCATATGCTCCTACAATTCCACTCCTGGGCATATATCTGGACAAAACTCTAATTCTAAAAGATACATGCACCCCAATGTTCATAGCAGCACTATTTACAGTAACTAAGACACGGAAGCAACCTAAACGACCATTCACAGATGAGTGCCTAAAGATGATGTGGTATGTATACACAATGGAATACTACTCAGCTGTAAAAAAGCATGAAATAATGCCATTTGCAGCAACATAGATTGATCTAGAGATTAACATACTAAGTGAATTAAATCAGATGGAGAAAGAGAAATATAATATGATATCACTTACATGTGGAATCTAAAAAAAATGATACAAATGAACTTATTTGCAAAACAGAAACAGACTCACAGACCTAGAAAACAAACATATGGTTACCAAAGGGGATAGCAGGGGTGGGGGCCAGGGGGACAGATAAATTAAGAGTTTGGGATTACCACATACACACTACTATCTTTTTTAAAAAAGTATGTGGGTAAATCTAAATGAATATTGGCTACATAAAACAATAATTGTTACTCTAAGAGAAAAAGAAATCATATGAACATCTCAATAGATGCAGAAAGTGCATTTTATTAAGGTCAACACTCATTCATGATATTTTTTAAAAATCACAGCAAGCTAGGAATAGAAGTGAATTGCTTTAGTCTGAAAACATTTTTAAAACATTATATTAATGTGAAATATTTAAATGCTCTCCCTCAAGATGAGAACGTTAGCTATCATCACTTCTGTTCATTATTGTACTGGAGGTTTTAGCTGGTGCAATAAGAAAAGATTTAACAAGTAAGAGACTGAAAAAGAGAAAATAAAACCATCAGTTTTCTCAGCTAATTGGATTATGTAATAGTAAATCTAAAAGAATCTACAGACAAAATATTGTAAATATAAGTGAATTTAGCAAGTTCTCTACATACAATGTCAATGTACAAAAATCAACTGTATTTCTTCAAATAATGCACCAACAAAGAATTGAAAAATACAATTTAAAAATGATACTATTGGGGAGGGATAAATCAGGAGCTTGGGATGAACACACACACACACTGCTATATACAAGATAGCTGACAAATGGGGACAAACTGTATAGTACAAGGAACTCTACCCAGTATTCTGTGATAACCTATATGAGAAAAGAATCTAAAAAAGGATGAATACATGTATATGTATAACTGAATCAGTTTGCTATACACCTGAAACCAACACAACATTGTAAATCAACCATACTCCAATAAATTATTTTAAAAAATGATACTATTTACAATAGCATCAAAATATATCTCAATGAATAAATATAATGAAAGATATTCAAGGCCTCTATACAGAGCATTTCAAAGTATTATTAAAAGAAATTTTAAAAGATCTAAATAAGCGAGGATATATACATATATATGCATATCACGTTGGTGAATTATATGCTCAAAGTTTTAAATATGTAAATTCTTCCCAAGGTAATAGATATCACAAGGTGGTTACTTTTGCAGTGTGGGTGCTAGTGACTGAGAAAGAGCACAAATGAAGGCCTCTACCTTGATTAAATTTATTACTAGATTTGAGTGACTGTTCAGTTTGTGAAAATTCATCAAGGGATACACTTTGTGTGCTTTTATACATATATAGTTTACTTCAATTAAAAAACATACGATTGGATGAATAAGTAAATAAGTTGACTGGCACATGGTGATTTTTTTTAAATGTGGTAAAAAACACATGACATGATATCTAGCCTTTTAACAAAATTTTAAGTGTACAGTACAGTATTGTTAACTATAAGCTCAAGGTTATACAGTGGATCTCTAGAACTTTTTCATCTTACATGACTGAAACTTTATACTCACTGAATAGCAAATCCCCATTTCTTCCTCCCCTTAGCCCGTGGTAACTACCATTCTACTTTCTGCTTCAATGAGTTTGACTACTTTAGATATCTCATGTAAGTGGGGTATTTGTCCTTCTGTGACTGGCCTATTTCAATTAGTATAATGTCCTCAAGTTTCAGCCATGTTGTAGCATATGATAGAATTTTCTCCTTTTTTAAGGCTGAATACTATCCCTTTGTATGAATATACCATATAATCCTTATCCATTCATACATTCATCCATTCATGGACATTTAGGTTGTTTTCATCTCTTGGCTATTGAGAATAATGCTGCAATAAACATAGGGGTACAGATATCTCCTAAAGATCTTGATTTCAATTATTTTGGATAAGTACACAGCAGTACTGCATCATATGATGGTTCTATTTTTAATTTTTTGAGAACCTTCATACTGTTTTCCATATTGGCTTCATCATTTTACGTTCCCACCAGCAGTGCTCAAGGAAGGGCTCCTATTTCTCCCACATTCTCATCAATACTTGTTATTTCCTGGGGGTTTTGTTTTGTTTTGTGTTTTTATAATGTTTGTCCTAACAGGTGTGAGGTGATATCTCACTGTGGTTTTGATTTCCCTGGTGATTAGTGATGTTGAGTATCTTTTCATACGGTACTTGTTGGACATTTGTATGTCTTCTTTGGACAAAGGTCTGTTTGAGTCCTTTGCCCATTTTTCAATCAGGTTATTTGGTTTTTTGCGATTGAGTTTTAGGAATTCCTTACATATTTTGGATATAACCCATTATCAAATACATGGCTTACAAACACTTTCTGTAGGTTCTGTTTTCCACTCTGTTGATTGTTTCCTTTGCTACGTAGAAGCTACTTCTATGTGTCTATTTTCTTGCCTGTGCTTTTTTAATTGAAATTTCTGTCTCGCTCGTTGTGACTCTTCTCCTTCTGTAATGGCATCCTTTTCCTACAAATATTTTCAAGACTACATATACATGATATGAATTCTTTTGCTCTGTGTTTTCCTCACAAATTACTTGATCTGATTAGCTGCAAATACAAAATTAGCAACTTAACTGTTGACCCTAGCAACAAATGCGCAGCTTCTGAGGACATATCTCTCAGGAGGCAAGTGTCGTATAGTTTGAAGGGTGACATGTCAGTCAAGCCTCGAAAGAGAAAGGCAGTAAAAGCTGTGGAAATTTAATATTTCCTCCCAAAGGAAAAGCTATTGATTAGGATGTAAATATTTTACTTTTTGTCCTTCTTAGGAACACATATATAATTTCCAATCTCACTAATATGAATCCTGTTGGTCAAATTCTGAACAATTGTGAGCTATAAATACTATCAGTAAGTTATCTCACATTTTCTGTGTTGTATTTTTCTCATTTTTGTTTTAGTAGATAAAAATGTTAGAAACTATAAAGCATAAAATAACTAGGCATTGACCCCATTAATTTTCCCAACAGTTTTTCTCTCTGTCATTTCAATTCATTTCATTTTATAATCTCTTCCTCAGGTAAGTGCTCCAGTACCTCAGTCACTTTGCTCCTAACATATCACGTGACTCTAGAAATTTTCCCCATCCAGTGCTTAGATGACTCAGCTGCAGGATATGAGGTTAATACAACCAGATGACTGAAGATGAGCATAACTTGTAAAAAGAGGGGTCACTTTGGAGGTTACAATATAGTAAGTAGGCAGGGTTTTCCCATTATTGTACTGATAAAACCTGAAATTGTGCCTTTTTCAATTTAGTTATCTAAAATTAAAGAGTTCAGACTCTGTTGTTATAATGCTCTCTGAGTAATTTAGAAAATAGGATGAGGCTCTTTCATGCCATGGAGAAAGGTAAAGTTTGTCACTTATGGATGAAATTCTACATCAGTGCAACAACTGAAAAACGAAGAGAACAAGTTAAGTTTAATTAGTGTTTGATTACTGCATTCCAGCTATAAAAGTACATGAAAACGTTTTGTATTTAAATAGTACTTTCTACCTTTAAAGATGCATCTGCAAATTAGGGCTAATGGTTCCCACCTTACTCACTGCACAGGGTTGTTGAGAAGATAATAATAATAACAGACACCTTTTATTGAAAGCCTACTATGTCCTAAATACTGTGTTAAATATTTTATTTCTTCGAGATAAGTAATATTACAGATCTATAGGAAAACTGAGACTCAGAGAAGGTAAGTTATTAACCAAAGTCATACAGCTTGTTAGGGGCAAGAAAAGACTTTTAAATTATGCATTTTTTATATGGAAATCCATGATCTTAACTATTACTTCATAGAGATCTAATACGGCAATAGAAATGAGTGCTTCGAAAGTTATATGTTACTAAGTTATTTGAAGAGGCAAATATGCCAAAGTAAAAGGGCATCTACATGGACCTGCCTCTCAAACACTTGAAGCCAGAAGTTGGAAGGAGTTAATATTCTCATCACAACTAAGTTGTGGCTTCTGATCTGAGTAATCAATATCAAAGAAAAATAAAGACCCTAATAACAGATCTACAGCAGTATACAACGTTTAAATTTTTTTAATGACTCTGCCAGAAGGGGTGGGAGCAGAGATGGAACTGGAATAACACATCATGAAATTCACTTATACATAGATTAATTAACTCAATAGGTATTTTTTTTTTTTTTTTTCTTGCGTTATGCGGGCCTCTCACTGTCGTGGCCTCTCCCATTTGCGGAGCACAGGCTCCGGACGCGCAGGCTCAGTGGCCATGGCTCACGGGCCCAGCCGCTCCGCGGCATGTGGGATCTTCCCGAAACGGGGCACGAACCCGCGTCTCCTGCATCGGCAGGCGGACTCTCAAGCACTGCGCCACCAGGGAAGCCCTCAATAGGTATTTTAATCAAAGTATCTAGGCATTCAACAAGTGAAAATTCTAAATGGAGAACTAAGGTACTAAAACAGTGATAACTAAACAAAATCTTAGCTTAAGGATCTGTAGTAAGCACCAATGTATACCATTCTCAATTCAGGATCAACACCCTCATTCCCCCAGTTGATAGGAGTGTTTGCTGCTAAGGGTCACAGCTGAGCCCCTCTCTCCAGGAAGCTACCTTGACTAAAAGTATTTCCCTACCCCTAGGCAACTTGCGTCCAATTACTAGTTGATGTGGTGGTACAAATACTCAGGAAACCTTGCTTCAGTGAGAACAACTCTGAAGAACTATTCCAGGATCAAAGCTCCCCATAGGATCAGCCAAGGCCTCTGTTACAACTGGATCTCGGTTCAACTCCCTTTGCCTAATTCTGGGTCTCTCACCCCTCCCAGGTATAGTTCCTACAGCATTCCCTAATAAACTCTTGCATACAAATCTCAGAGTTTTTGAGACTCTTTTCTGGGGAACCTGGCCTATGACAACAATTAATCCAGTCCACTGTTTAAGGTTCTTACTATTATTACAAAACATGCACCCTGTTTCTATTTTCCCAATATCAAGTGCTGGAGTAGTAAATCTTTTACATGAGGCTGACATTACTTTGTGGAATTCCTAAAAATTCAATATAGACTCCATACATAATGAGGCTATCACATTGAAAAATGTCAGACTTTACAACCAAAGGGTTTTTAAAGACTTACAGATTATCAGCTTAGACAATTTGTTTCTACAAAACAAAATAGCTTTAAGTTATGAAGAACAGACTTTAGCACCAACAGACTATATGACCCTCTAACTTACAGGCAGTTCAATGAGCTTTTCCCATTCTTTCTTGAAAGAAATATAAAATCTATGTTGTGTTATGGAAATAATCCCCAGTGCTTCCTAAATCTGTGAAAAGTGATTTGATAAGAAGCAATGATTTGTAGTACTTGTAGATGAACTTGTACTTAATTGTATTACAACCTTCACTTCATTGAAGATTTGACATTTATTTACTACCTATTACGTGCAAGGCACTCATCTGGGTTCTTTGGAGACAAATAAGATGATTTTTAGACCCTAAATATTTGTTGACTCCATTGCCACTATTCCTTTCCTTCATGAGCCCACAACTTAGTTGGGAAGAAAGGCAAAATAAAAAGTAATACAGATAGAAGGCAGACACTGATTAAGTGTATGTGTATATTTGTTAGTAAGACAAATATAAGGATGACACTAAATGTCTGTCACATAATTAACACTTTTGTTCTCAGCAAATATATTCTATTGCATGTATCCAAGTAGTAGAAATATAAGCAAGAAAATGATACCAAATACTTCCAGAAGGTCTTTCAGACCTGAATGCTAAAAGTGAGTAAATCACACTATCACTGACTTTATATATAAAACATTTTATCTTTTCAAAAGATTTTCTAATAAATTTTATTCAATTCCAGTTATAAGTAGTTAGGCTTATGAATGAACATGCTAAAATATCAATGTAAAATGCACACATGGTTGTTTATAAATCTCATTATATTCCACATCAAATCTACTTTTTTTTTTTTTGCTTCTCCTGTCTCAGTGAATGGCACCATCATGTGCTCAGATGCTCAAGTTAAAAATCTGGAAATCATCTCTAGTGTCTCTCTATACCTTGCCTCATATATTCAATCAATAAATTAATCTAATACACAGTACATCCTGCTATCTTACCTCCTAAATCATGCATTCTCAGCAGGGATGATATCACCCCCAGGGGAGTGAAAATTGGTTCTTGGGGAGAGGGGGGAGTGATGGTTAAATTTATGTGTCAACTTAGCTAGGCTATGGTACCCAATCATTTGGTCAAACATTAGTCTAGATGTTGCTATGAAGGTATTTTTAAATGATTAACATTTATAATAAGTTGACTTTAAGTAAAACAGATTACCTTCCATACTGCATAGGCCTCATGCAATCAGTTGAAGGCTTTAAGAGCAAAGCCTGAAGAAGGAAGGAATTCTGCCTCAAAACTGCAACACAGACATTCAGCCTGCAGGCCTGCCCTACAAATTCCAGATTTGCCAGCCTCCACAATCCTGTGAGCCAATTTCTCTAAATAAATAGATCTCCCTCTCTCTCTCCTCTCTCTTTCTTGCTCCACCTACCTAATAAAAGGGGTAAAAAATATTTTCTATATAAAACACAGATATACATATCGTACATAAATACCTGTGGTATTAACATTTCACTGAGCAGGGATTCAGTTAGGGTAAAATGGCTAAAAATATAGTCTCCTGGGGGTGGGAGGGATGATAATGAAAAAATAGTGAAGAAACACTGTACTAAGTATTTTTAAAGTATGTCCTCTATTCTATATCTTTTATACCACTACACTAGGAGAGTAAACTATTTATTATCAATAACATTACTTCTGGGTTTCCCTGGTGGTGCAGTGGTTGAGAGTCCGCCTGCCGATGCAGGGGACATGGGTTCGTGCCCCGGTCCGGGAAGATCCCACATGCCGCGGAGCGGCTGGGCCCGTGAGCCACGGCCGCTGAGCCTGCGCGTCCGGAGCCTGTGCTCTGCAACGGGAGACGCCACAACAGTAAGAGGCCCGCGTACCGCAAAAAAAAACAAAATAAATAAAATAAAATAAAAAAAGAACATTACTTCTCACAGACTCTCTGGGAATATATTAGTCTCCCTCAACCACATTTTCCACACTATCTAGCGGATCTATGTAAAATATAAATTTGATCAGATCTCTCCCTTGTATAAAACCCCTCACCGGCTCCAGGTTTGGAAACTCTCATCTCTCTTCCATAGGAACCCAAAGGCAGGTCAAGGGCCTTTTCATCATTTCACAGAGAAGGATATGAGATACAGTTAGAATGACTTGCCCAAGGTTGCACAATATGCAGAGGCAAATTCAGGATTTTAAACCAGATATCACAATCTAGATACCCAATTTTCTTAGAAGAACATGTTGTTTTTTTATTAGGCTGGCCAACATCTGGATACTATCAGTATCTACTTACTAGCTTATGAGAATCTGAGCAAATGACTACATTAGAGAGCTTTAGTTCCTAATCTGTAAAATACAGGCAATATCCTCCTCTCAAAATCGATATTGGGATTAAATAGGCTAATAGATGTGTACACACACACACACACACACACACACAAACACACACACACAAATGGGCAAATGTGTGTACATGTATACACATATATGTGTATGAATATATATGTATGTATCTCTATAAATACACACACACACACACACACACACACACACACAGAGGGCACCTAGAATGTAATATTTGGCATTTTGGTGGTTACTGAATAAACGGGTGGGGAGTTCTTCACCCTGTTATGCTACCTCTACCACAGGTAGTCACCAAATTAGGAACAGTGGTAAGCTATCATGAAATTCAGCTGGATTCTTTTCCCTTTTCCTAGCTTCATGCAAGAAATAGCCTTACCTAACTCCCACTTACCCTGTCACTTGACAACAACCAACTTGGGCTAAAGTCACCACCAAGTCAAGCTTACGGGAAATGCCTCTTCCCTGCCTCCTTTTGTTCCTTTCTGAAGTCGTTCATGAACAGACTATGACACTCTGTACCTCATTTCATTGACCTCTCTTAGCTCAATGAAACCACTCCAGTCACTGTGTCTCAACTGAAAATGAATATTTTTTTTCCATTATCCTCTTCTTAACTTTTTCAAAAACTTGTTTAGTTACTTTAGGAATACTCTCTCCCTCACTTCATTCCATGCAATAAGCCCAAAAGCCAGCCTAATCACACTGTAGCGTTTACAGAGATCTTGTAAATCACTCAGTTCTCCTATCCACAAAGTGAGTCCCTCTCTCCAGTATTTTAAGAGGTGATCATCTCAACCCTTCTAGAATGTGACTCGTGAAGAGGAGGAGTTCATGATTCATTAAAGAAGTTATTATTGAAAACACACTGTTTTTTTCATCCTTTTGTTCCCTGGAGCATCCAGAATAAATCTACCCCCTCTTCCACGTAACAGCCCAAAACGTACCTTTACATCTTCTCCAGAATAGACACTACATTCATCCTGTGACTCTTTTTTCCTCATGCGATCCAGTTCACATTTCCTGGTTGTCAGTTTCCAGGATATACCCCAATTTGTCGTTGGTCACTCTGAAAATATGGTCCCTAAATGGTAGTATCATAGATCTTAAAATGTAACTATCATTTTTTTTAAACACTGGTAAAAAGACAGGTAACTATTTTGATTAATTAGTAAAAATTCTTTCACAATTATAGCTTCAATTATCACTTCTAATATTTGCCTTTATATTTTTACCTTCAGCCATGGCTTGCCCCTCAAACTCCAACCATATATTGCAAATCTCCTATTCAATATTTTTACTTGGTTGATTCTTTGTGGACTCAAATTTTACATCGCTGAAATAAAACTCGCTGCCCCCTAAAGGTCAGATCTTCTTCCCGACTTCTCTGTCTCTGTCAGCCTACCACCATTTGAACTCCAAAACATGGAGTCATATTTCCCTGCAGCCTTTCTTCCCTTCCCTGCCTCTCTAACCAGTGGTCTCCAAATCCAGCAGATAGATCCATTACAACCTGCTCACACCCATCCTTTCCATTTCATTCCCACTGTAGACAACCTACCTGGGCCCTCAGTAACTGACACCTAGAGGCTAAAAAGTTTTCCTATGTAGTTGTCAGGATTCTAAAAGGCATCTCACTAGACTTCCTTCCTTTCAATTGTGCTCAGCTTTCCCTGCCCACCCTACTTAACAGATAGATACCCTGGCGCTACCACCACCCTGGTTTCCCTGCCTCAGGGGCCCCTCCAATTCATCCTATAGACTGATAGCACTTTATTCAAAAACATAATTTTCATTACTTAACTCCTTTGGACAAATACATACACACACACACACACACACACACACACACACACACACACACTCCCTGCTGAATACTACTACCACTGATAGTAATATTAATTATGTTAATTGACCATTAGGTATATGTCACAAACTAGGCTTAAATTTTTACATACTTTGTTTTACTTAGTTCTAATTTTATAGATGAGAAAACTGAGGCAGAGAGAGATTACATAACACACCCACCCAGATTATGTAGGTAGTAAGAGATTGAACAAAATATACCTGTCAAGCCCTAAAATCTTAAGCAGTACATTCATCAATAGCCTTCTACTATTCTCCAATCCCAAACCACATTTTTAAATCTCTCCATTATTCCCATATAGATTCTAGCTCTTCTATGACATCAGATGATTTAATCTCTCTCAAGTCATTCCGTAAGCATTTCTGCTTTCCCAATTTTTGTGCCTGCAATTCTCCAGCATCCCACCCATCTTTCCATCCCTGATCTTTTCCATATAAAAATAAAACCTGTGGGATAGGTACTATTATTAATATTTAATAGGTGAGAAAACTGAGGTTCTTTGCAAAAGGTCCCATAGCTATGTGTAGGGACTGGAAATTGAACCCAGGTCTGTTTTAGTACAAAGATTGTGCTTCTTCACTATACTCTACTGTGCTATATACCATCACTCACTATTCACCCTCCAGGGAGCAAATCTATCTGGCCTATCCCAAGCTATTTTCCTTGTTCTAAATTCTTATAAAATTTATGACTTCTTCTTTGTGAAATTTCTAATAGTGTTATCATTTTTAACTTTCATTTTGGTATTTAGATTCCTGTGAGATTTTCTTCCTATTCAAAAGCAGGTTGGAGAAAATAGCAGTTAAGAGCGTGGACCCTAGAATCACTCTGCCTAAGATCAAATCCTAGCACTGCCATTTTTCAGCTGTGTGATCCTGGGAAAATTACCTGATCTCTCTGCAACTGTTTTCTCATTTGTAAAGTGGCCATAATAATGCCTAATGCATAGAGTGGTTGTAAGGATTAAATGAGTTAATCTTATATATCAAGTTCTCAGAACACTATCCAGCACATTAGTCACTTAGCTACTGAGGGCAGGAATCTACTCTATTCTTATCTTCATCTCTTCTAATACCATTTTCGAGACTTGGAAATTAGACTTTGTCATTCCATGGCAGCCCAAGTTGTGTATATAAAAATAGAACTGACCATTAGAATGACACAGGCACTGGGATGGGGATTACTCTCGTTTCATAGGTTGACTCCAAGCCAGGCCAGGCAAAATATCCCAAAGGTAAAGCAAACTTGACTGTGGATCAGTTAAAAGAACTATTGTGATGACCAAATGCAATGTGTGAAAAATCACTCTATAGATAGTAACATGGTAAATAAATGTCAACTATCATTTGAAAGTGACAAGATGATAGACATCTCAAGAATTGGATGCACTTTATTTATATAAATGCATCCAATTCTTAAACCTTACCTTCACTGAAAATGTGCAACTGCTTCATTCATGACGTTCATGGATATGTCAAATCATTGCTATAAATTATATGAAAGTCAACTGCAAAATAATTTACTGTGTCTTCACTAAACGGAAAAAATTCCAACCATAAACTGATCTTTGTAACTTGAAAAAGTCAGGTACTCTAGGGAAGGAACATGCCTTAAAGTCCAATTTCAAAAGCAATGTAAATTCGGGAGATTCCTAAGTTTTGGAATTGACTGGACTAAGCCTTGAAGCCAAACAGTTGCTTTAACTGTCTTTACAATCTTTCTCCTTTATACAGAAATGGAAACGATTTCCCTAAAAATGTGTTTCTAAAAAGAAGCAAAAGTCATCCGACCTTGTTTTTATGCTATCCACCACACAGATGAAAATTAACTCTCCACATAGTTTGGTCCATGCCAGAACAAAAATGGAGTGGGAAGACATTTAATCTTAGTACCCTTACATCACTCAAAGAAGGATTTGTGAGCATTTCTGGATTTCCAATAAAATATGAATACAGAATTGTCTGTAGTTCACTGTCCTCAGAGCAACAATTGTACCTGCTATAGAAACAAGGGCTATTATTCTCTTTCATTCTGATTTTGAAAATGGGCCATCCTATTCACTTCCCTTATGCCTAAGGCAGTCCTGGCATATGGCAGTCACTCATATATGTGGTTGAACCAGAGCATAAGGCACCACTTCCCCCACTCTTCCTATGGCTGTGGTCCTCCAAATTCAGTATTCATGAGTTCTATGAATGAGTGCTACTGTGTACATTCTATGCTCACCCTCCCCCGCCAAAGACATTCTGAATCGAGAGTTATGACTGGCACCCAGAAATTTAATTTTTAAACAAACATTCTAGTTGATCCTGATGCAGGTATTCCAGTAACTATAGTTTGAGGAACACTACCCTTTAATTAATTTTTTAACTAATAATAATAATAGCCAACATATACTGAGCACACTCTTCTTGCCAAGGGTTCTACATGTATCACCTCATTTAATCCTCACAGCAGTCTATAGAATAGATTTTACCATCATCACATTTTACAATGAGGAAATCAAATTAAGTAATTTGTAGGAGGTGACAGAGCTCATGGAAGAGAAAGACAACAATCACAAGTCTGTGTGATTCCAAAGCCCATGCTGCTAACAAATACACTCTGTTGCAGAACTCAAAGTCTGTATGCTGCCAGTTTTTTCTTAGCAACATATCAGTAAATGCCATCCACAAATTTGGCTAAGAAAATTGATCAGTCATTCATATATATGACATTTCATCACTTGAATATCATCTTCAAATATTCTAGATAATGGGTCACAAAAGTCTCACATTCCATCAAGGCACAAAACAATCAACTACTTAGTGCATTCAAAATTAGAACATTCATATTAGCATCAAAAATTGGAGGTTTTTTTCTTTTGGAATAACAACAAAATTATTTACTAGATACTAACGTGTATTCTTCTGACTAAAACTTGAGTGAAGGTGGCCAAAGGACAAAATTTATCACAGATATATCAAATAAACATACTTGTCCCTAAATGTAAAATGTGATATTTCTTTCCCTTTGCAATATTAACGAAGGAGAGATGAAGAACAGATACAGGCATGAAGACTGCAGGCCCCGAATTTATGTCTTCCACATCCTGTGCAGGATCAGAGCCTTAAGAAGGCCAAGCATATGAAACCATAATGAATTCTCTGCCAGGTCACTCCAAGAGGCCCCCTGATAGTGGCACCAATAGTGGATTTTCACTTTCACAGGCAACGGCCAGAGGAAGAAGCCAGGCAATAGAACCAGACAGACTTCTGTTTAAAGCCCAACTTAGCCACTTAGTAGCTATATACCCTTTAGCAAGTTCTTAACCTTTCTCAAACTCATTTTTCTCATCTGTAAAACTGGAATATCAATATCTACCCTACAAGGTTACCAAGAAAATTACAGAGGTAAATGCAGACAAAACTCTTACCAGAGTTCCTGGTAATAAATGGGGAGTGGAAACCTCCAAGACTGAACCAGGAAGAACTAGAAAATATGAAGAGACCAATCACAAGAACTGAAATTGAAACTGTGATTAAAAATCTCCCAACAAAAAAAAGCCCAGGACCAGACGGCTTCACAGGCGAATTCTATCAAACATTTAGAGAAGAGCGAACACCATTCCTTCTCAAACTCTTCCAAAATATAGCAGAGGGACGAACACTCCCAAACTCATTTTACGAGACCAACATCACCCTGATACCAAAACCAGACAAAGATGTCACAAAGAAAGAAAACTACAGGCCAATATCACTGATGAACATAGATGCAAAAATCCTCAGCAAAATACTAGAAAACAGAATCCAACAGCACATTTAAAGGATCATACACCATCATCAAGTGGGATTTATCCCAGGAATGCAAGGGTTCTTCAATATACGCAAATCAATGTGATACACCATATTAACAAATTGAAGGAGAAAAACCATATGATCATCTCAATAGATGCAGAGAAAGCTTTTGACAAAATTCAACACCCATTTATGATAAAAATCTTCCAGAAAGTAGGCATAGAGGGAACTTACCTCAACATAATAAAGGCCATATATGACAAACCCACAGCCAACATCATCCTCAATGGTGAAAAACTGAAACCATTTCCACTAAGATCAGGAACAAGACAAGGTTGCCCACTCTCACCACTATTATTCAACATAGTTTTGGAACGTTTAGCCACAGCAATTAGAGAAGAAAAAGAAGTAAAAGCAACTCAAATCAGAAAAGAAGAAGGAAAGTTGTCACTGTTTGCAGATGACATGATACTATACCTAGAGAATCCTAACGATATTACCAGAAAACTACTAAAGCTAATCAATGAATTTGGTAAAGTAGCAGGATACAAAATTAATGCACAGAAATCTCTGGCATTCCTATATACTAATGATGAAAAATCTGAAAGTGAAATCAAGAAAACACTCCCATTTACCATTGCAACAAAAAGAATAAAATATCTAGGAATAAACCTACCTAAGGAGACAAAAAACACTTCCATTAACCATTGCAACAAAAAGAATAAAATATCTAGGAATAAATCTACCTAAGGAGATAAAAGACCTGTATGCAGAAAATTATATGACACTGATGAAAGAAATTAAAGATGATATCAACAGATGGAGAGATATATCATGTTCCTGGATTAGAAGAATCAATATTGTGAAAATGACTATACTACCCAAAGCAATCTACAGAGTCAATGCAATCCCTATCAAACTACCACTGGTATTTTTCACGGAACTAGAAAAAAATTTTCACAATTTTTATGGAAACACAAAAGACCCTGAATAGCCAAAGCAATCCTGAGAAAGAAAAACAGAGCTGGAGGAATCAGGCTCCCTGACTTCAGACTATACTACAAACCTACAGTAATCAAGACAGTCCGGTACTGGCACAAAAACAGAAATACAGATCAATGGAACAGGATAGAAAGCCCAGAGATAAACCCAGTACTCTTCAATAAATGGTACTGGGAAAACTGGACAGCTATATGTAAAAGTATGAGATTAGAACACTCCCTAACACCATACACAAAAATAAACTCAAAATGGATTAAAGACCTAAATGTAAGGCCAGACACTATCAAACTCTTAGAGGAAAACATAGGCAGAACACATAAATCACAGCAAGACCGTTTTTGACCCACGTACTAGAGAAATGTAAATAAAAACAAAAATAAACAAATGGGACCTAATGAAACTTAAAAGCTTTTGCACAGCAAAGGAAAACATAAAGAAGACCAAAAGACAACCCACAGAATGGGAGAAAATGTCTGCAAATGAAGCAACTGACAAAGGATTAATCTCCAAAATATACAAGCAGCTCATGCAGCTCAATATCAAAAAAACAAACAGCCCAATCCAAAAAATGGCAGAAGACCTAAATAGACATTTCTCCAAAGAAGAGATACAGATTGCCAAAAAAAAAACATGAAAGAATGCTCAACATCATTAATCATTAGAGAAATGCAAATCAAAACTACAATGAGATATCATCTCACACCAGTCAGAATGGCCATCATGAAAAAATCTACATACATTAAATGCTGGAGAGGGTGTGGAGAAAAGGGAACCCTCTTGCACTGCTGGTGGAAATGTAAATTGATACAGCCGTGGAGGTCCTTAAAAAACTAAAAATAGAACTATCATATGACCCAGCAATCCCACTACTGGGCATATACCCTGAGAAAACCATAATTCCAAAAGAGTCATGTAGCACAATGTTCACTGCAGCTCTATTTACAATAGCCAGGGCATGGAAGAAACCTAATTGTCGATCAACAGATGAATGGATAAGGAAGATGTGGCACCTATATACAATGGAATATTACTCAGCCATAAAAAGAAACGAAATTGAGTTATTTGTAGTGAGGTGGATGGACCTAGAGTCTGTCATACAGAGTGAAGTAAGTCAGAAAGAGAAAAACTAATAATATATGCTAACGTATATATATGGAATCTAAAAAAAAAAAAATGGTCATGAAGAACCTAGGGGCAAGACAGGAATAAAGATGCAGACCTACTGGAGAATGGACTTGAGGATATGGGGAGGGGGAAGGGTAAGCTGAGACAAAGTGAGAGAGTGGCATGAACATAGATTCACTACCAAATGTAAAATAGATAGTTAGTGGGAAGCAGCTGCATAGCACAGAGAGATCAGCTCGGTGCTTTGTGACCACCTAGAGGGGTGGGATAGGGAGGGTGGGAGGAAGGGTGATGCAAGAGGGAAGAGATATAGGGATATATGTATATGTATAACTGATTCACTTTGTTATAAAGCAGAAACTAACACACCATTGTAAAGCAATTATACTCCAATAAAGATGTTAAAAAAATAAAAATAAAAAAATAAATAAATAAATAAATAAATAAAAGGGTAGTGGATATTTTGTTCTTATTGTCTTCACATCTATTTGGATCTGTTTGCTTTCTGTCTCTCGTTAGCATCACTTTTAAATCTGGTTTGAGATGTGCTTTCTTGCCATGTTCTGATATACAAGATGGCAATAAACACCAGCGGGTCTAAACTAAATGCTAGACTAAGTCTTTGTGGCACAGAATATTCCTTCTAAAGTTTTGCGATGAAGGATTTTGGGGGATACCATTTCAACCACTCTTTGCCAGCGAATCAGCAGATGCCTACAATCAGAAAGTGATGACTTGCCTTATGCATGATTAACATGATACCTTAACGATACAGACCGGAATCATGAGGTAATTAACTATGCTTCCTTTTATTTTGTAAATTCACAATAGCTAGGAACACAGCTTCCAGCAAAAGATTCATTCCTATATATGTATATCTGAACAACCTTAGACCACAAACAGAAGAAGGGCATTTCTGTTGATGGGAGAATAATATTGAGCACTGAGTCTCCTCTTGGAGAAAAGTGAAAAAAACATCAATAGGTTTGTAAAAGTTAGCAATGCCACTATGAGAAATACTGTCAGGAATGTGGAAAGGGGTTTGAGCCACTGGCAGATGTTTCCTAACTGTAAGCTTTGTGAGTGGAGAAACTATGATTGTTTCCTACTATTACCCCAGACCCAGTATATGCTTGACACATAGTGTGTGTTCAATTTGAATTTGATTAATAAATGAAGGAACAAATGAACAAACAAACCTAGAGAGAAATGCTCTATGGAAGAAGGTTAGGTTAAGGACTAAGGAGTGAGGTTAGATTAAGCCTGATTAAGCCTAATTGAGGTTGTCATGCCCTCCTTTCCATTGTTTATTAAGTTAGAACTAGAAAGGGAGGCAGGATATCTAAAAAAGTGAAAATAGAACTAGGAAATAGACACATGAGGATGTTCAACCTTACAAGAGGAGCGATCTAAGGTAAGTGAATTAAAACTAACACAGGATATCATTTCACCTAGTCAGATTTGCAAAAATCAAAAACTTTTATAAAATAAAACAGTGGTAAGGGTATAAACAAACATATTGTTTACACTGTTAGTGGGAATGTAAATTGGTATCATCCACTTTGTATGATTACTTTGGTATTATCTCTTAAAACTTTAAATATGCATACTCAGGGGCCTAACAATTCTAGTTCTGGGTATAAAAAGACAAATCTACATACATAAGGATGCATGTCTACATACATAAGGATGCGCGTCTAAGGGTGGTCATTGTATCATTCCTTAAATCTTTGAAAACTTAAAAGCAATTTAAATTGCTTTTAGTAGGAAATAGATAAAGTGTGATATGGCTGCACTACTTAGGACAGCAGGTATGCAGTCAGAAATAATGTAGTAAATCCAGCTATGCTCACATGGAAAGATCTTAAAACATACTATTGAGTGAAAAAAGCAAAAAAAAAAAACCAAACCCACAATAGTGTAATACCATATTTAAACAAGTTAAACATACATACACACAACTGTACTATATATTTTCTGAGGAGATATATATATCCACACAAATATGCACACGCACAGCTGACCCTTGAACAACATGAGTTTGAACTGTGTGCGTCCACTTGAACAAGGATTTTTTTTCAATACTAAATACAGTACTACATGATCTGTTGTTGGCTGAATCCCCAGATGCAAAATGGAGAATACAGAGGGCTGACTATGGGACCTGAGCATCTGCTGATTTGGGTATCTGCAGTGGGTCCTGTAACCAGTCCCCTGCAGACACCGAGGGATGACTATATATGCTAATTTGCAAAAACCAAGGTCTGGAAGAACACACACAAAACTGGTAATAATGGTATCTCTGGGAATAAAACTAATTAGGTGTTCTAGTCAAGGGGGCCTTAACTGTAATGCATTAATTATTATAAGGAGGATGTATTCATGTGATAACTTGTGAAGTAAAAATTATACCAAGGGGAATACAGGAACACCAACACCCCTGGCCATTTTACTTAGTCATTTTATTTAGAATGCCCCTCCTCTGGTGATCTCAAGTCTTCAAGTAAATTAATTTATTAATTCATACATTTGGTCTGTTGGTTACTATTTCATCAAAGTAGTAATGACTATTTACCATGTACTAGAAAGTATGGTATAGCTGGAGTTACACAGATAAATAAGTTATATCTTGAATCTCAAAGAGCTTAGAAGTCTTACAAAGATTTATGGGTTCCACTCAACATATGCAGGAATCACAGTATTTTTCTTCACTCTAGTTAAGAGAGAATACGGGTTTGTCTGGGCTGACTAGTCAGGAACCTGCTGGTTAAAGGTACCATATGAGATGAAAACAGTTTAATTAAGAATTAATAATATCTGAAAATGGGTACATGCTGGGAAGCACTTCCTAATGAGTTCACTTTTCAGGCTTCAGTCAGGAAATAGCCAATTAACTCCAAACTTTCTTCACCCACCTGGAGGTAACATCCCTGAAACGTTTTGACAAGTCCTTCAGGCACCAAACCTGTCCCAAATTTCAAGAGTAATTTCATGTGTTATGGACATGTAAACAAGGTCTGTAAGATAACTGCATTAAAGCATCAACCCCTAAATGTGGTCCTTCCTCAGTGAAGCTCAGCATCTGCTGGGCCACTAGTCATACCCTGGTTCACTCAGCTGATCAATCTAGAGTCCTGTTCTGCTAGTTACTCAACATATGTATGCACAGAAAAGGGTCTCCAGAGAAAGCACTGATTAAAGGTCTAATTTGAGCCAAGAGGGCTCATAGATTCTCTGTCAGTTTCTTACTTTTCTGTTGGTCTGTCTGAGAAACCAGAATGGATGGTGGCCCTTTAGTGCCCATTATTTACCTTCCACATAACACCTGTTGAGCTTTCATTATGTACCAGGCACTGCATTAAGCACTGTAGACACAGTGATGATCCTGTCCTCAGGAACTTCTGTTCTAACCAGGAAAATTGTCCATTCATTCTGCATATATTTATTTAGGGTTGTGCTAATCATCAGGCATAGAAAAATAAGAGCCTCAGCCACTGAATTTCAAAGAACTTACAGTCTAGTGAAGAGACAAAGTTACTGAGACCATGTTTCACACATCTTTGCAACCACAGCCCCAGGATGCCCAGCTTGGCAAAGATTCAGCAACTCAAAGTTTGTTGACTGTATGAGTGTATTAACATACCCAAGAAACTTTATCTTTACAAAAACATAATCAATAGAATGTTCACCATAATGATAGTATGAAAAAAGTGTTGTAGTTTAGGGTTAGAGTTTGAGACAAAAGAGCTCCCAGACCTACCTATGGATCAGAGTGACAGGGAAGGCTCCTCATAGGAAGGTGATGTTTCATCTGGGACATGATTTCTTATCAGGAGGCCCACAAAGGAAATAAAAGGAGTGCTAGGAACAAATGTGGACCAAGATATTGCTTTAAAAGCCTATATTACTGGAACCACTTGACAATAAAATTTCCAAACGTTTATTTCCTAAATTTTTTTCCCTCTAACTTCTCTGCTGGAACTTAAAGGAAATCAGATCCAAAATTAAAGGTACAAATTTAAATGAATGGAAAGTTAAAACCTCACTCAATATTAATGCAAATCTATAGGTTAAAAATACAGTTAACATCATAATTGTCAAAAATTATACTGAAAAATGTGCTACTGCATGTATAATGTCATCTTTCAAGTTCAAAGCTGACACTATTTTTATCTCTGTGTGGGGAATATGTTAAAAAAAAAAGAAACCCAACAGTTTTTTTTTTTTTTTCCTCCTGCCTTATATATGTAGACCAGTTCTTGGCTTGCAGTTTCTATTTCTATTTAGAGGGATACTCTCCATTTTGTATGACTGAGACATGCCATCTCTGATTTCCACAAAGCAGGGTTGGACTATCTATGATAATTATTTAGCAGCACTCCACAATCATGCAGGATCTAAGAAACAATAAAAGCCAACAAATTATAGTCCTGCAGGTTTTTAAAGTAGAGGCTAATATGCAGTACATTACTTTATCTTCACTCCAAAATTGATGCAGGTATTATTACCTTCATTTTAGCAATTCATACAATCAAATAAACAACTACAGAACACCTAGTATGAGTCAGGTACTGCTTCAAGCCCAGGGTTAAAACTACATGAAATGATGAATCAAATCTCTGTCCTCACAGAGTATAGTACTCTATTGTGAAAAGTAGTTAACAAACACACAGATAAGATAATTGTAGTGATAAGTGCTATGGAGAAAAAATGACACAAGCTAAAAATGATATGTGTGTGTTCGTGTGTGTGGAACAGTGCTATATAGGGTCATTAAGGAAGTCCTCACTAATAAGATGTAATTCGATCTGATCAGAAGGAAGGCAGGGAATAAGCCATATGGATATCTAGAGTAAGAACATTCCAGACAGAGGAAAAAGCTTCGAGGCAGGAGCGTGCCTAGAATATTCCAGGAGGACAGTGGGTTGGAATGAAGGAGAAAGGAAAATAGTAGATATTGAAGGGGTATGTACTGGGTTTTAAAAAAAAAAAAGGTAAACATTTCAGCTTTGGTTTTCAGTGAGATCAGAGTCCAGGAGAGGATTTACAGGGGAGTGACATAATCTGACTTGCATTTTTATAGGAGAATAGATTGTTGGGGATAAGAACAAAACAAAACAAAACAAAAATTTTAAAAAACAAACAAAAGGGCTTCCCTGGTGGCGCAGTGGTTGAGAGTCCGCCTGCCGATGCAGGGGACACGGGTTCGTGCCCTGGTCCAGGAAGATCCCACATGCCACGGAGCGGCTGGGCCCGTGAGCCATGGCCGCTGAGCCTGCGCGTCCGGAGCCTGTGCTCCATAACGGGAGAGGCCACAACAGTGAGAGGCCCGCATACCAGAAAAAAAAAAAAAACAAGTTAGAAGGCTATTACAGTAATCCAGAAGATGATGGTTTGGGCCAATGTGAAAGAAGTGTAGGTGGTAAGAAATGTTCTTCTGGATACATTTCTAAGTTAAAGCCACCAGGATTTATTGACATGCAGGGTGAGAGAAAGAGAGAAGTCAAGGATGACTTCAATACTTTTGGCCTAAGCAAACAGAAAAAAAATGTTACCATTTACTAAGACTGGGAAGACTGTGAGAGAAATAAATTTGGAGGTAACACAAGAATTCAGTTTTGGACAAGTCTGTAATTCCTATTAGAGAGTCAAGTGGAGATGTCCGGTAGGCTATTGAATATGCAAATCTGGAGATCAAGTGAGCAGTATGCATTGAAAACACAAATTTGGGCCTTATCAGTTTATAGATGGAATTTAAATCCAAGGGACTGGGTGAAATTATCTAGTGAGTGATCATACACAAAGCAAACAAGAGGTCTTAGAACTGAGCCTTGGGGTGTTCTAAAATTTAGAGGTAAGGAGATGGGGCAGAACCATTAAAAGGGATAGAGTCACAATAGCCACCTTGGTAGGAATAGAACCAGGAGAAAGGGAGAAATACCTCAAAGCCAAATTAAGAAAGCTTTCAGAGGAAGGATATTGAACAGGGATAGGTTAAGAATTGAGAACTCATCCATTGGATTTGTCATTGTGGAAATCCTTGGTGACCCTGTCAAAAGTGATTTGGCAGCATATTAGAAAGAAAAACCTGAATAAAATCGGTTCAAATAAGAATGGAAAGAAAGGAGTGAAAGATATGGAATTGGAGTATGGATACTTCTTGTGGATTCTGCTACAAAAAAAAAAAAAAAAAGAAAGAAATGGGGCAGCAGCTGGAATGGTATGCAGTATTAAGTGATTGTTTAAAATAAAAGCTATTGGGCTTCCCTGGTGGCGCAGTGGTTGAGAGTCCACCTGCCGATGCAGGGGACACGGGTTCGTGCCCTGGTCTGGGAAGATCCCACATGCCGCGGAGCGGCTGGGCCTGTGAGCCATGGCCGCTGAGCCTGCGCGTCCAGAACTTGGGCTCCGCAACGGGAGAGGCCACAACAGTGAGAGGCCCGCGTACCGCAAATAAATAAATAAATAAATAAATAAATAAATAAATAAATAAAAGATATTATAGCAAGTTTCTAAAGGACATCCACAGGAAGGAGAAAATTGATGATGCGTGAGAGAGAGAGAAGAGAATTTGAAGATAAATGGTCTTTAGATGGGAAATAGGAGATGAGATAAGATCTAGCCCACAGAGGGTAGGTGGTGACCTCAAGTAGGGTACTAGAAGGGAAGTCAGAATATGTGGGTACAGATGCAAGCAGGTCAGATAGTATGGGGATGGAACCTTGTGAATGTTCTTTTCTGGTTGTCCTACCTTCTGAGCGAAATAAAAAGCAAGAATTTCAGCTGAGAGTGAGGCTGGAGTTTTGAGGAAAGTGAAGGTATATTCTGTCATTCCAGAGTTGACAGTGAATGGACCAGAAGTATATAGTTAGGATTAAGGGCGGCCTTCAGAGGTCCCTTGATAGAAACAGTATAAATATAAAGTGAGATCAGTCATCATGGTTTGGGAAGATGAGAAGGTTATGAGCTAAATCCAAGTAACATAACTGGTGAGTGGCTATATGGCTATACCCTTGGCAGGGCAAATCCATGTCTCTATCCATTATCCTTCAACAAAAGATAGACAAAACCTACCGTTCCACCTCTGCTGGGAAAAAATGTGAACTGGTAGGGACTGGCTCACCACGATAATTCCAGTGACTGACACAATGCTTAGCACATATGTGTACTCAATAATATCTTAAATTAAATTGAGCGAGGGACATTTTTATTAGAAAGAGCAAGAATTGATGAAAATGGTATGATCTTGAATGACCAAAGTAGTCCCTCGAAGCTCTGCAAATAATCCTTAGAGCTACTGAAATAGTGTCTTCTATGTAAATTGCTAGTTTGGTCTGGAGTCTGAAGGCATGATGCTCCCTACCATTCAAACTTTGTATATCTACCTGCCAAGAAGCTTTTGAGTCTTGATTCTGTTGGTTACTTTTTCACAATTCTGCTCATAGATAATTTTTAAGGGACTAAAGTAGAAAGCAAGCAAGATGACAACGCTGTCCACTGCATTACTAAGAAATATATGGTGGCATTTAGCAGCCTTATTCTGGAGCTGTATTGCACCTTGCTTGGACTGTCATCAATTCATAGTGTCATCCTAACTCAAGAAAGCAGTCCATCATCTCATGCAAGTCTTTTTAGTTATGGGCTTCTAAAATTAGTTTTAGGAATATAGAAACTCCTAGATACTATCTCAAGGGCATTTGATGATGCTAAAAACTGTTCTTTCCTCCTGTATCTGCAGAAAAACTGTCAGTATTTTTCCTTTGTAACTTAACATTTCCTGCCTGTAATTGTTCTTTATCTCTTTGTATGTTTGCGTTTTGCCCTCCCAATTAGATCATAAATTTGTAGCATAGTAGATATTCAATGGATTGCTTGTATGTAGCTCGCTAAATTATTACTTGTTAAAAGGGCTTACACCCTCCCCTCCCCCACCCTTCTGAGCAAAGCAAAACCTATGCTATCATAGTACTCCAAGATATAACATGTTTGTATCTCTCTATTGAGAAATACATGCTCAATTTTAGGAGCCTAGGCCTACAAGTTCTTTTGAAACACAAATGCAAAGGAATAAATTTGGATAGAGGACATGGCAAAACTCCCTGCATTTATTCCATATCTGCCAAGATGCAAAGATCACCACCTGTAGGCTCAGTGCTGACAGCTGGGCAGTGATTCCAAGACTACCCAACCAAGGAAGCTGTACCATTACACAAATTGCCGAGGTTAGCTTTATGTATTTTCCTCTCATGTAATTTGTGCGATTTATAGTAGAGACATCTTGGTGATACAAAGCTGTCCATAATCTGGCTCCTATCGGTCCCTTCTTGGCAATCGCTGCAACTTTCAACCTTTGTTCTGGCTACTTAGAAAACATGCAGTTCCATGACTATGCCATGCTACTGCAGGCCATTGCAGGCTTTCATGGATCAAGAATAGACTGTGTTTGTGTAGACAAAATAACAAGGACAAATGGATATAATTTCTGGTTGCAGGTCTGGGTTCAGTATTAGAGTCAACAACAAAATGGCTGGCTTTAAAATACTAAGTGTTATCAGTGGGATAGGGTGATCATCTTCAAGTACCATGTCATATGCATCTTCTCAATACATTTTTTCATCTACATCTATACCAAAATTATTATTTAATTTAAAATTTACAATTATGATCTTATTATGAAATGTTACCTTTTCATAAAATAATATTTATTTAAAAAACAGGAATAAGAAAAGGAACTAGACTAAGAGTGGTTATTGTTTACCAAGTACTTATTCCTCTTTGATAAGAGTTTTACATAATTTATTACATCAATGTGAAGAAAATATTTTCTTTCCATCTTAACTCTTTCATAAAACTTATCACATACGTGAGTAAATAAAATTGCATAAAGATTAAGCTACATGCTCAAGGTCACACAGCTAAGAGGCATTTGAACTATGACTCCAAAATCAGTGATCTTAAACACTTCCCTAGACTGCCTTCCTAGAAAAGTTCTTTGTTATAACAGGTAATTTATATACGTCTATTGGATGAGTGAAACGTCTTATTGGCATTATTGTCAATTTTGTATGGTTGAGTTGCAGAGAGAGGTTATAATTAAAACAAATCATGAGTATTTTCTATTTCATAATGCCTTGGTCAAAAAATCTTGTGCAGTTGACCATACATATGTGCCCTTAGGATAACAGGAAATAATACCTTTATTCAGCTGTATACTTTTAATTCAACATAGTCTATTATATCTAACTGCCCGGATTTCCATAATTTGGACGTTTTCCTCATAGCTGAGGTCTAATTTAGGGTACAGTGTAAATCAGTAGAACCAACATTCTGGAATTCATCAATTATAATAAATTTGAGCCTATTTTTAGCATAATGGAGGTGAAGTCACTTATCCACTTTTGAAAGGATTTTCCTCCACTTCTGATACCAGGCATAAAATTGTATTGTTCAAGTAAGCTATTCTCAAGAACCTAGAGTTTATGGAACACAGAAAGAGAAACAATAGTTGAGAAGACTGAGAAAATCAAGTTCCTGTTATCTTCTTGATACAAGCATTACACTAGGTAGTCTTTGATATGAAATTTGAAAGTAAAAGAAAACCTAGACAACAAAAAAGAAAAGAAATGAAAAATTGAGAGAAGAAATAAAAGCCAGGTGAAACAATAATGCTACCAAATATTGCTTGCCATGAAGACATAGTAGCTCTCACTGTCTCACTGTCTAAATATAAACAATTCAATTAAGCTAAATTAGCACTCCACAATCAGAAAGAAAAGGCACATCACACTTCTCTGTAAGACGTACACATCTTACTAGTATGTATTACTATGTGCACACACACTTAAATACACAAATCATCCAAAGGTCATCAGATTTGACTTTTCTTTTATGAAGAGATTTGTTTCAATTAATTAACCAAGGCATATCAATAGGCTGCTTCTTAGCAAGAGTGACAAGGAAATCTATATCACGAAATGCTCTAAATCTTTATTCATAGCACAAAAGCAAACTAAAATATGAAGCAATGAAGCCATGCAGGATTCAGCAAATTTAACATAATGTAAATACTTAGTAAGTGTACAAAACATTTGCTTTCCAAAATTCTTTGTGTTCATTTCTGTATGTTATCCCCTCAATAACCCTGTGAGGTCAAGCTATCTTATTCTACCTGCTCTATTCATTCATGCATGCATTCATTCATTCATTCTTATTAATTCATTGATGCATCCAGGAATTCATTCATTGAACAAATATATAATGAACTCTATGCAACAGGTATACTACAGTAAACAGAATAAACAAATTCCTGTCCTTTACGGAGCTTACAATTTATAATATAATGAACAAGTAAGCAAATAATATACAAATTGTGATAGGGTTTATGAAGAAAAACAGTAAGTAATTAGCTATAGAGAGAAATCCCACAGGAGGAACCTGTGGAAGGAGAAGACATCTTTGAAAAGGTAACATTTAAGTCGAAATGTAAAGGCCAAAAGGAGCTAGTCATTCAGTGTATAAAGAAGAATGTTCTGGATATATGAAACAGTGATGGCCAAGCTTCTTAGGCAGGAAGACTTTGGAACCTTCTAAAACTAGAAAAAAAAAAAAAAATCATTGTTGCTAAAGCCAATAAGTGAGGGAAAGACTGTCATACCATGAACTGAAGAGACAGGCAAAGGCCACCCCATGCAAGGACTTGAGGACATTGCATCAAGGAGCTTGAAATGCATCATTAGTGCAGTGGAAAGCCATTAAAAGGTTTTGAGTAAGGAAGGGAAGCTGAAATAATCAGAATTATACTTTTTTAGATTATTTCAGCTGATGTGTGAATATTAGCTTGTTGGGGGAGGGGCAGATGAAAATGAAATATCAAATTAAAATCTTCTTATTTGTAGTCCAAGTAAGATATTATGGTGATTTAGACACTGATGGTATCAGTGAAGATGAAGATAATTGAATTCTAGAAATATTTTGGAGGTAGATTGACAAGAATGATGATGGATTGAATGTGGAAGGTGAGAAAAAAGAAAGAAAGGAAATTCTCAGTTCCTTATTTAAAAAACTTAGTAACTGGTGAGACAGAAAACTGAGAGAAAAACAGGTGAAACTGAAGTTAATCAAGAGAATCAATATTGATTTCTGTTGTGTTCATCATTTGAATTTCATGCATTCCAATTTCAAGAACCTCTAATGAGCATCTTGCATACACTAGGCCCTAGTCTAGTCTTTGAGAAATGAAAGCTAAGTAAGATTAGCCATTTTGTATGAGTAATCAGACTAATGCGGAAGAGAATCATATGAACATTGAAATGTTCTCCAGTGTGAAAAATGTTATAATAACTCTCGTGAAGATCAATGTCATTACTGGAGATCAGGAGAGGCTTCAAAGTGACAACTCTTAGACCAAGTCTTCAAGGATAAAAAGAAGTCACCCTTTTAACTGAAAAAGGCGGGGATGACCATCTCTATATTTTATTATATAAAACCATATATAAAACGTGGAATCGTGTCTTTGCTCTGAGTTCATATATAGAATGTCCATATTTGACACATGCTTAATAATCCCCTTTAAATTTTATAAGCCCTAATAACCCCTATTATGGGCACAGTATTCTATTAGGTATCAGGGAACCATGTTCTCTGTACTTGAGTTGCCCTCTTCTGTTGCAGAGATTAGACATGTGTGCATAAAAGAGCCAGAGAATCATCCAATATGTGACAAGTCCTTTGGTATGATGTGATCAAGGCTGCCTCTGTATAGCAGCTGAGAGAATTAAAAACAAAGTGACCACACTGTGGAGTGGGTTTGGTCAGAAAGCACTTTCCTTAAAGGACTAAACTTTTACTTGCACTCTGAAGGAACTCTAGGCAGTCTCATTTCTTTTTTCTGGTCATCTTGTCCTCCCATTCTCTAAAGTGATAGTTCCAACATTTGATACCTTTCTCTCCACCTCTCTTCTCACTCTCAGTAGACAAATTCCTTACTTACTTTCTATTTTACAGAGTAAATAGAAGCCATCAAACTGGATTTTTCTCAATTTCCCACCATAACCATGCACACATACTGATATTTTTTACACATCTGTACTTACATATTAGAGATCAACCATGGCACACAGTCTTTGGATCTCATCCATCTCCATCTTCTCAGGAAACTTTTATATTGATTAGGCCTTCTCTCTTACGTATTTAACTCTCACTCTAACGATAACTCCCATCAGTGTTTTTCAATGAAACATAAGATTTTATTAGCCTAAAGCATATATTGTAAACATCCTATTTTTCCAAACCTTCTTCAACCCCTAATACTTCACTGAAACTATCAATAACTTCCTTGTTGAATAACCTATTGAACTCTTCTCAGTCCTTAACTCAGCTGGTTTCTCAGACACATTAGCTTTAAAATATTCTCATTTTTCACTCAGGAAAGCAAAAGCATCTTCCTTGACCGTGCATCTCTTATCGGCAACCAAGCTCCTGCCTATCTTCATAGGCCAACTAGACATCACTACTTATGTCTTAAAGGCTCTTCAAACTGGAGTAAGGAGATCAAGAAGAGGGAGTAGGAAGATGCAGAGGCCCCCCCTCCCCACACACACACATCTACATGTGGATTAATTCTCACTGAAAACACACTGGAGACTGGCAGAAAGACTCTTGTACAAACAAAGCTGTAAGAAAGATCCACATGGAATCTGGTAGGAAAAGAAAACAAGCAATCAGGTCAGGGCTGGCTCTCCCAATAGGGACACAGAAGAGGAAGGGTATTACACAGGCTCAGAGATTCTCCCTCAGCAGCGAGTGGTCTGAGCCACATATTGGGTGTCCTAGCCCTGGGCTCTGACATTGGGAAGACAAGCCTCTTAGCTGGTTTGAAAAACCAGTGGGACTAACAGGAGGGCTGTAAGAAACCTAGACTCCACTCGTGAAGAGCATGCATTCACTTGTTTACACCAGAAACAAGGCAGAGGAAGCAGACCACGCCAGCGTCTATCCCAGCCTGAGCCAAGCACTTGCTCCAGCCCTTCTTGTTCCACAGCACAGCTCCACACTAGGGTGAGGGCCGGCATGACCAAGGGGAGTGCACAGTTGTGAGTGACCCACAGACCCACATCAAAACATATAATAATTAAAATGGCAAAAGTTAAACATAAAAAGAGAATTCTAAAGGCAGCAAGAGAGAAAACAAAGAAACCCCCAAATGGCTATCAGCTTATTTTTTGCACAGAAACTTTGCATTCCAAAAGGGAGTGACATGATATACTCAAAGCGCTGAAAGGGAAAAAACTGTAACCTAGGGTACTCTATCCAGCAAGATTATCATTTAGAATTGAAGCAAAAACCAAAACAGTTCATCAATACTAAACTTACTCTTAAAGAAATGTTAAAGGGTCTTCTCTAAATGGAAAAGAAAAGAAGTAATTATCTACAGGAAAAGAAAAATCCCACTAGTAAAGGCAAATATATACTAAAGACTGGATCAACAACTTAAATAAGCTAGTATGAAGATTAAAAGACTAAAAATTGTAAAATTAACTATAACTGCAATTAACAGTGAAAGGATAAACATGAAGATGTAAAATATGACATCAAAAGCACAGCATGTTGGGTAGGGGAGTAAAAAAACTTAGATCTTTTAGAATGCATTTGAACTTAAATGATCACCAGTTTAACACAAGCAGATAAGTTACAGGTCAGCCTATACGAACCCCATGTTAACCACAAATCAGAAACCTATGATACACAAAAAGACAGAAAAGAATATAAGCATACCACTAAAAATCATCAAACCACAAGGGAAGAGACTAAAAGAAGAAGAAAAGAACAGAGGAGAATCAAGAAAACAAGCAGAAAATAAGTAACAAAATGACACTAAGCACATACCTATCAATAATCACTTTAAATGTAAATAGAATAAGTGCTCCAATCAAAAGACATAGGGTTGGCTGACTGGACTGAAAAAACAAGACCTATCTGTATGCTGCTTACAAGAGATTCACTTCAGAGTTAAAGATACACACAGACTGAAAGTGAGGAAATGCAAAAAGATATTTCATGCCAATGAAAACAATAAGAAAGTGGGGGTAGTAATACTCATATCAGACAAAACAGACTATAAAACAAACTCTATAACAAAAGAAAAACAAAGGCATTATATAAAGCTAAAGTGATTAACACAAGAATAGGCTATAACACTCGTTAACATATATGTACCTAGCATAGGAACATATAAGTATATAAAGCAAATATTAACAGACATAAGGTAGAAATTGACAATAATCCCATAATATTAGGGGACTTTAACACCCCAATTACATCAACAGACAGATCATCCAGACAGAAAATCAATAAGGAAACAGTAGTCTTAAATGACACATTAGACCTGTTGGACTTAATAGACAGCTATAGGACATTCCAGCCAAAAAGGTCAAAATACACTTTCATTTCAAATGGACATGGAACATTCTCCAGGATAGACCACATGCTAGGCCACAAAACAAGTCATAACAAATTTCAGTGGACAGAAAGTATATCAAGCTTTTTTTTTTCCAACCACAACAGCCTGAAACTAGAAATCTATTACAGGAAGAAAAATGGGAAAAACAAAAATACATGGAGACTAAACAACATGTTACTAAAAAACCAATGGGTCAATGAAGAAATCAATGAGCAAATCAGAAAATACTTCAAAACAACTGAAAATAAAAACACAACATTCCATTATCTGCAGGATTCAGCAAAGCAGTTCTGAGAAGTATATAGTGATACAAGCCTTACTCAAAAAACAAGAAAAATCTCAAATAAATGACCTAACCTACTACCTAAAGGATTTAGAAAAAAAAAGCCCATAGTCAGCAGAAGGAAGAAAAAAATAAAGATCAGAAAGGAAATAAATAAAATAGAGTTAAAAAAAACAATAGAAAAGATCAATGAAATCAAGGGCTGGTTTTTTGAAAAAACAAACACCTATCCTTCTCAAACTATTCCAAAAAATAAAAAGGAGGGAATACTTCCAAATTCATTCTACTAAATAAGAAGATACTACTAAAACAATAAATTACAGGCCAAATCTCTAATAAATATAGATGTAAAAAATCCTCAAGAAATTTTAGCAAACTGAATTCAACAATATATAAAAAGAATCACACACCATGATCAAGTGGGATTTAGAACAGGGATGCAAGGATGGTTCAATATCCACAAATCAATTAATGTGATATATCATGTTATCAAATCAAAGGATAAAAATCAACAACCATCTCAATAGATGCAGAAAAATCATATGATAAAATTCAACATCCATTCATGATAAAAACTCTCAACAAATTTGGTAAAGGTGGAACATATCTCAAAAGCCATTCATGATAAACCCACAGCTAACATCATACTCAACGGTGAAAAGCTGAAAGCTTTTCCTCTAAAATCAGGAACAAGATAAGGATGCCCACTCTTGCCACTTCTATTAAACATAATATTGGAAATCCTATCCACAGCAATAAGACAAGAAAAAGAAATAAAAAGCATCCAAATTGGAAGGGAAGAAGTAAAACTGTCACTATTTGTAGATGACATGGGACTATATATAGAAAACCCTAAAATTCCCACCAAAAAACTATTAGAACTAATAAATGAATTCAGGAAAGTTGTAGGATACAAAATTAGTATACAGAAACCTGTTGCTTTCTATACACTAATAATATATTATCAGAAAGAGAATTCAAGAAAATGATCCCATTTACAATTGCATCCTCTCCCAAAAAACAAACAAACAAAAAAAACCTAGGAATAAACTTGACCAAGGAGGTGAAACATTTATACTCTGAAAACTATAATACATTGATGATGAAATTGAACACGATACAAATAAATGTAAAGATATCCCATGTTCATGGATTGGAAGAATATTGTTAAAATTTCCATACTATCCAAAACAATCTACAGTTTAATTCAATCTCTACCAAAATGCCCATAGTATTTTTCACAGAACTAAAACAAATAATCCTGAAATTCATATGGAACTACAAAAGACTCTGAATAGCCAAAGCAATCTTGAAGAACAAAGCAAGAGGTTTCACACTCCCTGACTTCAAGCTATACTACAAAATTACAGTAATCAAAACATTATGTTCTAATTTCATACTTTCACATGTAGCTGTCCAGTTTTCCCAGCACCACTTATTGAAGGGACTGTCTTTTCTCCATTGTATATTCTTGCCCCCTTTGTCATAGATTAATTGACAACATGGGCGTGGGTTGATTTCTGGACTTTCTATCCTGGTCCATGGATCTGTATTTCTTTTTTTTGTGCCAGTACCATACTGTTTTTTGCTTTGTTTTTTTTTTTTTTTTTTTTTTTTTTTTTTTTCCATTCCCTTTTTTTTTTTTTTTTGCTGTCCGTGGGCCTCTCACTGTTGTGGCCTCTCCTGTTGCGGAGCACAGGCTCCGGACATGCAGGCTCAGCAGCCATGGCTCACAGGCCCAGCCGCTCCGTGGCATGTGGGATCTTCCCGGACCGGGGCATGAACCCATGTCCCCTGCAACGGCAGGCAGACTCTCAACCACTGCGCCACCAGGGAAGCCCTACAATACTGTTTTGATTATTGTAGCTCTGTAGTATAGTCTGAAGTCAGGGAGCCTGATTCCTCCAGCTCCTTTTTTCTTTCTCAAGATTACTTTGGCTATTCAGGGTCTTCTGTGTTTCCATACAAATTTTAATTTTTGTTCTACTTCTGTGAAAAATGCAATTTGTAATTTGACGGGGATTGCACTGAATCTGTACATTGCCTTGGGTATTACAGTCAGAATGAAATTTGAACATTTTCTAACACCAGACACAAAAATAAACTCAAAATGGATTAAAGACCTAAATGTAAGACCAGATGCTATAAAACTCCTAGAGGAAAACATAGGCAGAACACTCTTTGACACAAATCACAGCAATATCTTTTGGGACCCATCTCCTAGAGTAATGGAAACAAAACCAAAAATGAACAAATGGGACTCAATTAAACTGAAAAGATTTTGCACAGCAGAGGAAACCATAAACAGAACATAAACACAACCTACAGAATGGGAGAAAATATATATATTTTTTTTGGGGGGGAGAAAATATTTGCAAATGATGTGACTGACAAGGGATTAACCTCCAAAATATACAAACAGCTCATGCAATTCAATACAAAAATAAAAATGGTAAGAAGATCTAAAAAGACATTTCTCCAAAGAAGACATACAGATGGCCAATAGGCACATGAAAAGATGCTCGACATCACTAATTATCAGAGAAATGCAAATCAAAACTATAGTGATGTATCACCTCATACCAGTCATAATGGCATCATCAAAAAGTCTATAAATAATAAATGCTGGAGAGGGTGTGGAGAAAAAGGAACACTCGTACACTGTTGGTCGGAATGTAAACTGGTATGGTACAGCCACTATGGAGAACAATATGGAGCTTCCTTAAAAAACTAAAATTAGAGTTACCAGATGATCCTGCAATCCCACTCCTGGGCATATATACAGAGAAAAACATAATTCAAAAAGATATAAGCACCTCAGGGGCTTCCCTCGTGGTGCAGTGGTTAAGGATCTGCCTGCCAATGCAGGGGACACGGGTTCGAACCCTGGTCCGGAAAGGTCCCACATGCCATGGAGCAACTAAACCCGTGTGCCACAACTACTGGGCCTGCGCTCTGGGCCCATGTGCCACAACTACTGAGCCCATGTGCCACAGCTACTGAGGCCTGTGTGTCTAGAGTCCATGCTCCACAACAAGGGAGGCGACCGCAATGAGAAGCCTGCCCACCACACGAAGAGTAGCTCCCACTCACCACAACTAGAGAAAGCCCATGCTCAACAACAAAGACCAATGCAGCCACATTAATTAATTAATTAATTAAATTTATATATTAAAAAAGATACATGCACCCCAATGTTCACAGTAGCACTATTTACAATAGTCAAGACATGGAAGCAACCTAAGTGTCCATTGGCAGATGAACAAATAAAGAAGATTTGAAATATATATACAATGGAATATTACTCAGCCATAAAAAGAATGAAATAATGCCATTTGCAGCAACATGGATGGACCTGGAGATTATCACACTAAGTGAAGTAAGCCAGACAGAGAAAGACAAATATCATATGATACCGTTTACATGAGAAATCTAAAAAAAAAAAGGATACAAATGAACTTATTTACAAAACATAAATAGACTCACAGAATAGAAAACCAATTTATGGTTAACAAGGGGTGGTAGGGAGAGGGATAATTTAGGAGTTTGGGATTAAAATATACACACTACTATATATAAAATAGATAACCAACAAGGACCTACTGTATAGCACAGGGAACTACACTCATATCTTGTAATAACCTATAATGGAAGTGAATGTAAAAAAACAATATATATGTTGTGTGTACATATATATACATACACACAGACGCATATATATATATAACTGAATCACTTTGCCATACACCTGAAATTGACACAACACTGTATATCAACTTATTTCAAAACATTTTTTTAAAAACACTAGACTCCACCAAAAAACTGTTAAAACTAATAAACAATTCAGTACAGTTGCAGGTTACAAAATCAACACACAAAAATCAGCTGTGTTTCTATACACTAACAGTGAACTAACCAAAAAATAAATTAAGAAAACTAACCCATTTAAAATAGCATCAAAAAGAATAAAAAACTCAGGAATAAATTTAACCAAGAAGGTGAAAGATGTGTAAAAAACAAAACAGGGGCTTCCCTGGTGGCGCAGTGGTTGAGAGTCCGCCTGCCGATACAGGGGAAACGGGTTCGCGCCCCGGTCCGGGAAGATCCCACATGCCACGGAGCGGCTGGGCCCGTGAGCCATGGCCGCTGAGCCTGCGCGTCCGGAGCCTGTGCTCCACAAAGGGAGAGACCACAGCAGTGAGAGGCCCGCGTACTGCAAACAAAACAAAACAAAACAAAAACATTATTGTACTGGCACAAAAACAGACACATAGATGAATGCAACAGAATAGATAGCTCAGAAGTAAACCCATGCACCTATGGTCAATTAATCTATAACAAAGAAGGCAAGAATATACAATGGAGAAAAATAATCTCTTCAATAAGTAGTGCTGGAAAAACTGGACAGGTACATGTAAAAGAATGAAATTAGAACATTTTCTCATATCATACTAAAAATATTTTCAAAATGGATTAAAGACCTAAAAGTAAGACCTAAAACCATAAAACTCCTAGAAGAGAACACCAGCAGAACACTCTTTGACATAAATGGTAGCAATATTTTTCTGGATCTGTTTCCTAAGGCAAAACAAATAAAAGCACAAGTAAACAAATGGGACCTAATTAAATTTAAAAGCTTTTGCAAACCAAGGATATCATCAACAAAATGAAAAGACAACCTACTGAATGAGACAAAGTATTTTGCAAATGATATGACCAACAAGGGGTTAATATCCAAAACATGAACAATTCATACAGCTCAATATCAAAAGCAAACAAACAGCCAACTCAAAAAATGGATAGAAGACATTCTTTTCCAAAGAATACATAAAGATGGCTAACAGGCACATAAAAAGATGTTCAACATCACTAATTATCAGAGAAATGCAAATCAAATCCACAATGAAATAACACCTCTCGCCTGTCAGAATGGCTATCATCAAAATGTCTACAAATCAGGGCTTCCCTGGTGGCGCAGTGGTTGAGAGTCCGCCTGGCCAATGCGGGGGACGCGGGTTCATACCCCGGTCCGGGAAGATCCCACATGCCGCAGAGGGTATAGGCCCGTGAGCCATGGCCGCTGAGCCTGCGCGTCCAGAGCCTGGGCTCCGCAACGGGAGAGGCCACAACAGTGAGAGGCCTGCGTACTGCAAAAAAAAAAGTCTACAAATAAAAAATGTTGGAGAGAATGTAGAGAAGACTTTTGCACTGTTGGTAGGCATGTAAATTGGTGCAGTCACTATGGAAAACAGTATTGAAGTTATTTAAAAAACTAAAAATAGAACTACTATATGATCCAGCAATTCCAGTCCTGGGTATATATCCAGAAAAAATGAAAACACGAATTCAAAAAGATACACACACCCCAATGTTAATAACAGTGCTATTTACAAAAGCCAAGATAAGGAAGCAGCCTGTGTGTCCATCAACAGATGAATGGATAAAGAAGATGTGGCTGTGTGCGTGTGTGTGTGTGTGTGTGTGTGTGTGTGCGTACATATATAGCAATATTACTCAGCCATTAAAAAGAATGAAATTCTGCCATTTGTAACAACATGGATGAACCTAGAGGGTATTATGCTTAGTCAAATAAGTCAGACAAAGTCAAATATTGAATGTTATCACTTAAAGAAAGAATATAACAAAACAGAAACAGACTCCAGATTTAGAGAAGAAACTAGCAGTTACCAGTGGGGAAAGGGAAGGATGAGAAGCATGATAGGGTTAGGAAATTAAGAGGTACAAAATATTATGTATTAAGTACATAAGCTACAAGTATATATTATAGAGCACAGGGAAACAGTCATTTTAAAATAACGTTAAACGGAGTGTAATCTATAAAAATATTGAACCACTATGTTGTACACCTGAAACTACTATAATATTGTAAATCAACTGTACTTCAATCAATAAAATAAGAGTTTTAACACTTAAGTTACCCAGAATGAATACCTTGATCCCCCTACTACCACCCCTAAAATGAAGCTTTCCTAGAGTTCTCAAATTCAGTAAATGATACTTCTACCCACTGTTTCATATAACACAGGTAATCGGGAGTCATCTCTGAGACTTCCTTTCCTCTTAAAACTCCCATATGCATTTCAGATCTATGTTCTGGAATGTTTAAACCTAAAAATCTCATACATCTTCAATGTTTCTTCATCACCACCACCACCCTAATTCATGCTACCACTATCTCTTGCCTGGACTTCTGCAAAAGCTTCGTAACTAGTTTTGTTTTGTTTTGTTTTTAACTATAACTTTTTTTCTAGGTCATCCCACCTGTTCTCCACATAACATCCTGAGTGATGATTTCAAAATCCAAATATGACCATGTTACCTGATTCACTCCTCTCTCTCTAATTTACTTAAAATACTTCAAAGAAATCCTAAACATGAGATGGTTTGTGTCTCCCTTCCCAATCCCTTCTCTTACCAAGCTGCCCCTACATGCTCTCCCTCCAGCCCTATTGGCCTTACAGCTCCTTTCCCGTCTAAGATAGAATCTTTGTGTGTACGGTTCCCTCCTCCTGAATACTCTTCTTCCTCCTTCCCCAAGTTGATCCTACTTTTAAAATTTAAGCTTAATTAGCATTCCCTTAAGGAAGCCTTCTCTGACCTCCCTCTCTACATCAGTACATCCTCAAATGCACTCCCAATATACCATGTACATCTTTTCTGTAGCACTCATCAAAATTACAACTTTATCTTCACTTATGGGATTCTTTAATTTATTGCTGCTTCCTCCTCGAGGGCAGGGTCTGTGTATGTTTTCTTACACTGTGAATTTATAGGACTTAGTACAGTTCCTGGGACATAGTGGGCAATCTGTAAATATTTATAGAATTAATGAAGGGAGGAAAAATAGATGGATAAATAGGTTTTGATGAGCCGAAAAAATAATGGAGATGTGCTACAGAAGACTGAGGCTTGTTTAAATAACACATGTTGAGATAATAAACTAGCTCTTGTCAAGAGAACAGTTCATCTGACAACAGGAAATTTAAAATTCTCCCTCTTTTCAAGTGTTTTTTTCTTTAAACAGGCAGTTGTAAAGAGAACATTTCAATTCATCTATAAAACGCCACATTTCTGTTGTCAAGGGCTTTCCTAGGCAAGGGATTCCTGCTCATGTTGAATTACTGGGCAGTCTGGGCTTCTGTCTAACATAGTATAGGCTACAGAAAGCTAAGCAAATTCCCAGACTAGGGATTGGTGGGAAAGAAACAGGTGATTTTCTATCTACTCTACAATTGTGTGACATGTCCTTACACTCTGTATAATATTTTGCCTTCTTTGGGCATGGCCTTGGGATGATTTTATCATTTGTTTGACTTAGTATTTTATGTTTAGGCAACATAAATTTAAGGAAACCCACTCAAAGAAATATCAACTCTCAGAAAAAAAATACTCTAAATAATGGAGGAAAATCAAGCCAGTGGCTTCAAACAACATCATAAATCATAAGAGAAGAAAATGAATGGTGTGCAGGAGTTTTATGTTTGTCATCTCATTCAATCCACACACATGGCTCAGAGGTGAAGGAATTTCCCAAATTAAGTAAGCAGTAAAGGTATGACTCTAACCAGTTCCAGGTAACGCCAAAGTCCATGATCCTTCCAGTGTCCTTCACGTAATGCAACCAAGAATAACCCTATGTACCCTGATTCTCCAGCACAGTGCCAGAAAGGCTGTATTCCCTTCCATAGTCTAGCTTCTTTCCCAGATTCTGTGGGCTGCCCTGATGCACAGAAACACATGAGATTCTTTTGTTGGTGCCTTATAGGTCTTCCTATAGACTTCAAGCTTTCACAGAGTCATAAAACTTCCATTCTGTGTATACTTTAGAAAACTGCTTTTTGACAAAGACTTTGGACATTAAGTTTTAGCTCAGAATGCATTTTTGCTTTCGAGTTATAAACAGAGCACAACTTTTTAATGAAAATGCTGACACAACCTAAAGAACGGTGGTGTATGACCAAATACACAGATTCTTTCAACAGAGTATTAGCATATTTAGAGAGAGGATATTTATGGGATGTTTTAATTAAGCTGTGGATATTAAATTATGCAAAATTTTTACTTCACCAAAATGCAACCTAAAATAGCCCTCAAAGGCTTCCCTGGTGGCGCACTGGTTGAGAGTCCGCCTGCCGATGCAGGGGACATGGGTTCGCGCCCCGGTCCGGGAAGATCCCACATGCCACGGAGCGGCTGGGCCCCTGAGCGATGGCCGCTGAGCCTGCGTGTCCGGAGCCTGTGCTCCGCAACGGGAGAGGCCACAACAGTGAGAGGCCCGCGTATGGCAAAAAAAAATAAAAATTAAAAAAAAAATAAAATAGCCCTCAAGATCAGTTAGCATTTTTTTCCCTGTGGTTGGGAGACATTGCCAATCCAAACTGGAATGGCATTGAGTTTTTCAATGAGGTGTTTGCTCTGAGTTGATTGAAAATATATGGATCGGTAAATGAAATGCTCAAATGTTTGTATACATTTTTCCTCATTGCTGTAATGGAAGAGTGGTTGTTATGAAACCTGCTCCTTTTCCACCTTCTCCAATCATGCTTAGGTTTGGGGTTTTGATAGATGCATTTGTTATGCCTTTTGTTGCTGAAACCAGTCCATTAATCCAGACTGGAAGGGGCTGTTTTTATGAGGCAGTCAGGGGACTATGCCACCTGCTGCCAACAGGACTTCTTTGAGAAGCTGCAGCAATTAATGCTGCATTTCTCTGTCAAGTCCTGTTAAAAGTTTTCCTCAGGCCAAGTTTGTCCAAACATTTGTACAATTCCGCAGAGATCCGAAGTAGCTGGAGGCTGCTTCAAGAGGTTTGTCATTGACACCTGCTCTGTATTGGACGTAGGAAGCTGGCTGCTGCTACAGACATGGCCTCATGGAATAGCTTCCCCTATTTGGACTACCTAAAGCTAAATCTAATGAGGCAAGACTGAGCGGGGATAAGCACCATCAGAAGAGCAGCACAGAAAGTCAGACTAGTAAGCAGGTGTAAGGAAGACTTTGACGAGAACACCTCCATATCTTCTTTGTATAATTCAATTATTTAAATAACATTTCTTTGTTGTTATTTCCTTGGATTTCTAGGTTCATTATACATAATTTGTAATATACAAAAAATGCACAAAGAATAAATATTTTTAAAGCCTATAATCATTACTACTTAGAGTACACTCCTGTTCGTACGTTATATGGCCTTCATTTAAATGCTAAATTTGTGCAATACACACAATACCCTGAATATCGTTGTAGGAAAAGTTTCTTTAAGGAGATGTGTGCAGTATGAGGTTTTCAAGGTAGGATTGTTTACTTGGAGGAGCTGTCATTCATGACTCATAACTGTAGCTGGTTTATGAACAGCACCAACACCCAAATCAAGAGCACTTGATGATGTCTATATTTGTTGCACATGATCTAAAAACATCAAATTAAAAGGGATAATATGATAGCTAGGGAAAAGTACCCAGAGGAGTTCATAAGACATTCATTTACTTTGTTAATATAAAAGGAAGGGAGATTCCATCATAATTGCACCAGACTTATCACTGCATAACCAAACCAATCATATGTGCTTCAGAGGCTCTTTCACCACTCAGTGCTGAACCCCATTCTCTCATAGTATTTTTCAGGAATTCAAGTAACCAAAAAATAATATAGCAATGACACTAAGTTCACAAATGACTTTCAAAGATATAGAAATTGTAATAGAAATCACTGTCAAAAAAATAAAACCTTTATGCTTTTTAAAATAAAATTAACTCATTTAAACATTCAAACTCTATACCTTTCAGTTACATCCACTATCTGAAGTAAGTTGAAAGTAGGCCAACCTATCTGAGAGTTCATTGCTCAAGTGCCTTTGTGGGGTAAATATAGATCTCAAACTGTAACCATCTTCAGAATTCTACAGTGATGATAATAATAATGCCATAATAATTACAAAAACAACATGTACTGAGTACCTACTATGTGCTAGGCACTGATTTAGGCATATCGCATACATTGTCTTTAATTCTGAAAGTAGTCTTGCAAGGTAGGTATCTGTTATTATTCCTACTTCACATGAGAAAAGGGAGACAAAGAGTTGTTGAAATGCTTACTGAAGTTCATATGGCTAGTGAGAGAAAGGAGATCTCAACTTCTGCTTGACTCCAAAATTCATGCCCCTACTACTATGCAACACTGACTCCTTAAGTGATGAGTGAAAAGTTCAATAGGAAGAACGTTAACCTACACTTAAAAGCTCAGGTAATGCCAACAAGTGCCAATACCTTGTACTGTTAAAAATCACTACAAAACCCAAGGCAAATCTCCTTTCACGTATCCCTCCCTATTTTGCTGTCAGTCTCTCTGCCTCCCTCAATACCACCTTTGTCTCCACCACAAATTCAAACCAATAACTCAACTGCTTAAGTTGGAGGAGAGAGGAATCCACTGCCCTGAGAGTTTGTATGAGTGGAAACCTGCCAGCTCCCTGCTCATCAATAAAAACCATCAAAGAAAGAGGTGTTTCCAAACATGAATCTACCCGATAATTCAAGTTTATCCTTTGAAGTATACTATGTTTTTATATTTTGAACATTTTAAATAGTTTGCAAATGTTTTAGTAGCTACAGGTAGACGTCACAAAGGTAATTCTTCTCCAAAAGTATCTTTGGACACAATTTTAGATTTTTATGTATTGACCCATGGCCAACATTTATGAATGTCAGTTAGGATACTAAGTTGTGATGTACCCAGGTCCCACCACTCAATTACATCATAGAATTTAAGGGCTTGTGCTTGTTCTAAACATTTGCTTCTTTCCTCACTGTTGACTGCCACGTTCCATGGCTGCTAATATACCAGGCTTTAGTAATGCTTTCTCCTGAATTTCTATACACCTGTTCTAATTATCTGGATCTTCTAACGGGTTAGGTAATAAGTAGCCATGATTTTTAGAAATGTATCTAAATAGGCTCAGAAACAAGGTATAATGGGTCTCTCTTGTTCAAATACATGTATCTGAGAAATAATAAGAAGCTCACACAGTGAGGTCATAGAATAGGTAGGTACGCTGTAAATGAGCTGTGAGCTGTGAAATATTGATTTAGTTCACTTCAACATAATTTTTGTTTATTTCTAGATAATTCTCAGTGTATACTACATAATAGAGGTTGTTGGATACTAAGTAAGTAAAACATTGGTCAGTATATATAGCTGAAGCTTCCTTAAGTTGATGTCAGAGAGAACAAAAACTCAATTCTTCCAGGAATTTTTCTGGACACAGAGACAAAGCCCTTGGATAGGAAAATCCATAGACCCATCACAGTATAGCTTTTTTGTATTCTTAATAATTTACAAATTATTGAATCACCATATTCTATATCAGCATCCCTCTATAAACCTGTGAAAAACAATCTTGTAGCTTATAGCTCTGTCATGGAATGACCTCTGAGAGAAAATTTCATATTTAATTGCTACATCAAATGATGAAACAAAGAAGGAAGATAGAGCCTAGAAATCCTCTTACAGAAAACCCATTATTAAAATTCCATTAGCTCTGAACGGAAGGACATAACTAAATTTCTAAATAGTCAGGTTTATTATAACTCTCTTTATAATAGTAGTTATCTACATGGCCTTCTCCTCCAAATAAATCATATAAGATTAGAAATCCTGACAGTGCTGTGCAGGAAGACCTTCAGTGTGCTACTGTGGTTGCCAATATGGTTGTCCAACAATGCAATGTTACCCAACATTCAATGTATAGAATCCAGGCAGCACCTTTCATGACACAAGGCACAGCTCCCCCCAAAAAAGAAACAGTCTCTTTTGAATTCATTATTTTTCACAGCAAACTCAGGAGCATAAATTTATTCTGGAGAGATGGTGAATTATATCAGAAACAACACCAGACTGCATACCCAAAGGATACCAAAAAATATTTTTTGTAATGCCAAAAAAATATTTCACTTCTCTGAGCTTCAGTATTCTCCTCTGTCAAATAAGGGAAGAGCTATCCTTTGGCAAAATCAGATGTGGATTATGAGTAGGTAGATTATACTTCCAGGAGTCCTAGAAAAGTTTCAAAACAAACACATAAACAAACAAAATCCCCCTTTCATGATAAAAACACTCAATAAAAGAGTAATAGAAGGGAACTTCCTCAATATGATAAAAGTCATCTATAAAAATCCCACAGCTAATATCATATTTAATGAGGAAACACTGAATTTTCCCCTAAAATCAAGAACAAGACAAGAATGTCTGCTCTTGCCAATTTTATTCAATATTGTACTGAATATTCTAGCTAAGGCAACTGGGCAAGATAATGAAACAGAAGGCATCCATACTGGAAAGAAAGAAGTAAAACTAGTAAAACTATCTCTTTATGCAGGTGACATGATCGTGTATATAGAAAAATCCTAAGGAATTCACTAAAAAGCTGTTAAAACAAATAGGTTCAACAGTGTTACAGGGTACAAGAGCAATAAATAAATATTGATTGTATTTCCATACACTAGCAATGACCAATCAAAAATGAAATTAAGAAAACAAACTCATTTATAATAGCATCACAAGTAATAAAGTGCTTAGGAACAAATTTAACATAAAAAAGCAAACACTTGTACTCTGAAAACTATAAAATATTGTAGGAAGGAATTAAAGAAGACCTAAATAAATAGAAAAACATTCACTGGATCAGAAGATTTAATACTGTTAAGATGGCAATATTCCACAAATTAATCCACAGATTCAAAGCAATCTTTATCAAAATCCCAGATGGCTTTTTTGTAAATTGACAATCAGATCCTAAAGTTCATATAAAAATGCAACGGATCCTGAATATCCAAAATAATCTTGCAAAAGAAGAACAGAGTTGAAGATGTACACTTCTCAGTTTCAAACTTACTACAAAGCTACAGTAATAAAGATAGTACTGCATAAAGATAGCCATATAACTCAATGGAATAGAACTGAAGTTCCGTAAATAAACCTTTACATTAATAGTCAATTGATTTTCAACAAGGCTGCAAAGGCAATTCAACGGGAAAAGAAAATACTTTTCAACAGATGGTTCAGGGACACTTGGCTATCCATATACACTGTAGATACATAAAAATTAACTCAAAATAGATCATAGACCTAAATGTAAGAGCTAAAACTATAAAACTCTTAGAAGAAAATATAGGAGTAAATTTTTGTGACCTTGTCATGTGAAGCCTCCTTAGATATGACGAGTGACACAAAAACAGATAAACTGGACTTCATCAATAAGTGGTGCTGGGAAAACTGGACAGCTACATGTAAAAGAATGAAAATAGAACACTCCTTAACACCATACACAAAAATAAACTCAAAATAGATTAGAGACCTAAATGTAAGACTGGACACTATAGAATTCTTAGAGGAAAACATAGGAAGAACACTCTTTGACATAAATCACAGCAAGATCACTTTTGATCCACCTCCTAGAGAAATGGAAATAAAAACAAAAATAAACAAATGGGACCTAATGAAACTTAAAAGCTTTTGCAAAGCAAAGGAAACTACAAACAAGACGAAAAGACAACCCTCAGAATGGGAGAAAATATTTGCAAATGAATCAACGGACAAAGGATTAATCTCCAAAATATACAAACAGCTCATGCAGCTCAATATTAAAAAAACAAGCAACCCAATCCAAAAATGGGCAGAAGACCTAAATAGACATTTCTCCAAAGAGGACATAGAGATGGCCAAGAAGCACATGAAAAGCTGCTCAGCATCACTAATTATTAGAGAAATGCAAATCAAAACTACCGTGAGGTATCACCTCACACCGGTTAGAATGGGCATTGTCAGAAAATCTACAAACAACAAATGCTGGGGCGGGTGTGGAGAAAAGGGAACCCTCTTGTACTGTCGGTGGAAATGTAAATTGATACAGCCACTATGGAGAACAGTATCGAGGTTCCTTACAAAACTAAAAATAGAATTACCATATGACCCATATATCCCACTACTGGGCATATACCCTGAGAAAACCATAATTCTAAAAGACCCACGCACCCCAATGTTCCTTGAAGCACTATTTACAATAGCCACGTCATGGAAGCAACCTAAATGCCCATCGACAGATGAATGGATAAAGAAGATGTGGTACATATATACAATGGAATATTACTCAGTACTCAGCCTTAGAAAGGAACGAAACTGGGTCATCTGTAGAGACATGGATGAATCTAGAGACTGTCATACAGAATGAAGTAAGTCAGAAAGAGAAAAACAAATATCGCATATTAATGCATATATGTGAAACCTAGAAAAATGGTACAGATGAACTGGTTTGCAGGGCAGAAATAGAGACACAGATGTAGAGAACAAACGTATGGACACCAAGTGGGGAAAGCAGCAGGGGGTGGGGGTGGGGGTGTGCTGAACTGGGAGGTTGGGATTGACATGTATACACTAATGTGTATAAAATGGATGACTAATAAGAACCTGCTGTATAAAAAAATAAATTAAATTCAAAAATTCAAAAAAACAGATGAATGGATAAAGAAGATGTGATATACATATGTGTATATATATATATAGTGTATATATATAGTGTATATATAAAAACAAAATCTAAAATTTTTGTGCTTCAAATGAGAGTATCAAAAAGTAAAAAGACAACCCACAGAATGGTACAAAATATTTGCAAATCACATATCTAATACGGAATTAGTATTAAAAACATATAGAGAACTCTTACAACTCAAAGACTTAAAGACAAAAAAAAATTTTTTTAAATAGGTAAAAAATCTAAATAGACATTTCTCCAAAGATAAAAGAATAGCCTAAAAGTACATGAAAAGATGCTCAACACATCACTAATTATTAGGGAAGTGCAAATCAAAACCACAGTGAGATATCACTTCATACCCACTAGTATGACTACAATAAAAAGGACAGATAATAACAAATGTTGTGAGGATGTGGAGAATTGAAACCCTCGCACATTGCTGGTGGGAATGTAAAATAGTGTAACTGCTTTACAAAACAGTCTGGCAGTTCCTCAAAAAGTTAAACACAGTTACCATACAACTCAGTAATTCCTCCCCTAGGTATACGTCCAAGAGAAGTAAAAACATACGTCCATACAAAAACTTGCATGTGAATACTCATAGTAGCATTATTCACATGATGAAAAAGGGCAGACAACACAGATGTCTACCAACTGATGAACGGATAAACAAAATGTGGTATGGCCATACGACGGAATATTACTCATCAAGATAAAGTAATGAAGAACTGATATATTCTACAACATGGCTAAACCTTGAAAATACTATGTTAAGTGAAAGAAGCTAATCACAAAGGGCCATGTATTTTATAATTCCATTCATAGGAAATGTCTAGAATAAGCAAATCCGTAGAGATGGGAAGCAGATTAGTGATTGCCAGGAGCTGGAGGGAAGAGGAGTGGGGAGCGGCTTATAATGGACATGGGGTTTCTTTTGAGCTCATGAAAATGTTCTAAAATTGGTAGTAGTGAGAGTAGCACAACTCTGAATGTACTGAAGTCACTGAACTGTGTGCTTTAAATGGTTGAATTATAATAGTGTGTGAATTATATTTCAGTAAATCTGTGGAAAAAAAATAAGAACACTGATGGATAGCTTCTCAGATCTTTCCAGCAACCTCCGGGCTTGAAACCTTCATCTCTGCAGAGGGCATGCTGGGTACATGTTTACATGTCTTTAGTTCTTTACTCTGTGTGCTTTTTATGTGTGCTCACTGGAAATGCCCTTTCATCTCTCCCATGAACCGCCCCCCCCCCACCAAACCCATAAATACTGTGGGTTCCCTTTCTGAGCATGCTTCAAAGATCAGTGTAACAAAATTATTTGATATGAATCCTGCAGTTCCCAGCTGGTTCTTTCGAACCTAGAGAGGAAACCAGTACAAGTCGAAAGTACTATAATGGCCAGAAGACAGGGGAAAAAAGCAATATATCCATTGTATCAGTCTAGTCTTCCTCATACTTTCCTTGATTCAAAGCCTAACTACATCCAAGTTGGAATCAGAGCCATTCCACAGAGCTCACATCTCTTAAAGTGCATTGTGATTTTTTCTAAGGAAATTTCCCCTCTGAATTCTCTTCTAACCCTATGGCTACCACCCATATGGCCAGATGTACTCTAATCCCAGTGTAGACCAATTTAAAGCCCTGTACTCTGAAATTTTCCAAAATTTTCCTAAAATTGTGATCATCTGATAACATCCTAACTTTTTGTTCTACAAGGGAACTAACCACTGATGGTATGAAAACCTTGCCCTAAAAAATAAAAATTACATCCAGTCTTTGGAAAGAGAATACCTGTCAAAGCCATCCTGGGTGTAATTTCCCAGCAGCAGAGTTTGCCCAGTGGGTCTGTGTTCCCAGGAACTCTACAACACCCAGAGAGCAGACACAACATTATTTGTTTTATGACTGCGTTGGATGTTTCTAAGTACCATGGTCTGGGTATTTATTGGGGCTGTATACAAAAGGAAGTCACACAATGAACTGTGGAGAAAAAAAGGTGGGGGAGAAGCTTCCAAAACAGGGTGAAAAAAACCTTTGCACTAGTATAGAATAGCTTATGCACGTTGTATTAACTGGTTTCAATTAGAGGGAATGATCCCAATTGTGGGTAATGGGAGGCAGTCTGGGAGAACATGCTGAAACAATAAACACTTTAAAAGAACATCTCCTCTGGTTTCTTACAGGAACGTCTGTTTTTATTGATTTCCCATAAAAGAGAAAAAATTACTTTCATAATCTAGAGAGACACTGTAGTGAAATGTTAATATGCTTTTAAATTAAAAAGAGTATCTAGCCCCACTCTTCAAAAATGGCTTTATATTACTCAGAATACAAGCATCTCAATAGGACACTCCATATCATCAGTTCTTGCCTGTCAGAGGGCAAATGTTTCTTTTCAAGAGCTTCAGGATTTCTCCTTTTACAGTCTTAAAGAGTTGTGTATTAACTCCTGGAAACTCTTCCTGAACAAGCCAGAATCACTTTTGGAAGAAAGGGCCCTCCTAAATAGCCCTAAATTAAAAATGAGTTATTGCCTGTTCTTTATGTTTTGCTTCACCAATTCATCCTTCCCCATCACTTTCTAGAATGACCTATCCTTTTCTTTCTTTTCTCTTACCACTTTTCAAGCAATTACCACGTGCCAGGTGCTGTGTTAACACATGGTATGCATTATCTCATGTAAATCTCAAAATATCCTGTTACACGTGTAAACTCAGAGAGATTAAGTAGATTGTCCAATGTTATATGGCTAGTAAGTGGCAGAATTTGTATTTTAACAAAAAACTTATACAATTCTAAAGCTTTTATACTTAACTATTACCAAAAACTGCATATTCTGTCTTCCAAAATCCATCTTGAGGCAAATCTCCATTCTGAAAAGTTACAGCTTTTTGTACAGACCATTATATAGTATGTATTACAGAGTATAGTGATTATATGCATGTATTGTTCCCTGCTCTATCCTGAGGAATCAAAGGGTCAGTTACAACTTACAAAATATGCTCAGTAAATGCTCCTTGAATGAGTAAATGAGAGTTGATGTATTCAGAGTACAGTGTTCTTATTTGCAAATGCTTATATGATTTTTAAAAATATTTCCCATATCTATTTATGGGTGAATACTACATAACAATAGAGATATGCAGAAATAACAATATCCATGATAAGCTCCATAAGAGCAGGGATTTTCTTTTCAACTTAGCTTTTAGAAACTCCTCTCATTACATTATTTTTAAATTTCCAGGAACTAAGGGGTATGCAAACATAAAGAGAAACAAAGCAATTATTCTAGACAAATATGTGCATTTATATATCATATGTATAATCAGTAAAATTATACATTACAGCCATTTCTGAGCAATGCTTAATAACTAAGGATTGTGTTTGGGGACATTCCTCAAAGTGACCAAATCCACTCATAGGCCATAGTCATACTGAGTGGTCCAGAGACCTGCCCTGAAATGCAGCAGCTGCTCAAGCCTCCTGCAGCTGGTCAAATCTAAGGTTCTTTATTTCCAACTGACAGGAACTAATTCTTAGCCTAGTTCACTCCAGATTCAGAGATCTGCCTGTCTTCACCTGAGTCCCAGAACCTGTGTGTCTCTTCTCATTTGTTTCTAAGTGGCAGGGGTTCAGGTAACTACTGTGTTCATACTTGTGATCGTACAAACCAATGGGCATACAACCCAATTAAATGTAAAGTGTAGAGGTGAGGAAGGGTATCATTCTAATGCTTAATGTAGCCATACAAGGAAAGATAAATAAACAAAACTGTCACACTTCTCACCAGAGAAGATATTTCACTTGTAATTATTCACCAAGTATAAATATGCCCATATTTCTGTATAATTGCTGGAGGTAAATTTTCTATTCAGCTTGAATCCCAATCTGTACATTGTAATTCTGACTAAAAGGAAAAGTCTTTAAAAACACTTCTTGGTCCCATTATTACAGAGATGTGCAGTGCCAAAAAAAGAGAGCATCCAAGAGGAGAGTGATCAAGTAGTAACAGAAGTCATTTTGAAGGCAATATGTAGCTGCTGACAGGCATTTGAAAAACGATTTGGAGAGAGAAAGTTTCTTGGAAAAACCAATGATAAAACCTCTGAACTTAAAATGAACCTGGAGGCAAAAGCACACACAAAGACCAGGACTGTTCTGAATAAAGTAACAAAGCCCAGCTATAAGGATACAATTATTCCAGAGCAAAACACCAAGAAAGAATAGGGCAGCAGGGAGAGAAATGTAGGAAAGAATCAAGTGAATTTAAAAATGCACAAAGATAACAGAGACTATCCATTTATTATGAATGTAAGTATGTATTAATTTATTTATAACCTGCTTCAGCCCATAGAGGATTTGAGGGGGACAAGACATTCTCTTAAACGCAGGAGGCTAGAGGCTAAGATTTTCTCTATTTCCTGAGAGATGAGAAAATGGAAATTAATACCACTTTACATATTGTATATAGTTTTTCTGATGTAAATATGCTTTTATTACTGTATTGTTAACTAGCCATATTTCTCATTTTATAATGTGAGTTAAGTCATTACCAAATTATTCTTTTATCATTTTTATGAACGCAAGTGTTATATATAACCAGATATTTGAAATGAATGGACTACTATAAATTATCAAAATCCCACAGTTCTGAGTGCTTCGTTCTGTCTGAGACAACTACTCATTACATCAGTTCTGGTGGGAGCTCCATAAATGTTGCTGACCAGGAGATGTTAGTTAAGGGAGTTTACTTTTTGGCTGCAAATAAATCAAAGAGCAATAAATTCCCCCAAACAAACAAAATAAAACAAAATCTAGATAACTTAAGGAAAAAAATGTAACTTACTGATTATCAGCAGGTTATTGAGCCCTTCTCACAAAATCAAAGAGAGATTTGAGCAAACTAAACCTCAAAGGGCAGATATACGGCAACTCAAGGAATCTCAGCAACTGAGGTTCATAGAATATTTTCCAAACTATTGTCATTCGTATGATTCAATACTGATGGCTACCAGTTTGATATCTCTCTGGTACAAATTTCAAATACCCAGGAGAGAGAACCCAACAGGCTCACCTGGGATCAGATATTTACCTCTTGGATCAGTCAGTCATGGCCAGGCACAGACTCACAGAGCCCAAACATGGCCACTAGGAGCCTACTTTTGTAGACTGGGGTTACTGACAGAGAAAGAAGAATCATTATGGGTTGTGCAATTCCTCCAGAAAGTGCTTGCCCCACTGGGAGATGTATTACTTTTAAGTAAATGGCAAAGGAAATCTACACAACCAGCAGCTACCAATTCTATGGCAGAAACAAGAAGAAACATCTTTTTGATGCTCTCACCTGACCATAGGACTGAAAATCAGACTGCAATGTTGGCATTTCAGACTTGTGATCTTCTGGAAGGGTCTTAAACTTAGTCATCTATTTGGTCTTTAGTGTTCTACAACAGGAAGACCTAATGTGGGATTCTCAGATCCTCAGCGGTAACTCCACAGTAATAATGAAGGATGAGCTGTTTTTAATAATCCAAAAGACAGAATTCTAATCATGGATTTACTTGCAATAAGACTGCACAAAGTAACTAAAATGTCAAATTTCTTTTATTTTGAGCGGAAATTATCAGTGTATTGGAGGGTCGGCTACTAATTGGAATAGATGGATGTATTGGACAAAATGGGACCACTACCTTATCTACCTTTGTAACTCTACCAATTGCCATAGTGCCTGACACAGCTGAATCTAACTACTAAATTTTGTCTAGTTTGAAAACAAAATTCCTCAAAACGCATATTCAATGGTACTCTGAAGGAGAAAGTATAAAAGGACACTTGAAGGTGAGAAATGGAAACCACCCAACTAAGAAAGTAAAAATATATTTATTCCTATTCAGTGAGAAATGTGAGAGTTACAAAATAATTTATTAAAACTTATTATAAAGAGGAAATCAACAGATTGAAGATTCATTTATTAAATACACACTCACAGAGCTTCTACCATGTACCCAGGGATTTACATAGGTGTAGGTATACTAGGACCCTGAACAGCACATGGTCTTCTTGGAGAAATAGGCATTATAAATCAGTAATTGCGAGATAATATCATTAAGGATACAATAAAGTGATTGATGAAGAAATAGAATTATTAAAACTTGTCCTTTCGCTGGCATCAGCAGAGTCCCTAAGCAGGCACTCCCCTCTGACCACCTGCTCACAAAAGTGTGACATTTTTATTCTCCATGTCTCCTGCAAGCTGAGCTGCCTCTGCACTGCAGGAATG
>NW_006784328.1:311084-335978 GCF_000442215.2 Lipotes vexillifer
ATGCCTCCAAAACTTAGCATTATCATCACTCCTTCATTAAAGGTGATCCCACCTTCTCACCTTCCACAGATAAACAAAAGTCAAGGAAAGAGGCTTCATTCTCTCACACAATCTGAGTGAAAAGTAGGCTTCTCCAGGCCTACTGCCTTTTAACACAGTCATAAGTCATGCTATGAGAGTCCAGCTGCACCTTTCAGAAGCCTGTATCTCAATAATAGATGAGGATATTTAAAGCATTCCACATATCACTTTATACGCCTGCAAGGTAGGTCAAAGGAGGGGAATGCCTCAAAAGTAACTTTTGAAATTTTTGTCCCCATCGCACGCAAATTATTTCATGACAGGCAAACCCTCAGTTACAGCACACACGGTTCCCAGAGGAACCACTGTCATTTCTATCAGGCAATGTATATATAAAAGCGTATCATACAATCAGCCACTTTCTTCACTTATTCAGAGCACAGCGTCATAGAATGAGTTCATGAAAGGACAGTCAGGGCATCCAGAATCTATTCCCAACCTTACAACTGATGCACTATTCTTACTTCCTTTGCATTTAAGTTTCCCATTTACAACACAGGAATGATGACATAGTACCTGTTTATTTCTAAGGCATTTGAAAATTCTCTGATGGAAGATTTCACACAAATGCAGAGGCTATTATTATACCAGGAAGACTTGAAAATTGCAAATCCATGTACCCATCACTATCAAACAGTCAACACAATGGAAGAAGAGAAAGAATCCTTCTCTAAGGCATCTAAAATCAAGTATTGCTGAATATGCAGCTATTCAGAAAAATACATGTGCAAGCACATTCATTTTAAAGACTATTCGATTCTAAACCGCCAATAACCCATTTAGACAAATCCTTTACAAGTTACTCTCACTCCAAAAAAGAAATACATGTAATCCCTAATCACCGGTGCTTCTTATAATGCAGAGCTTTCTGAGAAGACATTCCTTCTCCTTTCAAAATGTTTGCTCTACTCTAGAATTTCAGCAAGTATTCTAGCCCATTCCACTAAGCTTGTTCCAAAATATAAAAATAATTATCCTTTAATCTTGCCAATCTCAGAATAATCAAATAAACTTACAGTACAGTGGTGAACAGGCATCCAAGCAGGGGCTTCCACTGAACAATTCTGGGCTGGGCATTTGCCTTGGTTTTGCTGCAAATAAGTAAAAAATATGTTATATTCTACATATGATGTGCAGCAATCTATACCAGCTGATATGTTTATCATCAATGTGTTTATTACCATATTTATAAGTATAGGAGAAGTCTTTGAAAATAATTTTTTGGTGCAGTGCTAAAAGAAACTAGGTATGTCACTTCTACTCTTATCAAGGCACAAGAAATTATTCTTTGATTGTTGTATTTCGCTAAGGCCTAGGTTTTTGGATCCAGGCTTCCTCAGCAACTGGCTTTTCAGGTCCTGGTGGGAACCACCTGAGAATCCTCCTAACCTAGAAGCAGACCTGGTCTCTCCTCCAGGCTCCCGGAGGACACCAATACATGCTGTGCCCCTGTGAAATCTCTTGAGTCAAGGTACAGAAAGACTTGTTTACTTGTCTCCCCTTCCAGACTGTAAGCTTGTGGTGATGATTCTCTCTAGGGCATTTCATAGAATCCCAGAATGTAGAGTTGTACAGGATAGATTTTAGAGGCCTTTCTTGTCACATCAGAAACTGAGGTACAAAGAAATGAAACAAGGAGCACAGAGATTTAACATTCTAAACAATTTGCCAGGCACTTCTTTTTACATAAGAAATGTATCTCGAGTTAACCTATTCTTTCGTTGTAACTCCAATAAATTCAATTCTAATTGGCCTTTTAGAGAGAATGAAGTGCTTTCCTTTAAGAGTTCCGATTAGTGCTAAAAGGGGAGGAGGTGATTCTAATACAACATCTTTTATCTTTACTTATTGTACACTCAATTATAATATATAAATACTACAAATAATGTTAATAAATAATCATATTAACCACAGCTGTGATTTACTGCGCTACAAAATATGCTAAAGGTTATTCTGGACTCAGTACATTATCACTAGTTGCTATAACAAATATGGATGGATGTGTTGCTATGCCCATTACAGGAGAGAAAACTGAGGCTCACAGAGGGTCAGAAACTCATCTATAAGTTACCCTACAAGAAAGCAGCCTAACTGGGATTGCAGCAAGAATTTTACTGACTCTGCAGCCCATGCACGCTCCTTCTATGATAAGCTGGTATTTTTCATTTTCTGTTTAATGGGGCTTAAGACATGTCATCAACTAACATGATTTCATGTTATCACTGATCCTTAACATGTCTAACTTAACGGCAATAAAGTACTGAATTCAGTACTTGTGCTAAGAATCCTATTTTGTGATTTATAAGCCTTTTAGAGAAACCTCTATTTAGGTGATATATTTTTAAGACATCACTGAACTCTGAAGTGCTGTTTAAGGGATTATTGATAGAGACACCATAAAAATACACTTAGATCATCAATCTCCATGCTCAGCTTTCTTGTTTAAATCAAAACATGACATACGGTACCAAGAGGGTACATAGGGTGCACTGGACTGGTGTCAGATGACCACAGTTTCAAGCTAAGCTCAACCAAGTGCCTGCTGCCAGGAGGTGGCTCTGAGTCTTGGGAGTCACAGCTGTAGAACAGTGTTGGTATCTCACCTAATTCACAGGACTTCTATCAGATGATAAAGATTTGCTTCAGATAATTACCACAATTTGCAAGGACGTTATGAAAAAGAACACACAAAGTAAAAGGACACTTTTATTGTTCTTTTCTGATAGCTTAAGCCAGATAAATATAATTTATCTACATGTGAAGATAAGCCTTTTGAAATTGAAAGCATTATTAAAATGCAAGTTATTATTTTTAATTATGATAAGTCATACCAATGTTAATGGTGAGGAATGTGTCCTTTGTAATAATTGATAATTGTTATTGTTAGTAGAGGGTAGTAATAATAAGCTTGTTTTACATCTAGATACTATATATCTTTATGGAGCATATGGTAAGGAAGGAAAATTCAATAAATAAGTGAGCTGTGCTTAGGTGGAGGAATATAAGTACTCATAAAATGTGATGGGTGGGAGGCTTCCGGGAAAATGGCAGAAGAGTAAGACGCGGAGATCATCTTCCTCCCCACAGATACACCAGAAATACATCTACACGTGGAACAATTCCTACAGAACACCTACTGAATGCTGGCAGAAGACCTCAGACCTCCCAAAAGGCAAAAAAAACCCCACATACCTGGGTAGGGCAAAAGAATAAAGAAACAACAGAGACAAAAGAATAGGGACGGGACCCGCACCAGTGGGAGGGAGCTGTGAAGGAGGAACGGTTTCCACACACTAGGAAGCCCGTTCGCTGGCGGAGACTGCGGGTGGTGGAGGGGCCGCGGCTCGGAGCCGCGGCGAAGAGCATAGCAACAGGGGTGGGGAGAGCAAAGCGGAGAGATTCCCGCACAGAGGATCAGGGCCGACCGGCACTCACCAGTCGGAGAGGCTTCTCTGCTCACCCGCTGGGGCGGGGTGCGGGGGGGGCCTGGAGTTGAGGCTCGGGCTTCGGTCGGAGCGCCGGGGGAGGACTGGGGTTGGCAGCGTGAACACAGCCTGCAGGGGGTTAGTGCGCCACAGCTAGCCGGGAGGGAGTCCGGGGAAAAGTCTGGACCTGCCGAAGAGGCAAGAGACTTTTTCTTCCCTCGTTGTTTCCTGGTGCGCGAGGAAAGGGGATTAAGAGCGCTGCTTAAAGGAGCTCCAGAGACGGGCGCGAGTCGCGGCTAAAAGCGCGGACCCCAGAGATGGGCATGAGACGCTAAAGCTGCTGCTGCCGCCACCAAGAAGCCTGTGTGCGAACACAGGTCACTCTCCACACCCACCTCCCGGGGAGCCTGTGCAGCCCGCCACTGCCAGGGTCCCGGGATCCAGGGACAACTCCCCCGGGAGAACGCACGGCGCGCCTCAGGCTGGTGCAATGTCACGCCAGCCTCTGCCGACACAGGCTCCCAGCAGCCTCAGGAGCAGCGAATTAAAGCTCCACAATCAATTTGATGTACCCTGCATCTGTGGAATACATGAATAGACAACGAATCATCCCAAATTAAGGAGGTGGATTTGAGAGCAAGATTTATGATTTTTCCCCTTTTCCTCTTTTTGTGAGAGTGTACGTGTATGCTCCTGTGTGAGATTTTGTCTGTATAGCTTTGCTTCCACCATTTGTCCTAGGGTTCTATATGTCCGTTTTGTTTTGTTTTAATTTTTTCCTTAATAATTATTTTAATAACTTTATTTTACTTTATCTTCTTTCTTTCTTTTTTTCCTTCCTTCCCTCCTTTCTTCCTCCTTCCCTCCCTCCTTTCTTTCTTTCTTTCTACTTCTACTAATTCTTTCTATCTACTTTTTCTCCCTTTTATTCTGAGCCATGTGGATGAAAGGCTCTTGGTGCGGCAGCCAGGAGTCAGTGCTGTGCCTCTGAGGTGGGAGAGCCAACTTCAGGACACTGGTACACAAGAGACCTCCCAGCTCCACATAATATCAAATGGCAAAAATCTCGCAGAGATCTCCATCTCAACACCAGCACCCAGCTTCACTCAACAACTAGCAAGCTACAGTGCTGGACATCCTATGCCAAACAACTAGCAAGACAGGAACACAACACCACCATTAGCAGAGAGGCTGCCTAAAATCATAACAAGTCCACAGACACCCCAAAACACACCACCAGACGTGGACCTGCCCACCAGAAAGACAAGATCCAGCCTCATCCACCAGAACACAGGCACTAGTCCCCTCCACCAGGAAGCCTACACAACCCACTGAACCAACCTTAGCCACTGGGGACAGACACTGAAAACAACGGAAACTATGAACCTGCAGCCTGCAAAAAGGAGACCCCAAACACAGTAAGATAAGAAAAATGAGAAGACAGAAAAACACACAGCAGATGAAGGAGCAAGATAAAAACGCACCAGACCTAACAAATGAAGAGGAAATAGGCAGTCTACCTGAAAAAGAATTCACAATAATGACAGTAAAGATAATCCAAAATCTGGGAAATAGAATAGACAAAATGCAAGAAACATTTAACAAGGACCTAGAAGAACTAAAGATGAAACAAACAATGATGAACAACACAATAAATGACATTAAAAATACTCTAGATGGGATCAATAGCAGAATAACTGAGGCAGAAGAACAGATAACTGACCTGGAAGATAAAATAGTGGAAATAACTACTGCAGACCAGAATAATGAAAAGAACTGAGGACGGTCTCAGAGACCTGTGGGACAACATTAAACGCACCAACATTCGAATTATAGGGGTTCCAGAAGAAGAAGAGAAAAAGAAGGGGACTGAGAAAACATTTGAAGAGATAATAGTTGAAAACTTCCCTAATATGGGAAAGGAAACAGTTAATCAGGTCCAGGAAGCACAGAGAGTCCCATACAGGATAAATCCAAGGAGAAATATGCCAAGACACATATTAATCAAACTGTCAAAAACTAAATACAAAGAAAACATATTAAAAGCAGCAAGGCAAAAACAACAAATAACACACAAGGGAATCCCCATAAGGTGAACAGCTGATCTTTCAGCAGAAACTCTGCAAGCCAGAAGGGAGTGGCAGGACATATTGAAAGTGATGAAGGAGAAAAACCTGCAACCAAGATTACTCTACCCAGCAAGGATCTCATTCAGATTTGATGGAGAAATTAAAACCTTTACAAACAAGCAAAAGCTGAGAGAGTTCAGCACCACCAAACCAGCTTTACAACAACTGCTAAAGGAACTTCTCTAGGCAAGAAACACAAGAGAAGGAAGAGACATACAATAACGAACCCCAAACAATTAAGAAAATGAGAATAGAAACATACATATCAATAATTACCTTAAATGTAAATGGACTAAATGCTCCCAACAAAAGACACAGATGGGCCTAATGCATACAAAAACAAGACCCATATATTTGCTGTCCACAAGAGACACACTTCAGACCTAGAGACACATACAGACTGAAAGTAAGGGGATGGAAAAAGATATTTCATGCAAATGGAAACCAAAAGAAAGCTGGAGTAGCAATTCTCATATCAGACAAAATAGACTTTAAAATAAGGACTATCAGAAGAGACAAAGAAGGACACTACATAATGATTAAGGGATCGATCCAAGAAGAAGATATAACAATTGTAAATATTTATGCACCCAACATAGGAGCACCTCAATACATAAGGCAAATACTAACAGCCAAAAAAGGGGAAATCGACAGTAACACATTCATAGTAGGGGACTTCAACACCCCACTTTCACCAATGGACAGATCATCCAAAATGAAAATAAATAAGGAAACACAAGCTTTAAATGATACATTAAACAAGATGGACTTAATTGATATTTATAGGACACTCCATCCAAAAACAACAGAATACACATTTTTCTCAAGTGCTCATGGAACATTCTCCAGGATAGATCATATCTTGGGTCACAAATCAAGCCTTGGTAAATTTAAGAAAATTGAAATTGTATCAAGTATCTTTTCCGACCACAACGCCATGAGACTAGATATCAATTATAGGACAAGATCTGAAAAAAATACAAACACATGAAGGCTAAACAATACACTACTTAATAACGAAGTGATCACTGAAGAAATCAAAGAGGAAATTAAAAAATACCTAGAAACAAATGACAATGGAGATACGACGACCAATCCTACCTGATTGGTCCTTCCTTTCCAATCTGAAAGGAAACATCTCGAATAAACAACCTAACCTTGCACCTAAAGCAATTAGAGAAAAACGAACAAAAAAACCCCGAAGTTAGCATAAGGAAAGAAATTGTAAAAATCTGATCAGAAATAAATGAAAAGGAAATGAAGGAAACAATAGCAAAGATCAATAAAACTAAAAGCTGGTTCTTTGAGAAGATAAACAAAATTGATAAACCATTAGCCAGACTCATCAAGAAAATAAGGGAGAAGACTCAAATCAATAGAATTAGAAATGAAAAAGAAGAAGTAACAAGTGACACTGCAGAAATACAAAAGATCATGAGAGATCACTACAAGCAACTCTATGCCAATAAAATGGACAACCAGGAAGAAATGGACAAATTCTTAGAAATGTACAACCTGCCAAGACTGAATCAGGAAGAAACAGAAAATATGAACCGACCAATCACAAGCACTGAAATTGAAACTGTGAATTAAAAATCTTCCAACAAAAGCCCAGGACCAGATGGCTTCACAGGCGAATTCTATCAAACATTTAGAGAAGAGCTAACACCTATCCTTCTCAAACTCTTCCAAAATATACAGAGGGAGGAACACTCCCAAACTCATTCTACGAGGCCACCATCACCCTGATACCAATACCAGACAAGGATGTCACAAAGAAAGAAAACTACAGGCCAATATCACTGATGAACATAGATGCAAAAATCCTCAACAAAATACTAGCAAACAGAATCCAACAGGACATTAAAAGGATCAAACACCATGATCAAGTGGGGTTTATTCCAAGAACGTAAGGATTCTCCAATATACGCAAATCAATCAACGTGATACACCATATTAACAAATTGAAGGAGAAAAACCATATGATCATCTCAATAGATGCAGAGAAAGCTTGTGACAAAATTCAGCACCCTTTTATGATAAAAACCCTGCAGAACGTAGGCATAGAGGGAACTTACCTCAACATAATAAAGGCCATATATGACAAACCCACAGCCAACATCATCCTCAATGGTGAAAAACTGAAAGCATTTCCACTAAGATCAGGAACAAGACAAGGTTGCCCACTCTCACCACTCTTATTCAACTAGGTTCCAAAACCTAGTTTTGGAAGTTTTAGCCACAGCAATCAGAGAAGAAAAGGAAATAAAAGAAATCCAGATCAGAAAAGAAGAAGTAAAGCTGTCACTGTTTGCAGATGACATGATACTATACATGGAGAATCCTAAAGATGCTACCGGAAAACTGCTACAGCTAATCAATGAATTTGGTAAAGTAGCAGGATACAAAATTAATGCACAGAAATCTCTGGCATTCCTATACACTAATGAAGTGAAATTAAGAAAACACTCCCATTTACCATTGCAACAAAAAGAATAAAATATCTAGGAATAAACCTACCTAAGGAGACAAAAGACCTGTATGCAGAAAATTATAAGACACTGATGAAAGAAATTAAAGATGATACAAACAGATGGAGAGATATACCATGTTCTTGGATTGGAAGAATCAACATTGTGAAAATGACTCTACTACCCAAAGCAATCTATAGATTCAATGCAATCCCTATCAAACTACCACTGGCATTTTTCACAGAACTAGAACAAAAAATTTCACAATTTGTATGGAAACACAAAAGACCCCGAATAGCCAAAGCAATCTTGAGAACAAAAAATGGAGCTGGAGGAATCAGGCTGCCTGACTTCAGACTATACTACAAAGCTACAGTAATCAAGACAGTATGGTACTGGCACAAAAACAGAAAGATAGATCAATGGAATAGGATAGAAAGCCCAGAGATAAACCCATGCACATATGGTCACCTTATCTTTGATAAAGGTGGCAGGAATATACAGTGGAGAAAGGACAGCCTCTTCAATAAGTGGTGCTGGGAAAACTGGACAGGTACATGTAAAAGTATGAGATTAGATCACTCCCTAACACCATACACAAAAATAAGCTCAAAATGGATTAAAGACCTAAATGTAAGGCCAGAAACTATCAAACTCTTAGAGGAAAACATAGGCAGAACACTCTATGACATAAATCACAGCAAGATCCTTCTTGACCCATCTCCTAGAGTAATGGAGATAAAAACAAAAATAAACAAATGGGACCTAATGAAACTACAAAGCTTTTGAACAGCAATGGAAACCATAAACAAGACCAAAAGACAACCCTCAGAATGGGAGAAAATATTTGCAAATGAAGCAACTGACAAAGTATTCATCTCCAAAATTTATAAGCAGCTCATGCAGCTCAATAACAAAAAAACAAACAACCCAATCCAAAACTGGGAAGAAGACCTAAATAGACATTTCTCCAAAGAAGATATACAGACTGCCAACAAACACATGAAAGAATGCTCAACATCACTAATCATTAGAGAAATACACATCAAAACTACAATGAGATATCATCTCACACCAGTCAGAATGGCCATCATCAAAAAATCTAGAAACAATAAATGCTGGAGAGGGTGTGGAGAAAAGGGAGCCCTCTTGCACTGTTGGTGGGAATGTAAATTGATACAGCCATTGCGGAGAACAGTATGGAGGTTCCTTAAGAAACTACAAATAGAACTACCATATGGCCCAGCAATCCTACTACTGGGCATATACCCTGAGAAAACCATAATTCAAAACCAGTCATGTACCAAAATGTTCATTGCAGCTCTATTTACAATAGCCCAGAGATGGAAACAACCTAAGTGTCCATCGTCGGATGAATGGATAAAGAAGATGTGGCACATATATGCAATGGAATATTACTCAGCCATAAAAAGAAACGAAATTGAGCTATTTGTAATGAGGTGGATGGGCCTAGAGTCTTTCATACAGATTAAAGTAAGCGAGAAAGAGAAAGACAAATACCGTATGCTAATACATATATATGGAATATATGAAAAAATAATGTCATGAAGTACCTAGGGATAAGACAGGAGTAAAGACACAAACCTACTAGAGAATGGACTTGAGGATATGGGGAGGGGGAAGGGTAAGCTGTGACAAAACTAGAGAGCGGCATGGACATGTATACAGTACCAAACGTAAAACAGATAGCTAGTGGGAAGCAGCCGCATAGCACAGGGAGATTAGCTCGGTGCTTTGTGACCGCCTGGAGGGGTGGGATAGGGAGGGTGGGAGGGAGGGAGATGCAAGAGGGAAGAGATATGGGAACATGTGTATATGTATAACTGATTCACTTTGTTATAAAGCAGAAACTAACACACCACTTAAAAAAAAAAAAAGAGGATATACAGGTGACACTGGTCAGAATGGCCATCACTAAAAGTCTGCAAATAACAAATGCTGGAGTGGATGTGGAGAAAAGGGAACACTCCTACACCGTTTGTGGGAATGTAGGTTGGTACAGCCACTATCGAAAACAGTATGGATGTTCCTCAGAAAACTAAAAATAGAATTACCATATGATCCTGCAATCCCGCTCCTGGAATATACCTGAACAAAACTATAATTCAAAAAGATACATGCACCCCTATGTTCACAGTGGCACTGTTTACAATAGACAAAAGATGGAAACAACCTAAATGTTCATCGACAGATGAATGGATAAAGATGATGTGGTACATATATACAATGGAATACTACTCAGCCATAACAAAGAATGAAATAATGCCATTTGCAGCAACATGGATGCAACTAGAGATTATCATACTAAGTGAAGCAAGTCAGAAAGAGACAGATATCATATGATATCACTTATATGTGGAACCTAAAATATGGCACAAATGAACCTAGCTACAAAACAGAAAGATATTCAGACATAGAGAACAGACTTGTGGTTGCCAAGGGGGAAGAGGTGAGGGAGTGGGATGGCCTGGGAATTTGGGGTTGGTAGATGCAAATTATTATATTTAGAATGGATAAACAGCAAGGTCCTAATATATAGCACAGGGAACTCTATACAATATCTTGTGATAAACCATAATGAAAAAGAATATTAAAAAAGAAAAAAAATGTGATGGGGGGCATAAATAAATAGTGTTTAAGCTTCTATGGATATATACCATGGAGTAAAGAAAGATGGGAATCTGTGTGAGTCTCCTGTCCCACTATTATCTGAGCTTTAGATACTAAAGCCTTCCCATTAATGTTTTAATCAAGAAGATTAACAATATGATTACAGATACATAAAAAGGCCTACTGAAGACAGATGCCATGAAAACATACATTATTTGGTAATCCACAGTGTGTGACTAGAAAAAAATAAGACTGGAATAGAAGTTAGGATCTTAGATTTCAGTAGTGTCCCCATTAATCTACCTAGTGTCCCCATTAATCTATCTGTGGAACTTTGGGTAAGTTACTTTAACACTTTAAACCTCATTTTTCTCATGTATAAAATGAGAGGGGTTTATTTGATCCCCTCATATACCAACCTATATTCCTCCCAGTAATTTAATATGTTTCCTCCTCCAAAGGGGTACACCTTCCAGTTGAATATCCCTGTCATTCTGATCTACTGTTACCATAGGATATGGTTATATCTCTGTGAGTTTGCATGGTAGTAAAAGTTAAGAACTGCCGGACCAGATAATCTCACAAGAGCTTTCCACTGAAGTGTGGTTACTGAAAACCCCAACCTCAGGTTTTACCTGCCACTTCACTCTACTTCTAAAGAAGACAAAATCTAACATACGTCAAGGGAATTGTCACAGCAGGGGAAGTAAAAGGGTTAAAATTTCTTTTTTTCCTAGAATTTTTCCTTCTCCTTTTTTAGTATTTTTTCTCTCCAATATTTAATGTGGGCACCATGACAGAGTTTGGGGTTACTGCCTACTTGGCAGGTCCCCAGCCTTTAGAAGGCCAGCAAGGACCAGTATGAGAACTAGGGGAAAGGACACTCTCTAGGCTATTTTTAAGTTAATTCTTAGGCCAAAAATCAAGAGGGAACATTAGAATTCCCTCAAGAGCCAGCCCATCTCTCCAAGTAAGAGTTTAAGATAGAAGTTGGTGACAAATTACCCTAAAGACAGATTTCACTTCCCCTTCTCTCTCTCTTCCATCTACCCTGAATATTTGTACCTCTATATTTTTGATATGTGACTTGAGCAGGATTCAGGATCTGAAATGCTAACCTTGAAAAACATGTTATATTAAGAGACAAAACTATCAGTGGGTTTTGGTCTTTTTAAAATACTATGCTATTTGGATAGGTTGATGTCTCCAAGTCTCTCATCTTCCTTGATGGTCTTTTTCCAACTTTAACATCTTAACACATTTCATTCCAGAATATCCTGAGCAAATGAGCCAAATATGCTGGACAATTAAATCTCAGATTGATTATGTAAATATGTAACTACAAAGAATTTCAATAGTGACAAACACTTGACAAAGAAAACTCTAAAGATTTTCTGCTCAACCTGCCCCATCCCCAGAGAGAGTAGAAATTTTTTGTGCATCAGGGGCTTATATCTGTTAGAGCACTTTGGAGTTTACCAATGACTATATAGACATTTTCATTATTTAATCCTCAGAACATGTTTGTGTGTGGCAGGGTGAGAAATGATTCATCCAAATAAAATTTTGACCTAAATGTTTCATTCAAAATAGCATGTTCTTCTGAAAGCAGAGAAAAAACTAAAAGCTTCTGTTGTTCTGTTCACAATAAAATGATTCTCATAATCATAGAAGTTTTTTCTGGGTTGAGAAGTATCACATGATAGTGCTACATACATATTTATTCAGCTATTCATTTATCAAACATGTATTATATAGAAGGTACCATGCTAGGTATATATAGAGATATAAAATTTAGAGATATAAAAATTTAAATCCTTTCTCTCAAAGAGCTCCCAACCTTTTAGGAGATACAGTGCAACATGTTACATTTAAAATAGGATTATAAACTAGGACCATTCATTCATTTATTCATTTATTTGGTCAACAAACATTCATTGAGAAATTAGTAAGTGCTAGCTGTTGTATTAGAAATAAGGATATATCAAGACTCAGTCTCTGTCTAAAGAAGTTCCCAGTCCAAGGAAAAAGACAAACTAATAAACATGCAATTATAAAGCAACATTAATAACATGGTATAAATAAAACGTGACATAACAGATCAAAAAGATCCATCTCATCCATTTTGGGGTCAGGAGTAAGGGATGAGCAAGGGCCATAGAAAACTGTGCAGGGAAACTAAGGCCAAAGGCAAGAATGTTGAACTCTGACTGGATAAATCAGGAAGCGTTTTATAGAGAAGACACTTCAGTTTTCCAATAAAGCTTTTAGGATGGAAAAGGGTGAGTAGAGGGCCTTCCAGGTAAAGGTGTACCATGTACCATCTGATAGTGAATCAAGGTATTCTTGGACTTGGTAAGGAAACCTCTTGATTTTGGGCCACAGAAACCTGGGAATGAGGGGAAAGTATGATTCTGTGCTACAGAGAAAGCTGACTTTGGCCTTTCCCCTCATTTATTTCTACTTCACAGCACATGGACAGCAGGGAGTCCTGCCAGGGAATGGATCTGGAGGGATCCAGGCCTGATCCTATAAAAAACTCAAGAGGCTCTCCTGAGTTTAGTCTCTGGAAAAGCACTTAAGGTGTCTTTCCCATCTTTTCTAAAACTCTCAGGTGTTTGACAGATGAAGAAAAAGAGATTAAAACATGATGTACAAGGGGCAAAACTAAGTGGCATGGCAGAACGAAAATGACTATAACAATGTGTCTGCAGATACACTGTAAGATGTAAAGTACTTTTATAAATGTAATGAATAATTATATTTAAAGGATTATTATAAACATTAATATCTATGAGTTAATGCTTGCTAAAATTACTAGAAAACACATTTTCTGACTTCTAGTCAAACATATGCTTCAGCACATCAAGAATTAAGGTAATTTTCCAAAAATTTGAAAAAAAAAAAAGAAAAACAACTCCCAGGATGCCTCCAAATCATCAATTTCATATATACAGATATACAATGTGTATATATATAGACATGTGTGTGCATATATACATACATACATACATACATGTTTGTGTACACACATATGTGTATAAATAATTGCCCTTAGGCAAATAAAGGTTTTCATCCAGTTAGTTTCCTCATTTGCCATAAAGACATGTAATTTCAGAGTAAGTTGTTAAAAGGAGAAAATCATGTTTTGCCAGGTACCAAAGTACACTATAGTTAGAAATATATGTACAAGGTAATATATTGGAAGCCCTGTCTAAGATACCAAGATATGATAAAAATGAGATTCCAAAGGAGGTGCTATAATTTTCAAAGGAAATTATCAAGAACCACTTTCAGGTCTCTAAACCCTTATCGATAATGAGGATATACAAGGGTTAGCTGGTTGGTGATTTACAAAGAGAAGGGATTTCTTTGGAAAGGGGCTAGGAGGGGTCTAACTTTTCACCTAAGATTAGTGAAAGAGGCGTCAATGAGCATATACCTAAAGCTTAATATAATTCCCTTGGATTTAAGAGGTGAGTATACTGGGATCTGACTCGCCCCTGAAAAATTTAACAAGTAAGATAAAATGGCAAGCTGGTTATTGCCTCAGGATAGGTGGCTTCATCTGGGCCAGTCTTCATGTTCAGAGTTTGTAAGGACAAAAGAGCCATCCTGGAGTCATTACAATGCCTACCAAGATAACCCTCTGTGTGGAGTGGACTGCTGTAAAACTTGGGGCTGAAGAAATGCATCATCCACATTAGAGGAGATTTAGTCAGAGAGGCCCAGAAAGAGAAACTCCCTAAGACCCACAACAGTGATGACCCTGGGCAAGTTGCTTAACCTCTCTTTGTCTCAGTTATGAAGATTAAAGGAATTAATACAAGTGCTTAGAATTATTTCTAGACATAATCAACATTAACGTAAACATCAGATATTTTCTTCATTTTTGTTATTATTATCATTATATGTCAGGCTCAGAAAGCAAAAAATATGACAATCCCAGTCTAATAAGGACTTTCTGCTCTGCTTTTTTTATTTCCCTATCATGCTCCACACCTGGAGGAATAAATAACCAACTAGCAAATGATGAAAAAGAAAAAAGAAACCTATCCCCAAACCATTCCCCCAAAGCAGACATCCTATCTGAAGATCCCATAGCAGGGAAGAGAGAGTATTAATCAGGAAAAGTGTACAGAGTTTTGATTAATATTTGAGACTGGACAATTTTCATTACTTAACTGAGACTGTATTTGTGATTTTAAGTGATTGTAGGACTTTTAATTCTTTGCAAGTGACTGGAAATTCATGGAAAGTCACAGGACGGCCTGAGTTTTCATCTAGAGAGCAGGGTAGGTATTACTGACACTAAGAAGCTTTAAATAAACTATTATGTATAAAATAAGCTACAAGGATATATTGTACAACACAGAGAATATAGCTAATATTTTATAAAAACTATAAGTGGAGTATAACCTTTAAAAATTGTGAATGACTATATTGTACACCTATAACATCTAATATCGTACATCGACTATACTTCAATTTAAAAAGTTTTAAATAAACAATGGGGATCCCCAAATAAGGTGTCTTCTATCCTGCTTGTTCAAAGTATATTACAGATGCTAAACACACTCATGGTCAGTATTAACCTTTCTCATTACATTTTGGGCATAATTCCTCACAGTTCCTCAATACACAACTTTATCCTTTCCTGGGCTTATCTTCCTACTTGTTTCCTTTTATTTTCTCAGGTTTCAAAGATGTTTAAAATGAGTTGGCCTAATTTGTTTCTGAGGAAATCCTTACTAAGATTGTCATCGTGTTGGGGAATCATGCATTTGGCTCTTCTGTAAATGAGGAAAGTGCTGCTGACCCATTCTCCGCAGGATGCTGAGAAAGAAGGTTTTTCAGCAGACAGTGATGGTGATGCTGAGTCATGATCATGTATTCCAAAATCTCTTGTGACTCCAGGCAGGCATTTGCCCAGGTTAGCAGAGGTGCAATCTGTGGCTAATTAGTACATAAGAGGATTAACACTCTATGTTAAAACATTTTCTAACTATCTGACTTCCTGGATTAATTAACTATGATGAGTTACATAAGTTCTGAATGCTCAAAGCAGGCCACATTTAAATATTTATTACACATGAGAGTCACTGTTGTAACTTATTTTACAGTATCAATGGAGAGAGGCATTTCCTAGGTGTATAATGAAATAATATTTATTGAGCACCTATTAGATACCAGACACTTGACATGAGTTGTTAGCTAATTCTATCGTTACATTAACCCTGAAAGGTGGTGGAGGAAAATGTTTAAAACAATGAGGAATCCACTGGACCAGTGTTAGAATGCTAGGTTTTTCACTTTCTAGATCTGTGAATAAGTTTCTTAGTCTCAGTGAGTTTCAGTTTTCTCATCCATAAAGTGGAGAGAATAATACCCAGTTTAGAGGATTATTAGAAGGATTATATGAGATACTACAGTAATATATTTAGCCCAGGGTCCAACATACATTCTAATCATAATAAGTATATTTATATTATATAAATATTAATATTTATCTTACTAACCAGGGATTCTTCTCCTATCCCACTTAGCTTCTCTAAGCCTATTTTCTCACCTCTGAGTATAACATAATACTATTTATCTCACATGCTCACTATGAAAATTAAATGAGAAAAAGTTCAAGAAAGTACTTCACAAACATCAGGAATTTTAAATCTAAGTTTTAAATCTAAGTTGGAAAGAACATCGGAAATACTGCAACAGTTTTAGGATGACTAAATTTGGGAGCCAGAATTGACTGTGTAGTCTGGGATCACATACTTGAAATAATTGGTCTGTAAATATTCCTAAGAAATATATTATGGTACTTTAGCTTTTTGTGGAAGCATGTCCCAATATTCTGTGAAGCTCTAGAAATCTCCAAAGTTGAATTATTGTTATGTAGAGTTAGATGCAATAGAGTAATTTAAGCCTCTAAATAAAAGATTTAAAAAAAAACCATATTCTTGTAAAATACTTTAAATGCCATTGATATTTGCATGCTGTCACTGCATCCTACTGACATAACAAGATGAAACAAGAGAAATGAACTACAAGTGTACTTTTCTCCCTGCAAGAAAGAAACTTTGGACATTATCTACTACTGCAGTCAATGAATATTCTTCATTGGCAGATCTTATTTATTATATCATAAACTACAAACTCTTATGGAAACAGAGGCTGTGATTTTTTAAATTAGCTACATTTTTCTTCCTGACACTTTTTAAAATTCATCTTTAAAAAATACCTCTTTTGAATAAACAGCTAATGAAAAATACCTAAAATTTCAGGTCTGCCAAATAAGGTCCATCCTTTGAGGAAAGAAATGCCATTCAGAAACAAGATCAAAGCAATTCATTTCTATTTTCACTGCTACCATAGAGACAAAGAAAAAATAGTAAAGAGTTTTAGCCGACTTAATTCTTCCTGAAATTTATAATTAACTACATGGGAAAGGGGACAATTACCATATTTCCAAAGAATAAAGGATTAAAAAAGTTGAGCTTTTGATAAGACATAAATACAACCTATTAAATATGTAATTCATATCAATTTGTTCTTATAATCTTCTTGAGTTTCTGAAAATTGCATATACATTGGACAGTGTTTTCTGAAAAATACCCTCAGAATGCCATCACTTTAAATGTACATAGTTCCCTCTTGTCAGAGATTCTTCTTAGATATTAAAACTTCCAGCAAAGTCTAACACAAAGAAAGGGGGTTAGATTGGTATTGTTTTTGTATGTGCCTTGTCTTCCTGACACCTATGAATATATGTTTTTGGACAAATGTTAATCAATGAAAGAATGTGCAGGCTTTTGCAGATCAGGCACCATAGCCAACATCAAGCAGTCAGCCAGGAAGAACTAGCAATTAGACCTGTCCTCAATTTAAATAGAACTTCAGATTGCTAAGTACATTACATGTGTATTAATTCAGAACAGTTTTATTTTAAAGGACTAGCAAGAAAGCACCATAGCTTGAAATCCTAGAAGACTCATACAAAGACAAGGGAGGGAGAATTTCTTTTTTGCTAAAAATATGTTTTTATTTATGGCGTCTTTAGCAAATGATTTTCAAATACTTTTTATCAGCAAGAATATCCAGAACTCCTCTATACATTTTCTAATTAGAGCCATATTTGAAAAAAAGTAATTTATTTTATTTGGGGATACCATAAATACAGCATCATAAATTATATATCTCTGTGAAAACACGAAATATAGGAGAGATAAGTTTTGTTTTAACACTTTTTGAACTGTGTTTTAGGGAACACCACAATTCTTGCTGATATGGATAATAAATGGTATGATTCATATGTTAAAATTTGACTTTTGGAATTTTTTGTTTTGTTTTGTTTTTGCGGTATGCAGGCCTCTCACTGTTGTGGCCTCTCCCGTTGTGGAGCACAGGCTCCGGACGTGCAGGCTCAGCGGCCATGGCTCACGGGCCTAGCAGCTCCGCGGCATGTGGGATCTTCCCGGACCGGGGCACGAACACGTGTCCCCTGCATCGGCAGGCGGACTCTCAACCACTGCACCACCAGGGAAGCCCGACTTTTGGAATTTTTAATATGTGTAAGTGGTCTTCAGGGAGAATCTCTATTGTGGCCTATATTGCTACATGGGAAAGTGGTATATCTGATAATTCTGTGGTATTTCTGTCTAGGGTTATCAGAATAATTTTAAGGAAATATTTGAAAGTGACTAAAAAATTTAACTCAGATGTCAACCACAGAATAACAGAACATCTATTCAGGGCTCCTTTTGCATAGCACTGATGTCATCTGTATAGCAATAATCATTATTACAGTTTTTTAAAGTTCTTATTGGAGGTTACTTGAGGTGAAACTATTCAATGGTACTGGTAAACTTTGTTCTATAAAATGCAAAGCAATGTTAAATAAAAAAAAAAAGCAGAATTGCTGTGAAGTCACATTCCCTTCCTAGACAAGTTTGTGTCGTGAAAACTGAGTGCAATATAATGCAACCTGCTTTGGGAAAAAAAAAGAAGACACCTTTATTATTTCTTCAATTATTTCATGACCTAATAATTTAGGACAATAAATCCATTTAAAAACTTTCTATTATATAGCTTTCAGACAAATGTTAATGTTTTTATGCTAAAAATTTACTATATAATTTAAAATTATACCTCTAAAATATATTTATGGTAAACATATACATATTATAAAGTCAAATAATTTTCCCCAAAAACTAGGTTAAGTATCATACTATACAAAATCTCTGAGAAGTTAAACAGACATAAGTTGGCATTATTTTATCAAACTGAAAACCTGATCTGGCTGCTTTAGCTTTTGTTTAATAAAAATGTGCTATTGACTTACAAGGATTTTTATATTTGAATTTTAGAGGTTTAAAAGTTGATCGTTATAAGTAGGTTTATCATAGATGTGATCCAGTTGCTACTCTTCTTGGAGTATGTGAGGACTTTTATCTCTTTTAGTCCATTTCTTTTATACTAAAATGACATTTCAAGTATCATTTCAGGCCCAGCAACCATTCACAGAGAAGTTCACCAATTGCCTGTCTGTTAACTGAATAGTTTATCCATCAGAATACAAAGATACCTTTTACAAGTATTTCCTGTGAAGTACATGTTATACACACACATACATATATGTATATATACATATAAATCTACACATACATTTGTGTAAGTTGCAGGAAAGAAGTGTTTCATCCACTTGTTCATTTACGTAGCAATGCAGTGTCTACCATATGGGTGTTAAATGAAAGAATCAATCAACATTTACGGTATACCTGTCAGCACCATACTAGGTGGTTGGCTATAAATATGATTAATAACTTCCCTACCATCTTCAAAGACTTCACATTCCAGCAAGAGATAAGCATGTGTAAAAACTAATTGTACAACTAGATGTTGGCTATTATACAGATACAGACATTGTACTGAGGACACGAAGAATGGCTAGCTCAGTTCAGTAGGGCAGTATCAAGGAAAATATTTACAGAGGAATCTGCATTTGAGCTGAGTCTTAAAGGTTAAAAAGAAGCTCATTAAGTAAGCATCAGGTTAGAGAGTTGAAAGGCATTCTAGACATAAAGAAAAGCAGGTACATAGAAACAGGAGAATGGAATTCAGATTGTTTGGGGAACCAAATATAATTGACTATAGTTCAAGCTAAGGCATGAAGGGTGATGGGATCTGAGATAGGAAAGTTAGACGAGGGCCAGAGCACAGAGAGCCATATATGTGAGGTTAAGCTATGCAAACTTTATCTTCCTATAGGCCAGTGCTTCTTAAATCTATGTGTGCAAAAGCAACTAAGAATACAAATAATCTAGGCATCTTGCTAAAACACAGGTTCTGACTCAGTAATTCTAGCATGGAGCTCAAGATTCTGCATTTCCAACAAGCTCTGAAGGGATGCCATTGTAACGGATCAACAGACCACACTTTGAATAATGGGGAAGTAGGGGATGGGGAACTCCTGAAGAGCTCCCTGTGCTATATAGCAGGTTCCCAGTAGCTATCTATTTTACACATGGTACTGTATATATTTCAATGGTACAGATGAACCTATTTGCAGGGCAGGAATAGAGACACAGATGCAGAGAATGGACAAGTGGACACAGCAGGGAAAGGGGAGGGTAGGACGAATTGGGAGATTAGTATTGTATGTATATTTTTATTTTATAAGGAAAGTCGCAGTTAACAGCATGGAAAATGTATAGGAGTGAAAGGATGGGGAAGTTACAAAGAGTGAATGGGGAATTGGGAAAAATTGAAATTTAGGGAAAAATAAGAACCAAGATCAATTCCCACTTTTCTAGCCATAACAACTGGGAAATCTCATTGTAGTAAGATAGAACAACTCCCATTTAACTAACCATAACAACTGAGAGTAGCATACTATCCAATGAGCAGAGAATAGAGTAGTAGAATGATTTATGCTCAGAGGGCTCCACAGAGTGGATATTTTCCTGGAACTTTTGATTTATGATTACTTAATGGGTAAATAGAATTCTATGAATTTATTTGTTTACTGTCAAACCATTTTTTCACAAAACCTGTTGTCTCCTGAAAGTTTAGTTCAAGAACTGAACTACTTAAATGCAAAGAAATGGATACGTGTGTGTAGGAGGTATTAGAATAGAGGTATTTAGGGGGAGAGTATTTTCATAGAATTTCAAATCTGGTACTAATTTTGAATGCACACTAGAAGAAAAGACTAAAATATTTGGTCTCTTTCACCAATAAATATCTATAAGCCTGGGAAACATTCACTAAAGCCAGAGGAAATTCCTATCACCATGACTACATAATAGAAGTCTGCCAACTAGCTTGGTAACCAGCTAATTCAGTTAATGATTCTACTATGAAATTTATCCTTAAATGTCAGATTCCCTAAATAAGAGAAACTGAAAGAGGAAAATGAAGAGAAACAGAAACATTCACAGCTATTTGGTGACTATACATTATGTATAGCTGCTCTACTAAGCTCTATGTATAGTATATATTTGTACTAGCTGTTCCTTTTGTCTAGAATGTTCTTCCCCAAGATCTTCACAAAGCTGGTCCTTTCAAGTTCCCAGAACTTTTTCAGAGAGAATGTCTCTGTCCACCCTATCTAATATAGCCCCTGTTGCTTTTTATACTCATCCATCTTTCTATATTCTGTTTCTTAGCTTTTATAATTATAGCAGTTATTGCTATCATTATATTTATTATCTGTTTTAATATATTTATTATCTATTAATAGCCAGTCTCTTCACTCTATAATGTAATTTCTATGAGGGCAGGGACCTTGTCTGATTTATTCACTGTTATATCTTTACTGCTTACAGTACTGTCTGGAACATGTATGCACTCAGTAAATATTTGTGGAGGCAATGAATATTGTATTTAATCCTCACAACAACCCCTCGAAGTGCTTATTATTATCTCATTTTACAAATAAGGAAACTGAGATTTAGGTTACATAATTTGGCCCAGACAAGAGAACTAATAACTGGCAGACCTAGGACTCCAGCAAGAATCTGTCTGACTCCAAAGACTATGCTTTCAAACCCTATACTATGCAGCCACTGTAAGCCAAATTCAGTTGTGGATGCCAGCTGCTGTCCAAATGCCCAGCACCTAGTTCTCTGAGGGATCCCAGACCTGTCAGGCCAATTTGTTTGGGTCACTGTAATTAACATAAAATTAGTCCTAACACATATATGGATACAGCTCTCATTTTTTCCAACATACAGTAATGCTAATGGTAATAAAAGATCTCAGTTTCCTCTAGGAATTCCTGCTTTCAATAATTTTAGTGATCCTGTCCATGTATACAGTATTTTATATTTTTTAAATAAACTCATTTGATTCCGTACAATAATCCTGTGAAGGAAGTACTCATAAGTCAGCATCATTATCCCCATTTCAGACTTGAGAAGATAACACTCAGGGAGAGTAAACTGAATTGACTAAGTTTACTAATATAATAAATGGCAAACCCACTGTCTATAACTTTAATTTCTGAACCTTGGTCCAATGCATATTCCCAAATTGCCTTTGGTGAAACATACGTACGTGAAATGAGACAGCTCTCAGGCAAGTTAATCATTGGTAATCTGCTTTAAGATAATCTTACTACGAACATTCAGATGAAATAATGGGTAAATATTAAAGGGAAGTGATGAATTCTTTTGTATTTCATAAAGACAGTTATGCAATTTTTAAAATTTTTGAAAACATATAATATGGCTATTATACAGATATAATTTAAATATTATTTGATTTGCAAAATTTGATTTGTACTTGTTTCCTTTGCAAACCCACACTTGTCTCATAAAGTAAGATTTACCTAAAAGTCTCATAAAGGATAATCCTCTCAAACTCACAGCTCTTCAAAGCACATGTAGCTTTTACTCACAGAGTCAAAAAGGGTTGATGTTGTGAATAACATCCTGGTAATCGGGTTTGGCAGGAAAGACTATTTACTACAGATGTATTAACAGATGACTGGTGTGATTCATACGATATATTTTATTTCATTTCTAAAAGTTTACTTTTATAGGCTACGAATATGTGTCCAAAAAACTACAAATCTACAACTAATTACGAATAACTTTAACCATAATGATAAACCATTATGAGGGTGCATTATTCTTATTTAATTAGATGTTTAGGTTGAGAAGGAACAAAATCCAAAATATAGTATCAAGGGTATGTTTTAACTAAATAATAACCTTGAAGTGATTTAACCAGGAGACAATGATAGTGGATAGGAGCATGGACATCAGTGACAAAGATCTGGGTTTGAATCCCCACTATGAAACTGCTCAGTTGTGTAAACAGGCCTCATTTTTAAGATGTGGAGGATTTTACTTCATTGAGTTGGTCTGAGGAGTAAATGAGTTAATTAAATCCATCAAGCTCTTTCAGTGTGTCAGAATATGTTCCAGATATTATGTATACAAACATGAGAAAAGTAGATGTAGTCTCTTCCCTCATGGAGCTTCTGTCTAGAGACAGACACTGAGAAAATAATCACACAAATCAGGGTATAATTATGAATTATGGCAAGCAGAAATATGGGACAATATGAGAGTGGATACCAAGAATATAAAATCTAACTGGAGGGCTTCCCTGGTGGCGCAGTGGTTGAGAGTCCGCCTGCCGATGCAGGGGACACGGGTTCGTGCCCCAGTCCGGGAATATCCCACATGTCACGGAGCGGCTGGGCCCGTGAGCCATGGCCACTGAGCCTGCATGTCCGGAGCCTGTGACCCGCAACGGGAGAGGCCACAACAGTGAGAGGCCCGCGTACCGCAAAAAAAAAAAAAAAAATCTAACTGGAGATTTTAGGAAAGGTTGTGGCATGTACAGTCAGACCTGGAAGATAAATAGCATTTAGACAGAAGGATGGTGCCATCTAGACAGAGGAATAACAAGTACAAGTCTCCAAAGCAGAAACATGGCTGATAGCCTCAAAACACAGAGGGGAGCCAACAAGGCCAACGTGCCAATTAGTTTAATGAAGGACAGGAAAGGTAACATAGATATAAGAAGTAGTCTGGCCCATGCCTTTTTAACATTCTTGGAGTATAAAATACAAGGTGGAATGATGGAAGATAAGACAGGGGAGGAATTGAGGTGCCAGGTCAAGGGAGACCTGCATACTAAGGTAAGGATTTGGACAATCACTCATCTTGAGTTGAATAGGGTGCTATCGCAGGGCCTCCACGTGAGAGTTGTGCTGTTGGATTTGTGTTTTAGGTTGATCATTCTGGCAGCCGTATGGAATACTTAATAAAGGAAATTTAAGCTGTTATATTAATGGAATTCATATGCTAAAGTGTTTTATGCAATTAAAATGGTTAGTACTAGGTTACTAATGTAGTCATGAAATCTCTTCACATTGGCTCTTCTCCTACTTTTCTACACAAAAAGGCCAGAGTTTATTAAAATTTCCCTACTATTAGCTGTATTTCTCCCTTTCTCTGCCCCCCCAGTAGATTTTTCCTGGTCCATTAAGCCCCCTGCTCCAATCTCTGTTCAGTGGACTTGCCACCTTGTAGACGCTTGGTTGAGATGATAGGTATCAGAACCAGTGTCACTGGCAGGTTAAGTATGAGAAGAGCATCAAGAAAAGATGAGGAGATAGGGAGACTGTGGCCCTCAGCAGAAAACAGTGCACCTACCCCTTACAAGGTAATATGCTAAGTACTTTATAGTTCTTGTCTAACTGAATTGTCAAAAAATCCTGTAAGATAGGTGCCATTTTATAGAAGAGAAAACTACATTTCAGAGAAGGTCATCCAGCTAGTGAAAGGTGAAACCACTGTTTTTACTGAACAGGCATAAGGATGGGCAAAGGGGGGTGTGGCAGAAAACGGAAGGAGAGAGCTCAAATCAGAGAAATGAAATGGGTGAGAAGTCAGGGCAAACTGAGATTTGGAACCAGTGTTAATGATGGAAGGAAAATCCTATTTCTTTTAAGATAGTATTTCAACTTGATATTTATGACTGGGCCCCTACCTATGGCTGCATCCTTTGTATCTTGCTACTCACATTGGATACCTTACATCCCAGCCACACTGACCTCCCTTTCCTTGAATGTGCCATTCTCTCACTTACTTTTCTCTCTTCCAGCTATCTATCATATCTGGGACTTGGCCTACAACACTC
>NW_006784328.1:335994-361525 GCF_000442215.2 Lipotes vexillifer
GCCCTTCATTTCATATCAGTCTGTCACTTCCTCAGAAAACCCCTTCCTGATATGAAATCCCAACCTACCCTGCAACCAAGCACATCAGATTCTTCAGGTATCTCTGTGCTCATTTCATAGCACCCTACATTCACCTCCTTTCACACACTGTTATTTCTATAATTGGCTATTTTCCCCATTAGACTAAAAGTCCCATGAGAACAGATTGTTTATTATATCCCCATGACTTCCAATATGTCAGGTACATATTAGGCATTCGATAGATACTTGTTCAATGAATAAAATGAATGAATGGATGTGCTATTTTACCATGAGAGCAGATGCAACTATACAGCTGCATGAATAAGTAGCTTTGTTGATGAAGACTGGGCCACTCAGGTTAGCCATTTGTTGCCTTGGTGATTTGTTTCATTTTCTGTATGTAAAACTCTGTTGGAAAATAAATATAATTTTAGTCCCCCCCCCAAAAAAAACTATAGTTTTAAATACCTCTATGATGAACACATTTATGAGTACATGTCACTTTTTTCTATTAAAAATGATAAATAATATAATACTTATTAGCATTAACAAAAATATCTTTTAAATGCCCAGGAACAACTTTGATTTCCTTTTAGAAATTCTCAACGACTCTAATTCTTATAAAAGATGGTTGGTTGACAAATACGAAAAGTGATATCTTATTTGCAGAATAGATGTAGTATTAACATCAATAAAGGCTTCTTTTATGCTGCTTGGTCCACTTTTCATTCTGATATTTGACTTTTGTTATGCACATCAACCTGTTACACATATTAAATATTAATAGTACCATCAAGACTTTATTTAAAAAAATACAGGAGTGGGCTTCCCTGGTGGTGCAGTGGTTGAGAGTCCGCCTGCTGATGCAGGGGACACGGGTTCGTTCCCCGGTCTGGGAAGATCCCACATGCCGCGGAGCGGCTGGGCCCGTGAGCCATGGCTGCTGAGCCTGCACGTCCGGAGCCTGTGCTCCGCAACGGGAGAGGCCACAACAGTGAGAGGCCCGCGTACCAGAAAAAAAAAAAAAAACAGGAGTAATTCAACATAGCATAGCATATTGCAATTGTCTTTGTGGATTTTTAAAAACTTTTAAAAAATGTTCATAAGTTTGGTTAATGGACACCTGAAATAACAATTTATAATTCACCCACTACTACTTTTTAAGAAACTTAGTGTACATGAATAATTTTATTTGCAGAGATAATATACTTTAGAAGAATATTAGATTAGGATAGAAAAGGAAGAACCTCAGGGATACATTAAAATACATTTGTTTCACAGGCACAAGGACACTGTTGCCCAGATGCCTCTAGGTGCCCAAAGTTACAAAGTACAGATTTACTTTGATTTTTTTTCACAGTTCCACATTTCTTCTGTGCTTGTATCAAATCCCATATGCTATTACATATGATACTTGAGCATTCCTACATAGCAAAAGAAAAATTCTACCAACTGCTGGCATTTTATTAAATTTAGCCCAGAATATTCTGCCTGCTATCCAGAACTGCTTTCCTATTGACCAACCATCTAACAGCATGTTTCTGTCTTAACATAGTCTAACATTTTCCTTGTATTCTAGTTATCAGAATTATTGGGATTATTATATTTTAATTATTCAAAACATGTAAGAAATGTCCACTCTATAAAACATGTTATAGTAGTTACTAAATTGTGTTTAATCAATATTATTGGGAAGATCTCATTTTCCTCAATGACCACATCCAAAGAAAGGGATAGATTAAAGATATAACTTGTGAGTTGATCAATAAATTACCCTATAGTTAATTATTTCATTATGCCAGGAATTGTGCTGGGTACTTTTAATACTTTATGGCAACATCATTTACTTATAGGTAATATCATGTTTTTCTCACAGATGAGGAAATCAAGGCTCAGGGAAGTTAAAAAACTTATCCAAGTCCTAAAGCCAATAAGTGTAAGAACAACAATTTAAATCCAAGTCTTGCTCCAGAGCCCTGCTCTTCATACTAAGTCCTGTCACTTCTCTTTTCTCAGTAGTGACATTTGTGACAAAAGAGTTAAAACTGAAACTAGGCAGAAACATTCCAATAAAAGAGATGATTCAATCTTCTTATAAAAGTGAGTTATCTTAACATCTGAAAAGACCTTGGGATCCATGTGACAGAAAATCTGTGTTTTGGGTTGCTCTGATGATTTTCTGGCCTAAAATATCTTACTTCAAATCTGTGGGGGTCTGCAAATCAGTCTGATCAGACCAGAGCCCTTAAGACCTTAAGCAATCTGAGTCTTACGGGTGAGATCTAGGGTAAGATTTTTTTATCAGGGGGGTTAGATTATTATGAAACATGTCATAATCATTTCCTTCTTTTTACATGCAGAAAAACTAAAATGAAAAACACTTCTCTGGTATGTCTAATAGATCCTTTTATATTGCCATTATGCAGTGCTTTGTCTTGATTTGTCATAATCTCTCCTTTCATTAATCTTCTATTATTCTTAAGAATATGGAGCAAAGACATGAAGAGGAATTTATTTCTACACTGTGTGTGATGGAAGGGAATGGGAGAATGGAGAGGGCCGAGAGGTCATAGAAGGATCTAAGAGGACAGGAAGTATGTTTCATGCCAAGATGGGAAGGAAAGAAGAGAACCAGTGGAAGTATTTATGTTTCCTGTCACTGAAATCTTTGATGGGGGTGGTGGTCAGCTGTGATAACTGAGATCTGTCACAGATGAGGTAGAGCCTGGGAGAGATCAGGGTAGTTAGTTAGCAGTTCCAGTCTTACTGAAAGTTTCCACAAAGCAAAACTTGAAGAAAGCATCTCAGCCAGAGCTGCTAGAAGGTGGACTCATTACTGGAGAATAAAGTGATAGGGGCTGAACAGAGATAGAATTAAAATCTCGAAGTTGTTGGCAAGTTTCCTGTCAAAGAGTCCCAGGAAAGTGGAACAAGGGCATCCCAAGTACATGGCCACTTGGGAAAAAAGAGTATCAATGAAGGTGGGTGAGGTGAACAGGATTTGCATTCTGAAGTCCTCTAGGATACTCCTCACCTATATGCAGGTTTTAAATCAACCATGCATTATTTACCATTTAATCATCATAATATAACTTTGTTGTAAGTATGTTTGCTTTATAAAGATGTTACATATGCCACCCTAGAAATATTCACGAATATAATTAATTCAGAAAATTCATGGGTATTTGTCCTGTTGAATTGTATAATTTACATGATAAATCAAAATACTGGAATAATGACATTATCTCTGATACAGCATTTAAAGCAGAGTAATAGTATTTCTTACCTTATACCTGTAGTCATTGATATTTTGATAAGTCGATATATAGCATGACACGTTTTTTAATTAGATCATGTTTTCCAAATTGAGGAAACTCAGATTCCACTGTTGACTTAATCTGTTAAATACAACAGACTTCCAGTTTTGAGTTCTAATTAATAACCTTTTAAAACATTTTTAAAGTACTAATTATATTTTATATAGTATCTTCAATTATTATGATTTTGAAATAATTATGAAATCCATGTAGGTCAGATTTGACAGTATTCTCTCAAGAAAAGTAACACCGAGTGTAACACCTAAGGAAGAGTAAAACATATTTAAGAGACTGTTTTTCTGGATTATATAAGGAAATACAAGTTGCCACTTAGCTTTGTTTTTTTAATTTACTTTAGTTTCTTTTTACTGACAACTAGAAAAATTCACTGAGATGCTTGGCAATTTTTAAAATAAAATAAGGTATTCATCTAACTTTGAGGCCTGGTCAACTAACCCAACTAGAAGTTTTTAGGCTTCAAGTCTATTAACATCAACTGAAGCTGCCATGTGATACTAGGTCCTACAGGAAGATATCCCTTAAGATTTTCTGAAATATAATCTATAAAAGTAAAATATTTAAGGTCATACTATGGAGAACTTGGTTGGTGGATTCAAAATTAAATAATCTTTCTTCAGCGATGAAAGGAGATCACAGTGGGAAATCTATACTTAATGAGTCTCAGGCACTAAGCTATTGATTTTATTGTGTTTAATGGATGTCCAATCAATGTGAGAAACTAAAAGATACAGCTCGAATTAACTCATGTTATGCTTACATGCAAAATGAAAAGCGAGCTAATGAACAGAAGTCTTTTAATTAGTTTTTTCCAAAAATAATAGTAATTTCTATTCAAATAACCAGTGATGATAAAATTTAAACACATTATTCAGGACTGATGACAGAATAACATAAATTGTGTTTGAAATTTTTAGCTATTTTCTGTAAACCCATAAAAGAATTGCCTATTGATTTTATTCTACTCCCACTTTTGTTTCTATTTCTGATAAGACAAATACTTCATTTGCTTCTAATCAAAATAGACTCATTTCAACATTAAATATTGTGTTTGTTTGTTTCAAATCAGAGTCTAAAGAATTTTTCCTTTAAAAAAAATCACTAAAATGCAGAATATCAGAATTCTCCAATCAGAAACAATATGTCAAGCCACAGTAAAGCTGATTGGCTTCTTCAAGCATACAAGACATGGTTTTTAAATGAAAAGCTAATTATCAAACTCAGAAAGACTACCCTGATACATTATGTTAAAATGATGTGTAAGCTACACTACTACTACAGATATTTTAATATTGAGATATAAATAGATGCAAAAGCAAATCCTGACATAAAAAAAAAAAAACACATAGGCAAATTCTCCTTCATTTGCACAAACACACAATATCACTTTAAGAAGTTGAAATCAAATAAAGACAGGACCCTCAGACCTTCGTGGGGAACAAAATGCCCAGCAAAGTAAATTATACTAATCATTTTATCTCATGAACTGGCAGCACCTACCAGAGCTGTTTAATTACAGGACCAAAATAATAATAGAAAAATGCTGCACACAACAACAGCCCTGTTTCCTATCCTACCTTTGTGGTGACAATGCACAGGCAATCCATCCTGGATCTCTACACAGGACTCAGTACATGGAAATCACACCAGCAAATCAGCAAAGGTGAGAAAAGCCTTTTGATAAATAGCACACAGAGAGAAGCAGAAGCTGGATTCTGCACAGACGGCTTTTCCAAGGGGGCCCCTCATGGGAAACTCGAGCCCTCCTCCATAGAGCTCAAGGCAAGCAGGATTCTCCTAAGCACCGGAAAATCCCCTAGAAATCATCTCCGGCAAAACTTCCTGGTGGCTTGCAGGGCTCCGCGGCTGCATGGTCCTTAAGTGGATTCTGTGATCGGAGCAAGGCTCCCGGAGTGCCTCACACAGTTCTGTCGTGGAGACGAGTGTTACACCAAGCACCAGAGAATCACATTTCAGCTCTCGTTCTTGTTTCTGAATTCTGATCTGCTGCTTCAGTATACTCATAAGATCTCCTTTGCCAGAGTCTCCCCCCACCCTTTGCTGCCTTCGTCTTTCCTACTAACAACTCTGAGTAAGCACAGCACAAAAAACTACCCAGCGCATCTATCAAAGGGCTGTCGTTCCGCTGCCAGAAGAGCGAGCGGCTTTGGGTAATAAAAAGCTATTTATTATGAGCATGATTCCCAGCAGTCTAAATGACTCGAAAGGTATGACTGAAAAGCTAAGGTGCATGCGGTGGTGCATATATCACATCTCAACTCATTTGCAATTACAAGGGAAGCTTCTTACAAATGACTAGCAGCTTCAAAAAGAAAATCCCAGCCAGGTACATTTTTTAAAAACTGAGAATTTGGAGGTTTACCTTAAAAAACGCTAGATTTCTTCTTTTATTTGTATACCTATGTGTGCCTTCTCTGACATGTGAATACACAAACAACCTGAATATTTAAAGTGTATTATAAAATCGAGGTGGGAGGAGGTTTCAAAGTGCTCATAAAAGTTCCACCATCTGAGACACAAAAAATGAGTTTTCCCAAACTTTTCCCTCCTCACTAGCTGCCTGCAGGCACTTATTACGTGGGCAGAGCTCTGTGTTCCCTTCTGCGGATTCTAGCAGCAAATGATTAACCCTCTCCGTTCCTCCCAAATCCCTCCGAAACTGCTGCACAGACTGCCTTTGAGGTGCTTGACAATCATCATTCTGGATAATAATATACTTTTTTAGTTTTTTAAGGAACCGCCATACTGTTCTCCACAGTGGCTCTATCAATTTACATTCCCACCAGCAATGCAAGAGGGTTCCCTTTTTTCCACACCCTCTCCAGCATTTGTTTGTAGATTTTCTGATGATGGTCATTCTGACCAGTGTGAGGTGATACCTCATTGTAGTTTTGATTTGCATTTCTCTAATGATTAGTGATGTTGAGCACCCTTTAATGCGTTTGTTGGCAATCTGTACATCATCTTTGGAGAAATGTCTATTTAGGTGTTCTGCCCATTTTGGGATTGGGTCATTTTTTTTTTTTTTTTGATATTGAGCTGCATGAGCTGTCTGTATATTTTGGAGATTAATCCTTTGTCAGTTGCTTCATTTGCAAATATTTTCTCCCACTCAGAGAGTTGTCTTTTCGTCTTATGGTTTCCTTTGCTGTGCAAAAATTTTTAAGTTTCATTAGGTGCCATTTGTTTATTTTTGTTTTTATTTCTATTTCTCTAGGAGGTGGATCAAAAAGGATCTTGCTGTGAGTTATGTCATAGAGTGTTCTGCCTATGTTTTCCACTAAGAGTTTTATAGTGTCTGACCTAACAGTTAGGTCTTTAGTCCATTTTTAGTTTATTTTTGTGTATGGTGTTAGGGAGTGTTCTAATTTCATTCTTTTACATGTACCTGTCCAGTTTTCCCAGCACCACTTATGGAAGAAGCTGTCTTTTCTCCACTGTATATTCTTGCCTGTTTTATCAAACATAAGGTGACCATATGTGCATGGGTTTATCTCTGGGCTTTCTATCCTATTCCACTGATACGACCCAGCAATCCCACTACTGGATATATACCCCGGGAAAACCATAATTCAAAAAGAGTCATGTACCACAAGGTTCACTGCAGCACTATTTACAATAGCCAGGACATGGAAGCAATGTAAGTGTCCATTGACAGATGAATGGATAAAGAAGATGTGGCACATATATACAATGGAATATTACTCAGCCATAAAAAGAAACGAAATTGAGTTATTTGTAGTGAGGTGGATGGACCTAGAGTCTGTCATACAGAGTGAAGTAAGTCAGAAAGAGAAAAACAAATACCATAAGCTAACACGTATATATGGAAGTAAAAGAAAATGTTTTCTGAAGAGCCCAGGAGCAGGAGAGGAATAAAGAGGCAGATGTAGAGAATGGACTTGAGGACACGGGGAGGGGGAAGGGTAATCTGGGACAAAGTGAGAGAGTGGCATGGACATATATATACTACCAAATGTATAATAGATAGCTAGTGGGAAGCAGCCGCATAGCACAGAGAGACCAGCTCGGTACTTATGTCCAAGTAGAGGGGTGGGATAGGGAGGGTGGGAGGGAGACACAAGAGGGAAGAGATATGGGAACATATGTATATGTATAGCTGATTCACTTTGTTATACAGCAGAAACTAACACACCATTGTAAAGCAATTATACTCCAATAAAGTTGTTAAAAAAATTTTTTTAAAGGCAAAGAGCTAATGTATATGTTAGAAAAAAAAATAATATACTTTCTTTTTCATCCTCTTAGACACATAGGCAGAGACAGACTTGAAACAGAAACAGGGGTGCAGAGAGAAGGGCGGGGGGAGAATGAGAGACAGAGAAAGTGAGTGACAGAATGGAAAGCACTGCCTGACAAATAAAAATGGAAAATCAATGCTTCCTTCTTGCTAGGAAGAAAACAGATAGTCAACTTGACCATGGACAACAACAAGAAGAAATGTCTAGGCATCCATACGTTGGGATCACTTCTTTAAGATGCCAGTAGAACCATTCCCCACTCCTCCAACAACCTCTCATTTTTTATAAAAAGTGTATTTTCTACAATAAATAATTTGAAAAAAGTGTGGACATGTAAGACTCTTCTACCTTTCATGAATTTTTCAGGTTCTAACCTCAATATTCTCCTGATTGCTAAATAGATGAATGTTTCAGAAACTGACATGCCATTATTTTACCAAAATGAGAACACCGTTTCTAAAGAATTTAGAAGTTTAAAATTCATAGCAAATCAGATATGTGTTCAGAGAAGAAAAGAAAAGAAGTGGCTGAAAAATTATTTATAGTTAAAAGAAAATTTCCTCTGAACTGTTATCCTACTGGTATAATAAACTTCAGATAATTTTCAAGTTAAACAGCATAAATAAAACCCATGCTCTAGTCCATTCAATTAGATAACTGTCTTATGGGGTTCAGTAATATGAAAATGTTAAAAAAAAAAAAGCACCACCTTGCCTATTTACCTCCTCATTTATTACATCATCATGACGCTTAATTTAATTCAATACTTCCTAAGCTTGTCTCAGATTATGTATAACATCATGTCCTTGAGCATTCCCAGGTATCAGAATTCCTCCCTGATAAAACCAAACCATCTTATATGCAATTGATACTGATTATCATATTCATCTTCAAGCTAATTAGGCTTTATGTTCCTATAGCACTTTAAATTTGCAAAGCACTTGTGACATTCTCACCAGCTTGAAAGTTTAAATGAATTTCCAAGAACAGGTTCCTAGTAACTTATTCCAAGCCCTGGGCTTTGTAAGTCACGATCAGAACAGAGACAGTCGAGGATTAGAAAGAGAGAGGAAGTAAATTGGGTAGCAGAGGAAGATGGATATTTTACAAGGTATCCTTGGAAGAAAAGTACCTTTGGAACTATATTCCATTTTCCTACAGTGGAGAAAGCTAAGAAATGGGTAAGCTTGCAGAGGAAGCCTGATTATTCTTTTGACCCTGGCTGATCACAGATGAAAGCACTTTGTAAACTATAAAGATCTGCAGAAAAGAAAGGCAATTCATCTAGCATAGCTCCTGACCTCCCATATACACTCCCTAAGTCATTCATCTAACACATGTTTGTTGAGGGCTCACGGTATGATTTTTTTGATTAATGTCTGTATCACCTACTAGACCATGAGCACTTTAAAGGCAATTTTGATTCTGTATTCCCATTCCCATAGTATGTACTTATTGGGGACACCAGGGTGAGCACAAGCTAGCAGAATCCCTGCCCTCAAGTGATTCAACACCTATAGTACAGTACAATAAGCACTTGGGGTGTTTGAGAATCACAAAGTAAAGGCAATTAACCCAGAATGAAGTAGCCAGGGGCGGTTTTCTAGAGAGGAACCCTGAGCTGAGCTGAGAAGGACCCACAGGAGTTAGCTAGAAGTTGTGAGGAAGAAGAATTCTAAGCACTCTATTATATTTAAAGGGGAGTGAATCAATAATAACGTTCTTCTTTCTACAGTCAGCTTACATAAACATATCCAAAGGGTTTTCATGAAATAAAAGTACTTTAGAGCAGGCATTACACAAACTAAACATGTAATCTCTGCTGGAGGAAAAAAAGAGCATCACTCATACAATGTTAAGTGAGTACAAATGTGCTGTAAAAGCCTGTGGAATATACATGTTCTATAATCGTTAGGTTGTACTTATTACATGTGATTAATTGGATTATGTTTGTATGTTAAGATAAAAGTAAATAGGCAGCATTTTAAGGTGTAGTTCTACCTAGGATGCAGCTATCTATTTTGTGTGTACGTTGTCTTCCATTGATTTTCCTCAGATATAAAGATGATAGAAGATAATCCACTCCTTCACCTCAAGGGAAACATTCCTTTATTTTTTAAATTAACAAGGCATCAGTTTGAAGCACTTTTTACTGACATAGAGCTCAGTTGGTCTTGTGATTTCACAAGAAGTGTTTGGCAAGATATAAAGCCATAGCCTGCAAACTGCTTCACTTGATATTCTTTAAGGTTAAGGATATCAAGCCAGGAATATATTGATTTTCAGTAAAACCTACCATTGGAAGTTTGATACCAGAAAACTGCTATTGTAAATTACTTGCATTAAGTCCATACCTTAACCATTTAAATGCATTATTTTATTTTGTTTCTTTCCAAAAGGGAAAAAAAATATCTCATAGTTAAATATACCCTGTGGTTATTCTCCTAGAATCTAGGCCCCATGAAGATAGATATAATCTATATCTCTGGAACCTAGCATGGTACCTGCACTTAAGAGTACCTGTACAGGGACTTCCTTAGTGGCGCAGCGGTTAAGACTATGAGCTCCCAATGCAGGGGGGCTGGCTTTGATCCCTGGTCAGGGAACTAGATCCCACATGCATGCCACAACTAACAGTTCGCATGTCACAACTAAGGAGCCAGTGAACTGCAACTAAGGAGCCCGCCTGCCACAACTAAGACCCAGCACAACCAAGTAAATAAATTAATTAATTTAATTAAATAAATTTTTTCTTTACAAAGAGTACCTGCACAAAATAAATATTTGGGGACTGAAACAATGATCACAGCTCCAGTTATGCCATTTATTTTTCCTGATAAAATATTTTTTAAAAACCTATAATATGGAGCAGTGGAAGAGAGACAGGGTCACATGACACAGTCAAAATCTCCAGGAGAAGATTGGTTCAAGATGGCAGAGTAGAAGGATGTGCTCTCACTCACTCTTGTGAAAGCACTGGAATCACAACTAACTGCTGAACAATCATCGAAAGGAAGACACTAGAACTTACCAAAAAAGATACCCCACATCCAAAGACAAAGGAGAAGCCACAGTGAGGCGGTGGGAGGGGCACAATCACAATAAAATCAAATCCCATAACTGCTGGGTGGGTGACTCACAAACTGGACAACACTTATACCACAAAAGTCCACCCACTGGAGTGAAGGTTCTGAGCCCCACGTCAGGCATCCCAACCTGGGGGTCCAGCAATGGGAGGAGGAATTCCTAGAGAATCAGACTTTGAAGGCAAGCGGGATTTGATTATAGGACTTTGACAGGACTGGGAGAAACAGAGACTCCATTCTTGGAGGGCACACACAAAGTAGTGGGCGCATCAGGACCCAGGAAAAAGGAGCAGTGACCCCACAGGAGACTGAACCAGACCTAACTGCTAGTGTTGGAGGATCTCCTGCAGAGCTGGGGGTTGGCTGTGTCTCAACGTGAGGACAAGGACAGATGCAGCAGAAGTTCTGGGAAGTACTCCTTGGCATGAGCCATCCCAGAGTCCGCCATTAGCCCCACCAAAGAGCCCAGGTAGGGTCCAGTGTTGGATTGCTACAGGCCAAACAACCAACACAGAGGGAACCCAGCCCCACCCATCAGCAGAAAAGCAGATTAAAGTTTTACTGAGCTCTGCCCACCACAGCAACAGCCAGCTCTACCCACCACCAGTCCCTCCCATCAGGAAGCTTACACAAGCCTCTTAGATAGCCTCATCCACCAGAGGGCAGACAGCAGAAGCAAGAACTACAATCCTGCAGCCTGTGGACCAAAAATGACATTCACAGAAAGACAGACAAGATGAAAAGGCAGAGGGCTATGTACCAGATGAAGGAATAAGATAAACCCCCAGAAAAACAACTAAATGAAGTGGAGATAGACAACCTTCCAGAAAAAGAATTCAGAATAATGATAGTGAAGATGATGCAGGACCTCGGCAAAAGAGTGGAGGCAAAGATCGAGAAGATGAAAGAAATGGTTGACAAAGACCTAGAAGAATTAAAGAACAAACAGAGATAAATAATAAAATAACTGAAATGAAAAATACACCAGAAGGAATCAATAGCAAAATAACTGAGGTAGAAGAACAGATAAGTGATGTGTAATTCACTGCCATGGAGCAGAATAAAGAAAAAAGAATTAAAAGAAATGAAGACAGCCTATGACACATCAGGGACAACATTAAGAACAACAACATTCGCATTATAGGGGTCCCAGAAGTAGAAAAGAGAGAGAAAGGACCCGAGAAAATATCTGAAGAGAGTTCAGTCGAAAACTTCCCTAACATGGGAAAGGAAATAGCCACCCATGTCCAGGAGGTGCAGAGAGTCCCATACAGGATAAACCCAAGGAGAAACACACCGAGACACACAGCAATCAAATTGGCAAAAATTAAAGACAAAGAAAAATTATTGAAAGCAGGAAGGGAAAAATGACAAATAACATACAAGGGAACCCCCATGAGGTTAACAGCTGATTTCTCAGCAGAAACTCTACAAGCCAGAGGGAGTGGCATGACATATTTAAAGTGATGAAAGGGAAGAACCTACAACCAAGATCACTCTACCCAGCAAGGATCTCATTCAGATTCAATGGAGAAATCAACAGCTTTACAGACAAGAAAAAGCTAAGAGAATTCAACATGACTAAACCAGCTCAACAACAAATGCTACAGGAACTTCTCTAAGTGGGAAACACAGGAGAAGAAGAGGACCTACAAAAACAAACCCCCAAAAATTAAGAAAATGGTTATAGGAACATACATATCGATAATTACCTTAAATGTGAATGGATCAAATGCTCCAACCAAAAGACACAGGCTCGCTGAATGGATACAAAAACAAGACCCATATATATGCTGTCTAAAAGAGACCCACTTCAGACCTAGGGACACATACTGATTGAAAGTGAGGGGATGGAAAAAGATATTCCATGCAAATGGATGGAATTCAAAAGAAAACTGGAGTAGCAATACTCATGTCAGATAAAATAGACTTTAAAATAAAGAATGATACAAGAGACAAGGAAGGACACGACATAACGATCAAGGGATCAATCCAAGAAGAAGATATAACAATTATAAATATATATGCACCCAACATAGGAGCACATCAAAACATAAGGCAACTGCTAGTAGCTCTAAAAGAGGAAATCGACAGTAACACAATAAGAGTGGGAGAATTTAACACCTCACTTACAACAATAGAGAGATCATCCAAAATGAAAATAAATAAGGAAACAGAAGCTTTAAAGGACACAATAGACTGGATAGATTTAATTGATATTTATAGGACATTCCATCCAAAAACAGCAGATTACACTTTCTTTTCAAGTGCACACAGAACATTCTCCAGGATAGATCACATCTTGGGTCACAAATCAAGCCTCAGTAAATTTAAGAAAATTGAAATCATATCAAGCATCTTTTCTGACCACAACGTTATGAGATTAGAAATCAATTACAGGGAAAAATACGTAAAAAAAACACAAGCACATGGAGGCTAAACAATACATTACTAAATAACCAAGAGATCACTGAAAAAATCAAAGAGGAAATCAAAAAATACCTAGAGACAAATGACAATGAAAACATGACGATCCAAAACCTATGGGATGTAGCAAAAGCAGTTCTAAGAGGGAAGTTTATAGCAATACAAGCCTACCTCAAGAAACAAGAAAAATCTCAAATAAACAATCTAACCTTACACCTAAAGGAACTAGAGAAAGAAGAACAAACAAATCCCAAAGTTAGCAGAAGGAAAGAAATCATAAAGATCAGAGCAGAAATAAATGAAACAGAAACAAAGGAAACAATAGCACAGATCAATAAAACTAAAAGCTGGTTCTTTTAGAAGATAAACAAAATTTATAAGCCATTAGCCAGACTCATCAAGAAAAAGAGGGAGAGGACTCAAATCAGTAAAATTAGAAATGAAGAAGGAGAAGTTACAACAGACGCTGCAGAAATAGAAAGCATCCTAAGAGACTACTAAAAGTAACTCTATGCCAATAAACTGGACAACATGGAAGAAATGGACAAATTCTTAGAAAGGTATAACCTTCCAACACTGAACCAGGAAAAATAGAAAATATGAACAGACCAATCACAAGTAATGAAATTGAAACTGTGATTAAAAATCTTCCAACAAACAAAAGTTCAGGACCAGATGGCTTCACAGGTGAATTCTATCAAACGTTTGGAGAAGAGCTAACGCCCATCCTTCTCAAACTCTTCCAAACAATTGCAGAGGAAGGAACACTCCCAAGCTCATTCTATGAGGCCACCATCTCCCTGATACCAAAACCAGACAAAGATACTACAAAAAAAGAAAATTACAGACCAATATCACTGATGAATATAGATGCAAAAATCCTCAACAAAATACTAGCAAACAGAATTCAACAACACATTAAAAGGATCATACACCATGATCAAGTGAGATTTATCTCAGGGATGCAAGGATTCTTTAATATATGCAAATCAATCATTGTGATACAACACATTAACAAATTGAAGAATAAAAAGCATATGATCATCTCAATAGATGCAGAAAAAGCTTTTGACAAAATTCAACACCCATTTATGATAAAAACCCTCCAGAAAGTGGGCATAGAGGGAACCTACCTCAACATAATAAAGGCCAAACCCACAGCAAACATCATTCTCAATGGTGAAAAATTGAAAGCATTTCCTCTAAGATCAGGAAGAAGACAAGGATGTCCACTCTCATCACTATTATTCAACATAGTTTTGGAAGTCCTAGCCACGGCAATCAGAGAAGAAAAAGAAATGAAAGGAATACAAATTGGAAAAGAAGAAGTAAAACTGTCACTGTTTGCAGATGACATGATACTATATGTAGAGGATCCTAAAGATACCACTAGAAAACCATTAGAACTAATCAATGAATTTTGTAAAGTTGCAGGGCACAAAATTAATGCACAGAAATCACTTGCATTCCCATACACTAATGATGAAAAATCTGAAAGAGAAATTAAGGAAGCACTCCCATTTACCATTGCAACAAAAAGAATAAAATACCTAGGAATAAACCTACCTAGGGAGACAAAAGACCTGTATGCAGAAAACTATAAGACACTGATGAAAGAAATTAAAGATGATACAAACAGATGGAGAGATACACCATGTTCTTGGATTGGAAGAATCAATATTGCAAAAATGACTATACTACCTGAAGCATTCTACAGATTCAATGCAATCCCTATCAAATTACCAGTGGCATTTCTTACAAAACTAGAACAAAAAATCTTAAAATGTGTATGGAGACACAAAAGACCCCGAATAGCCAAAGCAGTCTTGAGGGAAAAACTCGGAGTTGGCGGAATCAGACTCCCTGACTTCAGACTCTGCTACAAAGCTACCGTAATCAAGACAATATGATACTGGCACAAAAACCGAAATGTAGGTCAATGGAACAGGATAGAAAGCCCACAGATAAACCCACGCACCAATAGTCAAATAATCTATGACAAAGGAGGCAAAGGTATACAACAGAGAAAAGACAGTCTCTTCAATAAGTGGTGCTGGGAAAACTGGACAGCTACCTGTAAAAGAATGAAATTAGAACACTCCCTAACACCATACACAAAAATAAACTCAAAATGGATTAGAGACCTAAATATAAGACCGGACACTATAAAACTCTTAGCAGAAAACATAGGAAGAACACTCTTTGACATAAGTCACAACAAGATCTTTTTTGACCCATCTCCTAGAGTAATGGAAATAAAAACAAAAATAAACAAATGGGACCTAATGAAACTTAAAAGCTTTTGCAAAGCAAAGGAAACTACAAACAAGACGAAAAGACAACCCTCAGAATGGGAGAAAATATTTGCAAACCAATCAATGGACAAAGGATTAATCTTTAACATATATAAACAGCTCATGCAGGTCAATATCACAAAAACAAACAACCCAATCCAAAAATGGGCAGAAGACCTAAATAGACATTTCTTCAAAGAAGACATACCAATGGCCAAGAAGCACATGAAAAGCTGCTCAGCATCACTAATTATTAGAGAAATGCAAATTAAAACTACAGTGAGGTATCACCTCACACTAGTCAGAATGGGCATCATCAGAAAATCTACAAACAGCAAATGCTGGAGAGGGTGTGGAGAAAAGGGAACCCTCTTGCACTGTTGCTGGGAATGTAAATTGATAAAGCCACTATGGAGAACAGTATGGAGGTTCCTTAAAAACTAAAAATAGAACTACCATACGACCCAGCAATCCCAATACTGGGCATATACCCTGAGAAAACCATAATTCAAAAAGACACATGCACCCCAATGTTCATTGAAGCACTATCTACAATAATAGCCAGGTCATGGAAGCAACCTAAATGGCCATCAACAGACGAATGGATAAAGAAGATGTGGTACATATATACAATGGAATATTACTCATCCATAAAAAGGAACGCTATTGGGTCATTTGTAGAGACATGGATGAATCTAGAGACTGTCATACAGAGTAAAGTAAGTCAGAAAGAGAAAAACAAATATCGTATATTAACACATATATGTGGAACCTAGAAAAATGGTACAGTTGAACTGGTTTGCAGGGCAGGAATTGAGACACAGATGTAGAGAACAAACGTATGGACACCAAGGGGGGAAAGCGGCAGTGGATGGGGGGTGGTGTGTGTGTGATGAATTGGGAGATTGGGATTGACATGTATACACTAATATGTATAAAACAGATAACTGTAAGAACCTGCTGTATAAAAAATAAATTAGAAAGTTAAAAAAAAACCTATAGTATGCATTGTTTGTCCATGTGAGAACCATATATGCATATAGTAACTATTATATATATATATTTATGAAAGAAAGAATATATAATATATAGTAAAATAAATATATATATGTAAGAAAAAAATAGATTGGTGCATGTAGCTGAAGATATATGCAGCTACAAATATTTTTATTGGCAAATCCAGTCTGATGCAAGAATGTTGGTTTGGAACAACCCAATTTATAATGGAAAAGGACAGTTTCCAGCTAAAGTGCTGCAACAACCACTGCATGCTGCTGAAACTAAGCATTTGCCCTTGTGATAGAAACTTAGTAATAAATCAAAGCATTTTTATTACTAATAGCTGTAATTTATCAAGTGGCTGTTACCTGAAGTATTGTGGCAGATACGTTACATATTATCTCTGATGGTCACAACACCCTGCAGAAAGGAAATATAATTCCCACTTCATAGATGAAGAAACTGAAGCTCCCTGAGATTATATAATTTTCCCTAGATGACACAGCACCTACATGCCTCCAACCTGGAGTGCAAAGTCTGTGAGCTTTCCATCTCACCATACCTCAAATCCTGAGGCAGTTTCTGCCTCCCCTGGTCCAACTTGAGAGTATGACACAGACAGAGCCAAAAGGCCCTCTCTAGCCAAAGGTAGCCTAGACTCCATGCAGACTACGTATAAACAATTTGTGATCCCCCTAAAAAGACAGGCCTGTCTCTGGGCTCCTATAATGTGTCCTACCTAGCTTATAAGGACCTTGGGAGCAACCCAGAAGGAATGGACTCTCCAAAAGAAAGATTATCTCCGAGGAAAATAACTAAAGAAATCTACCCATGTGGACTCTCATCCCAGTCTGTCTGTTCCCCATTTACCCAGTACAGCAGGCACACAAGTGACATCTGCAAAGCTTGTTAAACTTAGTAAAATAAATAGACTGCAGGCAGGTCATGGCAAAATGCCTGCCCTCATTTCTAAAGTCTCCAGAGGCAAATAGAAAATTCAGATCAACTAGAAAAGGAGTGACTTTTCCAAAGAATTCCCATGATGAAAAAATATCTGGATAGTACTGGATTGTGAAATTAAATCATGCAAGGCCGGAGTCTATGTATTCTGCACACGTTAAATGTGTGTGATTCTTTGTAAGAGAAACATAAAAATTAAATTAAAAACTTTTGAGTGAATCAAAAATTGCTACAGAAATCAAGAAATGTTCACTTTTCACTTACTTTCTCATGATTTTTCATTGTATAGACCAGAAATGCATGTAAATTTTACTTATATAAATGAAATGGAACATAGCTAATTGATAACCAGTAACTCCCCCTTTATTATTATCACCAAAATCTAAAACACTTTTAAAATTGAGATAATTTTGTACAGTAAACTATAAATCATGAAATCATCCTATAAAAATTCTGTTTCCCTAACAAATCAGTTTATATAAACTTTGTTGAACATCAAGTATATTCCTTATGAGGATCAATGTTTCCCACTATTATACAATGCTATGAGTTGAACAGAATACAGAAATTCAAATAGGTGTGCACAGAGCACAGATCAAAAAAGCTATATGGTCTGAAATGCAATTTTGCTTTCCAGTTAATGTAAATAACCTCAGTAGTATTCCTAAATGCCCTTCCACATTCCACCTTCCTACACCCCATCGTCCTTGCCTGCTACCTCTTCCTCAAATAACAGTATTTCACTCTCATTCTTCCTCAGGGCCTTGATTTTGTTGTTCTGTCTGCCAGAAACTCTCTTCCCCTGGATCTTCACGTGGCTGGCTCCTTCTCATCATCCATGTCTCCGTTTAGATGTTACCACTTCAGTAAAGCCTTCTTCACCTGACCTCCTTAAGCTATATTCCCTTCCATCATTCTCCATTAAATAATCCTGTTTATTTCCTTCTTAGCAATTACCACAATCTGAAACTATATTCTTTATTCCTCTCTTATTTTTTGAAATTTATTCCTGAGAATAAGAAGTTTGTCTGTTTTGTCCATGGCTATTATCACCAGTGTTTAGAACATTGCCCAACACATCGCAGACGCTAAATAAAGACTTTTTCAAATAAATGAATAAAATGTATCACAGGGAAACTATTTCATTTTTAAATAGGGTTATAGTCAGGAGTCAACATGAAATTTGCAATCTATTGCTTTTAATACAGCTTGTTTTCTAAAGATGTGATTTACACTAACCACAGTATTTATAAATATATACAATATAGTTTTCAGATTAAGCATTAACTTTTTATTAAGCAGGCTGTGATTAGGCACACTCACATACCTATTATCATTAAGTATTCTCGACCAGTGAAATAAATTTAGTTTTGCAGGTGATGAAACTGAGGCGTAGAAAACTGACTTGCCCAAATTTATACAGCTACTGAGTTGGTAAACCAGTGCATAATGGGTACTCCACTGACTGAGCAGATAAGCCAGGATGTGAACCTCGATCATCTAACTCCAAGTCGCACCCCGTTATTGTTATAATAGTGATCTATTGCACTTTCAAAATCACTGAACTCATTGATCCAGGTAGTAAATACCATAAACTGCAAATATTCGGTTCTAAGATATTCTGTTCTTTATCTGAACAGAATATATATTGCTGTTTTCAAACATATGTAAAAACCAGCCTCCTAAATACAGATATATTAAATGATCAGAATCTCATTTCTGTAGTATTTGTGTTGCTTTAGAGGCAGCTAATAGATAAACTGATATTTGGATTGACTAGTTTAAAAATAGCTTTATGAATATGTCAGAGTAACAAGAAACCTGATCTCCAGCAATGCTAGTACAGAAGTCCAGTCATTAATCTTTAAAAGGCAGAACATTGACCCTGAGGCACTACAATATGCTCAAAGGCAAAGATGCTCACAGTATCCTCATCAACCTGGAAATGAGGAGTAATTACATTCGATGTTTTAAATTAGTAAACAAAATTAGCCAGAGTTAACCACAGTATTCCATTAAAGAAATAAAAAAGATTATTCCCCCATTAATTCCAGATACTTAGAAGTTTGCCACTTAACTTTGGCACTGGAAAATATATAATCAATGCTAAAATAATTTGAATATCATGAGTTTAATAAGAATAACTACATAGGCACTTCCCTGCTGGAGCAGTGGTTAAGAATCTGCCTGCCAATGCAGGGGACACAGGTTTGAGCCCTGGTGCAGGAAGATCCCATATGCCACGGGGCAGCTAAGCCCATGCACCACAACTACTGGGCCTGTGCTCTAGAGCCCGTGAGCCACAACTACTGAGCCCTCATGCCACAACTACTGAAGCCAGTGTGCCTAGAGCCTGTGCTCTGCAACAAGAGAAGCCATCACAACGAGAAGCCCGTGCACCGCAACGAAGAGTAGCCCCTGCTCACCGCAATTACAGAAAGCCTGTGTGCAGCAACAAAGACCCAACGCAGCCAAAAATTAATTAATTAATTAATTAATTAAAAAATAAAATAAAATTAAAGATCTTTCTTTAAAAAAAAAGAATAACTACATAATACTTAAACCTGCCCAGATGGAATGAGCTACCTTGGGAGGTGGTAAATATAGATATGTAATAGACATATAATATAACTAGAGACTTTCCAGCAGATGATAGATTCCCCTTTATCAGGGCAGCAGAAGAGGAGATTTAAGACTGAGGAAAGTCATTGCCCTGGATTACCATTAAAATTACTTTTAATTCTTTGATTCTGTGCTATTTTTGACCTTAGTTCTCTAGGAAGATTCACTCAGAACCATCACTTTTAAAATAAGGACCAAGGAGAGTATCTAATGTATACAAAAAAATGTTCTCATCCCCTAAAACAAACCACCATAAAAAACCTTCTTTTCCATGGCTCTTTTTTCTCCCAAAAAGAAGTTTCCTTATAAATATTGGCAAGGACAGTAAAGAGAGAAATACAGCTGAACTGCAAAATTATTCTTAATCAGAAGGTGTGGATGTTCAACATAGTACATTAACAGTTACATTTTAGTCTGAAAAACAATTAAGGGCAATGTTGGGATTCTCTAAAATTAATAATTTCCTTATTCTGTGAAAGTGTTATTATAATTTAAAAGGACCCATTAATTATCTAGTCAAAGTCCTTCACTTTAGATTAGAAAACTGAGGCAGAGATTGGCGAAATGATCTGCCCAAGAACACCCAGATAGTAAGAGTCCAAAGAAAACAACCCAAGTTCTCTGGCTTCCAATTATGACTTATTCCTATACCATGCTTCCTTTTCAGTCTGATATGTTTCCTAGAGTGAAGTTTCTCACCATCTGATTCCCTCTCTGTTCTTGTTAGAAGAGGCCCAACTTTCTGCCCTATCCATTGTTGTATTTGCCTGGTATTCACTTAGTCCCTTTACTAACTAGTTATAATGCACAAGATTGACAAGAATCTGTTTTCTGCTTAAGAAATTAAGTTTAAAATACCAAACAACTAAAAAGTTATCTAAAACTTAAAATATTTTCAAGGGGCATTTAACACTCTGGTCATGTCTCCAAATGTTATGAAATAACCAAAGTATTTAGCTGTCAGTCCTTTCACATTTAACTATTTGTTTTGATCCTTATTGTACCCCTATAAGATAGGCAAAATAGGTATTATCTACATTTTACAAATAAAAATAGAGGTCATTTAATCTGTTCAAGGTCACATGACTAATTAGCGATAGAGCCAAGGTATAAACTCTGGTCTCTGACTATAGATCTTTTGCTCTTTTCACTCTATCATACTGTCCTGCTTTTGATTCATACTTTGTTCTCAACCAATATGTCCAACTCCTCTAAAAATATTTCCTCTTAGCTGTTCCACTATTATCTTAAAATTAATATGTCATCATTGAATTTACCCTATTTATCTGTTAGTCAACCTAAATATCTCCAGTTTTGTTCTGGTACCACCCAACTTTCAATCTACTTAGTTGCCAGGTCCTGTCAATTCTTTCTTTAAGTTCTCTCTTCTTTCTATGATCTGATTAAAAATCCTCATTCTTTCTCACTAGGACTCTGGAAGACCAAATCTCCAAATTTTACCTTCTGTTTACTATGTTTACTTAAACACAGAACACACCCCTAAAAGATACTTCCAATTATTTAAAATTGATCAAGAGAATAATAGTAATAAAATAAAAATAAAGGAAGTGTCAACTAAAAATTGGCACTTTCCATCTGCCTCTACAAGGATTAGGTCCCTAGCCACTGCAGCCTTCAACACCCCCTGAAAGAAGTTGAGGGTGGAGATAAGGAATGTGGCACTCTGTGCTCTGGGAAAAACTGGCAGAACAGGTCTTTAGATAGTTAGATATTTTAAGGAGAAGATTTTATGAGCCCAATTCTTGCATCTCCTCATATCCAGAAAAACACTAAAATCATTAACGGTACAATTTGCTCCTTGTGACTAGCAGCTAGCCTCTGCCAAAACGTGTGCTTGACTGCATGTAGCCCCCTTCACTAAAATCATATATACAATGACCTCTCCCCCACCTCTTTGGAGCAGTTTCTCAGAGCTATCTGAAATGCTATAGGGCTATAGACCTCATTTTGCCCCAAATAAAACTTAACTCACAACTCTTATGTTGTGCATTCTTTTTTCAGTCAACAGAAGGAATCACATTAAATATAAACTATTTCGTCTTCAACAAAGGTCTAAAATTCTCAATGATGTCTTTTTTTTTCATTTTCTAAATTTTAATTTTCTCACTAGATTTACATAATTTCATCAGTTCTGGAAAACATGTCTACAACAGATTTTGCAAATTGTATTGCCCTTTGTAACTCCAGGATTTTCTATATCGTATGACCAGTGGCAACACCAAGATTCGCTTAAGCCCTTAAACCAGAGCGAAGATATAGTCTTCACTTGAAAACACTGCTTTGTAAGGAGCAGAAATCAGTTGTCTAAGCCTCAATAATGGGAAAAACATCTCCAAACATATTGAAATTAGGTTAAAAGTATAACGAAAGGGGGGAACGTTCCCTGCTGGACACAGGTAACAAATGCGATTGAAAGTTATTTCAGATTGTTATTTCTGTGGATCAATACCTGAAGGGAAGACACCTCCCACCTGGCAAAATAGCTTCCAAAAGACCTTTACAAATTAAGCTACAGTCAAAAATGGGCAACTGAGAAAGAGTAGAGAGCAATACAGGATACTAACACATGTTTCTAAATGATGTTAGAAAATCAGTCCCTAGGGTTTTTTTGGCAGATCACTGAAAAAAACGAGAAATGCCAACAAGAAACCTAAAAAGTCGGTATGGTGTGATTTCTTCTACCTTAATTGCCTTATAAATCTTTGGATCACTTTCTTGGCCTTCCCTAAACTGACTGGTTTAAAGTATGTGACAGGAAAGATGGTAACTCCCCAAAGGGAAGCCTAGAGGTTTATTACTCATGGCAATGGTTCTCAAATTGTGTAGTTAAGAATCACTTGAAGGGCTTATTAAAACACAGATGTCTGGGTCCCGCACCCAAAATATCTGATTTAGTTGATCTAGGGTGGAGCCCAAGAATTTATTTTTCTAACAAGTCCCTAGAGGATGTTAAAGCTGCTGGCTAGAGGACCATACTTCAAGAATCACTGGTCTATGAATTGTGCTATTGAAATCTTCTCAAACTAATGTGGCCTGATAAAGCTGTTCCTGTCTGTTGTTCTAGACATATAACATATGCCTAAATTTGTGTGGGTCTCAGTAGCTACTGCTGGCTTAAATACTTTAATTATATTATCAGTGGGTCCTCTATTCACAAAATATAATTTATTGTCTGCTATTGACTGTCATAGAATGATTAGATCTGAAGAATTCCTAGGAATAATCTGATCTAACACCCTAATTCTGAAGATGAAGAAAAAAAGTCCAGTGTCATATTTAATAGATCTACACAATTGTGACTTCCAAACTGAGGTCTGCTTTTGAAGAATGGCCTATGAACTAAAAAGTTACAATAATATATTACATTCATATAATAATCATGACTATTTTGTTTGCAATACAATTAAATTTTTTTTCTTAAGATAGTTAAGAAATTCTCACTGATACTTATTTTAATTCAACCAGAAGTTATTTTAAGCAGTGACAAGTAGAAATCTACAAGGCAGGAGCCTCTTTTGGCCAAGTGGTTTCCAGGCAAAAAAAATGGTATAGACTCTTTGTTATATAATACAGGCGTGAATCCAAGGAAACCCTAAGAACTATTTGTAAGCGTCCAATAACATAAATGTTAGACTTGCAATTCTTTTCAATAGAATGAAAATCTACTATTTGCCAGGCAGTACTAAACACGGTCATAATCAGGATCTCATTAAAATCTTAACCACCCCGTAAGGTAAAGAAACAAAAGCTTTTAGAGTATAAATAGCATAGGCTAGGCTAGCAATATGTTTTCCCATGATAAAAACACAAAAGTTTTCCTAGTATATTTGCCAGCACTTATTTAATTTAGCCGTTTGACAAGTTGGCACATTTGTATCCTACTAAGCCCTGATGACTTCATTTTCAGGAAGCAAAAATACAGATATCCTCTTTAGACAGCCAGGAAGTCTAAAAATTTGTTTTCTAAGTATTCATGAGTCCAGTACGGACATCCACCCTCCCTCTCCCCTTTTGGAGAAAAACAGTGCCACTGCCAAATTAGAAGACTTCCTTTCCTGGAAGCATATTTAGCATATTATAACAATCTCAAATAGCTTAAATAACAACCTCTATGTAAAACAAAAACATGTTTTGGCAGAGGAAACAATGGTCCTTAACAGAGACATTCTATAAACTGGTCAATAGTTAAATTTGGCTGTAAGCTTCATGCTTATAAAGGACAATTCACCATACCACCTTTCTTACTTTGCTAAATTCCTCACAGTAATTATCAAAATTCATAATCAGAACTGACTCAGAACTCCATCCAAATCCCAAGCCCAAGTCAACACCAGGAGGCTCAATCAATTGGCAGTGCCAGATTAGTCCAGGTTGTAAATGATAATCCACAGAGAAACTGTTCCTTTATTGGCATTTACCACTCAATGAATATCATAGACATATCACCCTATATTTGAAAGAAATTTGATGGCCTATGGAGCCATAACGACAACTGTCTCTGCTTGCTAACAGAAGATTTAGAAGACAACAAGAATCATCATTTAAGGTATATTTCAAGAAGCCTCAATAAATGCAATTCCTATGAAATGATATCCCAAAAGAATTTCATGTGTGCTTTAAATATGTAATACATGTTTATAATAATAATATTCGTGATTTATTTTCATTGTTTTCGTGATTAAGTTTGGTGTCTTTATAAATAAAATAGAAAATGGAACCCCATTTTACATCATTGGGCTATAGTAAATAAGGGCCACCTTGCGACAACTGATCAGAGAGAAATGAAATCTGAAGTTGGCACTTAGTAAAATACTTATATGTACTTTCCTTGGACTCACGTTCTTCTTGGTTTCATCACATAAAGTACTATGACCTCTTTAACATTACCCTGTACATGATTGAGTTTTGATTCTTTGTCTTGAATAAGTACACAAGATGACAATCAAAAAAATGACTGAAGTAGTTGCAGACTGCTTAGGGGAAACTATTGCCCCCAAAGCCCAATAGGACCTGAAAACCACCACCAAAATAGAGTGTGAGAGTTTTTCCGGAAGGCCTGAACCAGACAGGAAAAGAGAGAAGTGGAGTAGTTTACCAAATGGCTGGTGACCACCAGCAACTTAAGAATATACACCAGGCGGTGGAAAGATGGCGGAGGAGTAAGACGCGGAGATCACCTTCCTCCCCACAAATACAACAGAAATACATCTACATGTGAAACAGCTCCTACAGAACACCTACTGAACGCTGGCAGAAGACCTCAGACCTCCCAAAAGGCAAGAAACTCCCCACGTATCTGGGTAGGCAAAAGAAAAAATTAATTAAAAACAGAGACAATAGAATAGGGACGGCACCTGCACCAGTGGGAGGGAGCTGTGAAGGAGGAAAGGTCTCCACACACTAGGAAGCCCCTTCGCGGGCAGAGATTGCGTGAGGCGGAGCGGGGAGCTTCGGAGCCGCGGAGGAGAGCACAGCAACAGGGG
>NW_006784328.1:361700-396130 GCF_000442215.2 Lipotes vexillifer
AGCACAGGTCACTGCCCCCACCCCTCTTCCGGGGAGCCTGTGCAGCCCGCCACTGCCAGGTTCCCGGGATCCAGGGACAATTTCTCAGGGAGAACACACGGCGGGCCTCAGGCTGGGGCAACGTCACGCCGACTTCTGCCGCCGCAGGACCGCTCCGCACTCCGTGCCCCTCCCTGCCCCCGGCCTGAGAGCGCCAGAGCCCCCGAGTCAGCGGCTCCTTTAACGCCGTCCTGTCTGAGCAAAAAGCAGACGCCCTCCAGCGACCTACACGCAGAGGCAGGGCCAAGTCGAAAGCTGAGCCCCTGTGAGCTGTGAGAACAAAGAAGAAAAAGGGAAATCTCTCCCAGCAGCCTCAGAAACAGCGGATTAAAGCTACACAATCAATTTGATGTACCCTGCCTCTGTGGAATACATGAATAGACAGCGAATCATCCCAAATTGAGGAGGCGGACTTCTAGAGCAAGATCTATGATTTTTTCCCCTTTTCCTCTTTTTGTGAATGTGTATGTGTATGCTTCTGTGTGAGATCTTGTCTGTATAGGTTTGCTTCCACCATTTGTCCCAGCGTTCTATCCGACCATTTTTTTTTTTAATTTTTTTCTTAATAATTAATTTTAATTTAAAGAACTCTGTTATACTTTACCTTCTTTCTATCTTTCCTTCCTTCCTTCCCTTTTTGAGACAACGAATCGTCCCAAATTGAGGAGGTGGACTTGGAGAGCAAGTTTTATGATTTTTTCCACTTTACCTCTTTTTGTGAGGGTATATGTGTATGCTTCTATGTAAGATTTTGTCTCTATAACTTTGCTTCCACCATTTGTCCTAAGGTTCTATCCTTCCCTTTTTTTTTTCCTCTAAATAATTATTTTTTTAATTCAATAACTTTATTATACTTTATTTTATTTTACTGTATCTTCTTTCTTTCTGTATTTTTTCCTTCCTTCCCTCATTCCTTCCTTCCTTCCCTCCTCCCTCCCTCCCTCCTTTCTTTCCTTCTTGCCTTCTTCCTTTCTTTTCTTCTTTCTTTCTTTCTTCCTTCCCTCCTTCCTTCCTTCCCTCCTCTCTTTCTTTCTTTCTTTCTTTCTTTCCTATTTCCTCCTACTTATACTAATTCTCTCTACTTTCTCTCCCTTTTATTCTGAGCCGAGTGGATGAAAGGCTCTTGCTGCTCCAGCCAGGAGTCAGGACTCTGCCTCTGAGGTGGGAGAGCCAACTTCAGAACACTCGTCAAGAAGAGACCTCCCAGCCCCACATAATATCAAACGGCGAAAATCTCCCAGAGATCTCCATCTCAACACCAGCACCCAGCTTCGCTCAACGACCAGCAAGCTACAGTGCTGGACAACCTATGCCAACCATATAGCAAAACAGGAACACAACCCCACCCACTAGCAGAGAGGCTGCCTAAAATCATAATAAGTCCACAGACACCCCAAAACACACCACCAGACGTGGACCTGCCCACTAGAGAGACAAGATCTAGCCTCATACACCACAACACAGCCACTAGTCCCCTCCACCAGGAAGCCTACACAACGCACTGAACCAACCTTAGCCACTGGAGACAGACATCAAAAACAACGGGAGCTACGAACTTGCAGCCTGCAAAAAGGTGAACCCAATCACAGTAAGATAAGCAAAATGAGAAGACAGAAAAACACACAGCAGATGAAGGAGCAGGATAAAAACCCACCAGACCTAACAAATGAAGAGGAAATAGGCAGTCTACCTGAAAAAGAGTTCAGAATAATGATAGTAAAGATGATCCAAAATCTTGGAAATAGAATGGACAAAATGCAAGAAGCAGTTAACAAGGACCTAGAAGAAATAAAGATGAAACAGACAATGATGAACAACACAATAAATGAAATGAAAAATACTCTAGATGGGATCAATAGCAGAATAAATGAGGCAGAAGAACGGATAAGTGACCTGGAAGATAAAATAGTGGAAATAACTACTGCAGAGCAGAATAAAGAAAAAAGAATGAAAAGAACTGAGGACAGTCTCAGAGACCTCTGGGACAACATTAAACGCACCAACATTCGAATTATAGGGGTTCCAGAAGAAGAAGAGAAAAAGAAAGGGACTGAGAAAATATTTGAAGAGATTATAGTTGAAAACTTCCCTAATATGGGAAAGGAAATCGTTAATCAAGTCCAGGAAGCACAGAGAGTCCCATACAGGATAAATTCAAGGAGAAATACGCCAAGACACATATTAATCAAACTGTCAAAAACTAAATACAAAGAAAGCATATTAAAAGCAGCAAGGGAAAAACAACAAATAACACACAAGGGAATCCCCATAAGGTTAACAGCTGATCTCTCAGCAGAAACTCTACAAGCCAGAAGGGAGTGGCAGGACATACTGAAAGTGATGAAGGAGAAAAACCTGCAACCAAGATTACTCTACCCAGCAAGGATCTCATTCAGATTTGATGGAGAAATTAAAACCTTTACAGACAAGCAAAAGCTGAGAGAGTTCAGCACCACCAAACCAGCTTTACAACAAATGCTAAAGGAACTTCTCTAGACAAAAACACAAGAGAAGGAAAAGTCCTATAATAACGAACCCAAAACAATTTAGAAAATGGGAATAGGAACATACATATCGATAATTACCTTAAATGTAAATGGACTAAATGCTCCCACCAAAAGACACAGATTGGCTGAATGGATACAAAAACAAGACCCATATATATGCTGTCTACAAGAGACCCACTTCAGACCTAGAGACACATACAGACTGAAAGTAAGGGGATGGAAAAAGATATTCCATGCAAATGGAAACCAAAAGAAAGCTGGAGTAGCAATTCTCATATCAGACAAAATAGACTTTAAAATAAGGACTATCAGAAGAGACAAAGAAGGACACTACATAATGATTAAGGGATCGATCCAAGAAGAAGATATAACAATTGTAAATATTTATGCACCCAACATAGGAGCACCTCAATACATAAGGCAAAAACTAGCAGCCATAAAAGGGGAAATCGACAGTAACACATTCATAGTAGGGGACTTCAACACCCCACTTTCACCAATGGACAGATCATCCAAAATGAAAATAAATAAGGAAACACAAGCTTTAAATGATACATTAAACAGGATGGACTTAATTGATATTTATAGGACACTCCATCCAAAAACAACAGAATACACATTTTTCTCAAGTGCTCATGGAACATTCTCCAGGATAGATCATATCTTGGGTCACAAATCAAGCCTTGGTAAATTTAAGAAAATTGAAATTATATCAAGTATCTTTTCCGACCACAACGCCATGAGATTAGATATCAATTATAGGAAAAGAGCAGTAAAAAATACAAACACATGGAGGCTAAACAATACACTACTTAGTAACGAAGTGATCACTGAAGAAATCAAAGAGGAAATTAAAAAATACCTAGAAACAAATGACAATGGAGATACAACGACCCAAAACCTATGGGATGCAGCAAAAGCAGTTCTAAGAGGGAAGTTTATAGCAATACAAGCCCACCTTAAGAAGCAGGAAACATCTCGAATAAACAACCTAACCTTGCACCTCAAGCAATTAGAGAAAGAAGAACAAAAAAACCCCAGAGTTAGCAGAAGGAAAGAAATCATAAAAATCAGATCAGAAATAAATGAAAAAGAAATGAAGGAAACAATAGCAAAGATCAATAAAACTAAAAGCTGGTTCTTTGAGAAGATTAACAAAATTGATAAACCATTAGCCAGACTCATCAAGAAAATAAGGGAGAAGACTCAAATCAATAGAATCAGAAATGAAAAAGGAGAAGTAACAACTGACACTGCAGAAATACAAAAAATCATGAGGGATTACTACAAGCAACTCTATGCCAATAAAATGGACAATCTGGAAGAAATGGACAAATTCTTAGAAATGCACAAACTGCCAAGACTGAATCAGGAAGAAATAGAAAATATGAACAGACCAATCACAAACACTGAAATTGAAACTGTGATTAAAAATCTTCCAACAAACAAAAGCCCAGGACCAGATGGCTTCACAGGCGAATTCTATCAAACATTTAGAGAAGAGCTAACACCTATTCTTCTCAAACTCTTCCAAAATATAGCAGAGGGAGGAACACTCCCAAACTCATTCTACGAGGCCACCATCACCTTGATACCAAAACCAGACAAGGATGTCACAAAGAAAGAAAACTACAGGCCAATATCACTGATGAACATAGATGCAAAAATCCTCAACAAAATACTAGCAAACAGAATCCAACAGCACATTAAAAGGATCATACACCATGATCAAGTGGGGTTTATTCCAGGAATGCAAGGATTCTTCAATATACGCAAATCTATCAATGTGATTAACCATATTAACAAATTGAAGGAGAAAAACCATATGATCATCTCAATAGATGCAGAGAAAGCTTTTGACAAAATTCAACACCCATTTATGATAAAAACCCTGCAGAAAGTAGGTGTAGAGGGAACTTTCCTCAATATAATAAAGGCCGTATATGACAAGCCCACAGCCAACATCATCCTCAATGGCGAAAAACTGAAAGCATTTCCACTAAGGTCAGGAACAAGACAAGGTTGCCCACTCTCACCACTCTTATTCAACATAGTTTTGGAAGTTTTAGCCACAGCAATCAGAGAAGAAAAGGAAATAAAAGGAATCCAAATCGGAAAAGAAGAAGTAAAGCTGTCACTGTTTGCAGATGACATGATACTATACATAGAGAATCCTAAAGATGCTACCAGAAAACTACTAGAGCTAATCAATGAATTTGGTAAAGTAGCAGGATACAAAATTAATGCACAGAAATCTCTGGCATTCCTATATACTAATGATGAAAAATCTGAAAGTGAAATCAAGAAAACACTCCCATTTACCATTGCAACAAAAAGAATAAAATATCTAGGAATAAACCTACCTAAGGAGACAAAAGACCTGTATGCAGAAAATTATAAGACACTGATGAAAGAAATTAAAGATGATACAAACAGATGGAGAGATATACCATGTTCTTGGATTGGAAGAATCAACATTGTGAAAATGACTCTACTTCCCAAAGCAATCTATAGATTCAATGCAATCCCTATCAAACTACCACTGGCATTTTTCACAGAACTAGAACAAAAAATTTCACAATTTGTATGGAAACACAAAAGACCCCGAATAGCCAAAGCAATCTTGAGAACAAAAAATGGAGCTGGAGGAATCAGGCTGCCTGACTTCAGACTATACTACAAAGCTACAGTAATCAAGACAGTATGGTACTGGCACAAAAACAGAAAGATAGATCAATGGAATAGGATAGAAAGCCCAGAGATAAACCCATGCACATATGGTCACCTTATCTTTGATAAAGGTGGCAGGAATATACAGTGGAGAAAGGACAGCCTCTTCAATAAGTGGTGCTGGGAAAATTGGATAGGTACATGTAAAAGTATGAGATTAGATCACTCCCTAACACCATACACAAAAATAAGCTCAAAATGGATTAAAGACCTAAATGTAAGGCCAGAAACTATCAAACTCTTAGAGGAAAACATAGGCAGAACACTCTATGACATAAATCACAGCAAGATCCTTCTTGACCCATCTCCTAGAGTAATGGAGATAAAAACAAAAATAAACAAATGGGACCTAATGAAACTTCAAAGCTTTTGCACAGCAAAGGAAACCATAAACAAGACCAAAAGACAGCCCTCAGAATGGGAGAAAATATTTGCAAATGAATCAACTGACAAAGGATTAATCTCTAAAATTTACAGGCAGCTCATGCAGCTCAATAACAAAAAAATAAACAACCCAATCCAAAAATGGGCAGAAGACCTAAATAGACATTTCTCCAAAGAAGATATACAGACTGCCAACAAACACATGAAAGAATGCTCAACATCATTAATCATTAGAGAAATGCAAATCAAAACTACAATGAGATATCATCTCACACCAGTCAGAATGGCCATCATCAAAAAATCTAGAAACAATAAATGCTGGAGAGGGTGTGGAGAAAAGGGAACACTCTTGCACTGCTGGTGGGAATGTGAATTGGTTCAGCCACTATGGAGAACAGTATGGAGGTTCCTTAAAAAACTACAAATAGAACTACCATATGACCCAGCAATCCCACTACTAGGTATATACCCTGAGGAAACCAGAATTCAGAAAGAGTCATGTACCAAAATGTTCATTGCAGCTCTATTTACAATAGCCCGGAGATGGAAACAACCTAAGTGCCCGCCGTCGGATGAATGGATAAAGAAGATGTGGCACATATATACAATGGAATATTACTCAGCCATAAAAAGAAACGAAATTGAGCTATTTGTAATGAGGTGGATAGATCTAGAGTCTGTCATACAGAGTGAAGTAAGTCAGAAAGAGAAGGACAAATACCGTATGCTAACACATATATATGGAATTTAAGAAAAAAAAATGTTATGAAGAACCTAGGGGTAAAACAGGAATAAAGACAGAGACCTACTGGAGAACAGACTTGAGGATATGGGGAGGGGGAAGGGTGAGGTGTGTTAGGGCGAGAGAGAGACATGGACATATATATACTAACAAACGTAAGGTAGATAGCCAGTGGGAAGCAGCCGCATGGCACAGGGAAACCGGCTCGGTTCTTTGTGGCTGTCTGGAGGGGTGGGATAGGGAGGGGGGGAGGGAGGGAGACAAAGAGGGAAGAGATATGGGAACATATATATAACTGACTCATTCTGTTATAAAGCAGAAACTAACACACCATTGTAAAGCAATTATACCCCAATAAAGATGTTAAAAAAAAAAAAAAAAGAATATACACCAAAACACAGAAAACAAAATTCTCAAAACGAACATACACAACTACTCAAAATGATAGACAGTTGATGTCAGCTCGGTAGCAGGAGAACCGAATATGCTGATCAGGCCAAAGCCAGAAATTAGATTAAACTCTACAGAGAACAAGAAATATCTTGCCCGTTAAACGCAGAAACAAAGAAAATGCTCTAACACTTATACTTGTCTTTTTGTCAGTTTCATTTTCAAAACACTGATTGTCTTTATTTTGCTCAGTACATGAAGCATTTTCCCTTGGTCCACTGCAACATGTAAGCTAAAAATAAAGTTTAAAAAAAATCAATACTTGTTTTCTGCAGTGTGAATTCAGTGTTTTTCAAACTTTTAACATGCACATTAAAATGTCTAAGACCTGAATAAATATTATTAGGTATTGTTTATGTCAGTTTAGGATATGACTACACTGTCTAACCCACTTTTATATTTCTCCCAAAGAGAAAGCATGAAATGGGACAGTTATTCAAAGGCAGATTTATGAATTTCAAAGCTTCTCACCAGGGAGTCTTGAACATGGATTATTCAAATGTAAATTGGTGACCTGGTAAAAGCTGAACATGGTTAAAGGGAAGATGAAGATAGAAGGGTTGATTTCACCTTATGTAAGTTCCCATACTTGCAGGAATCTCTACGTTACGGTACCTACTGGAAACCACATAACAGGCAGAGGCACTGACTGTCTTTGCTCTGGATTGTCTTTTCAAGGATGTTTGTCTCACTACAGCTTCGGATGATAGAAATAATGTCTACTTCCAAAGCAAAGGATAGTTTTGCTTACTGACCATTGTAAAACATCTGTGTTCCCTAAACTGAGAGTCGGTATCCATTGTGTGTGAATGTATTGCTTGGCCATCTTTGCATTGCCCTGTAGAAATGGGGGCCTGAGGGGCTAATTCAAGAAAATTCTGTCTGGCTACTGCTATTATTGCAAATAAAGTCCTTTGTCTTTGTCCTAGGAGTCTTTTGACAGCATCCATGAAACTGTGACAGGGTTCCTGGCTTGCAAGTTGGATAAAATCTTAGACCCTTCACAGTTCTTGACAGTTGTGGTGACAAGGAAAGAACACTGACAGAGTCATAATTTTCTACAAGAATCAGGGACTTGCAGGGTGATAAAGAGGATTTCTGGGACATCTTTTGGAACTGGGAGCAAACATATTGACCAAGTTGTATGCTCAGCTGCATAATGATGGTCTTCTACTTTAATGACTGTTAATGAGGAGGAATTTACAAATTGCAGGCTGAGTACTGGGAAATAAACTCAAAGACACCTCCCACATGGTGTCTGGTTGTGACTGACTCTCTTCTGAGTGGGTGAGCAGAAATTCCTGCCCCCCGTTCAGAAATAGTTATGGAGAAACGTACCTGGGCTGATTATGAAAGAAGAGAATTTTGCAACTATGGTGAGCAGAAATCAAGATTTCTCTGACTCCAGTCTGGTTGTTGATGCTCCTCTTCTCTGTTCCCATAATTTATCAATATCACATGTTTATATATCTCTCTGTCCTGCTAGAGCCTCTTGGAGGACAGGCAATATATCTTATTCTTTTTCAATTTCCAGGGGTCAGTAAATATTTATTTAATAAGTAAAAAATAAAAGATTAAATTAGATGAATAGATGGATGCTTAGACAGAGGAACAAACAATGAACAAGGGCTCTGATCTGGCTAAGAGGAATGTCAAGCTCAACCACCTGAGGATACCCAGTTAACCTGTGCATCAGAAACGCAGAGTCCTTTACCATGTTCTCAATCTGGCATGGTGGATATGCTACCACATTTGGTATGATGATTAATACAGGCAGCAGTGGTAGCAGTGCAGGCTCATTCAGCAGCTTAATTCCAGTTGGTCTTATCAGGCTCCTACTGTGGGCCTCTACCAGAGTAATGCAGATTTGTACAGTTTATGTCCTCAGAGAGGCAAGTGTTTAATCTGCCAGTCTATAGATTGGCAGTATTGATGGCATTGTTGCTAATATAGGACACTGGGTGGACCAAAAACATTAAAAGTTCATTTCACTGAGCTGCAAGCCACCTTTACACCAGTCATAATTAAAAGTAAATGGGGACTTTCCTGGTGGCCCAGTGGTTAAGAATCTGCCCGCCAAGGCAGGGGACACGGGTTCAAGCCCTGATCCAGGAAGATCCCACATGCCGTGGAGCAACTAAGCCCATGCGCCACAACTGCGCATGCGCTCTAGAGCCCGCTCTCCACAACTAGAGAAAGCCCACACACAGCAACGAAGCCCCAATGCAGCCAAAAAAAAAAAAGTAATTGTACCTTGCTTATTGCTACAGAGCTGCTCTCACTCTCCATGATTCATGATCCCTCCCTCCCCTTTATACTGATGCTTTAAGAGAAAAGATGATTAAGAGTGGAGCTAAAGTTTCCCTGCTCCCAAGAGGGAATAATAGTCATGCACACTGTCCAAACATGCTGGAGAACTTTGGGGAGGGCAAGGACTTAAAACGCTTACAATTCTGTTGCACAGGCACCAAAATCACAATCTGCTGGGTTGGTGAGGGAGGCACCAGGATTCAGCTAATTGGGTTCAGGCAGGGTTTGCTGTGGGGAAGAAAAGCTAAATGACCCTCTGCATGGGGCCCTTTGGGCTGATTCAATGTACCATGTGTGTGGCTTTCACTGCTGAATATCCAATTGGTATTAACATTTCACTGTAAATCTCATAAAGCCCAGAGGGGATTCCCCTGATCAGGAGGCGCTAATGCAGGGAAATGCGAAAGGAACATGTAACTCACTCCCCAATTCTTTTTCATATTTTTTCCAGGTAGTCCAGCAGAAATAATGGAGAATCTCAGGAGGAAAAAGAAATCACAGCCTTAAGGACTTAAAGGCTGCAGGGATAGTACAAGATGCAATATCTTAAAACAATAGCCAAGTATGAAGAGCAGAAAAGGCTAATGGGAGCTGGAGGCTTACAGTGGATTATTGCTAAGTGATTTCAGTTGTTGATCCTACAGCCTCAGCTATTCCAAACATTGTAACTGCAACTAAATCCATTGCACTGATGGCACTTGGTATGTTATCTTTCCAACATCTTTTTCTATTCCACTGGCACTCAAGGTCCAAGACCAATATCTATTCATATGGCAAGGCCTCCAGTATGTGTACAGCACTTCCAAAATACCTAAATTCCTCTGCCTTTTGCCATAAAGATTGAGCACTGAGGTGGCTTTACTTTCTGATATGCAAAGTTGTTACTATGTAGATGATATGGCCTCTTAGTTGGCAAGTCAGAAACCTCAGCCAGCAGGAGTGAATCATAAACGCTTGACAAAATTGAGGGACTATCTGGGCAAATTTCCTCTAGCAGTCAAGAAAAGACTACTATCTTTTTAGTCTCAACCATCAGAAAGGAGGCCCAGCACCTTAGTGAGCTCAAGAGAGAGTATGGTCTTATTTGGACAGTTTACTCAGTCTTCATTATCAGCTAACACACAAATCAGCATCCTTAAAGTGAGGCTCAAATCAGCAGGCTATGTGGGAAGCTCCTGGCAAGCTGTGGTGCACTCTGTACCTTTGTAGCTCCACAACTTTAATGATTCCTCTGAGATACAAGTCTCTGAGTAAGAGAGGTTTCTTCACCTCTGGCAAAGAGCTTGGGTTTTAGAATAAGGAAGAAATGAGTTACAATCCTTTTACCTTTATCTACTAGCTGCGTGGAATGGAACAATACTTAAATTCTCTGAATCTCACATTTGTCATCTAAAATATGGAGATAATGCTACCCATTGCATAAGCTTCCCTTCTTATCAAGCAGCTCACAGCTGAGTTGGATGCTATGAATCTCCAGCTTTCCTACCTCATACCAGCTGGTATGCCATATATACCTCCTGAATCTCAATACAGTACCTTGACTGAACTTCTATGCTTTCATATCCCTACCATTACTCCTTCCACTGGTTCCTTCCCACCAATTTGGCTCTCATGGAAATAGTAATTTTCTTCTATACTTCTATACTTCCTTCATTCTTTAAAAAAAAAAAAAAAAGACCCTGATCACTCTTATCTCTGACCTTCTCTTTCCCGGAATCAATATTCTTGAAAGACATAACAGCAGCAGCAATAGCAACAATACAACAATAGAATTATTTAATGAAAAGTTACAATAAGCTAGGTGCTTTGAGGAATATGGATACATATTTTATATGCATTATCTCATTTAGATTAAAACAGAAATCTATAAAGTAGGCACTACCATCCTTATTTCCTGGGTTGAAAAGGCAGAACCTAGTTCTGTCTGAACGCAAAGTAATGCACTAAACTCCTGAACCGCATCCTTAAAACTCACCCTTTAACCTTTCAAACTGTGGTCCCCAGACTAACAGCAATAGCATTACCTAGAAACTTGTTAGAAAGAGAAAGTCTTGGCCCGCACTCCAGACTTACTGAATCAGAAACAGTAGGAGTAGGGTCCTGCAATCTTGGTTCTTGTGTGACTTTGACACATCCTAGTTTGAAAATCACTGATCTAGATGTCAAAATGTCAAATCATGTCAGGTGTTTAAAATAAGTAACGTGAGCCAGGTATAAGAAATATTTAGGAAGAGATGGATGGTCCTTGGCAAAATGGAGAGCTCATGGTCTGTCTAATGGGTGCAGTCTCTAGTTATTTTCAGGCATTTTTGCTGCAATGAGGAAACCCAGACCCAGTATTGCCAGATGTTTAGAATTTTCAAGAAAACTTGGAAGTCTGAACTTTTATGTGAAATATTTTCATTTTTAAATGTTGACAAAAATTATATATTTAAACATTTTCATTGAGCTGACACGGAATGGACCAAACAAAACATAAATTTAGGCCGGAGTCTGCATAAGGACAGCTGGTCTGTGGCTTCTGCTCTAACCTCTGAATGCTGTCATTTCTTCCCTGAACACTGCACTGTTAAAACTCACCAAGGACTTCCTAGTCCTGCTGTCTTCCACTTTCTCTAACTTGCTGGTGTCCTCATCATCTCCCACTTTCTCTGGCATTTCACACCATTAACTAATTCCTCCTTCTTGAAACTGTTATCTCTATATTCGAAACACATCTCTCTCCTAGATGATACCTTACCTGTTTGTTTCTTCCCTTTCATTTCCTCTTCCTCTTTTTAATCCCCAGAGCTCAGCTGTTACTCCACAATTCCTTTCGTGTAGTTCTTCCTCAATACTCACTTCCAGATGACTCAAATCTAGAGGACCTTTTTTCCAATTTCTAGTCCTGCATTTTCAATCGCTTGTATGTATTTCCTCTAAAAATCACATTGGTACCTCAAATCCATTCAATCTAAATGGAATCATTTTCTCTTCAGAACCCACTTCTACTCCAGGGTATCCCATTTCTGGTGACACCACTACCCAATTTCTTAAGGACTACACATATACCCTGTCCTCCACAAAGCCAGTGCTGACCCCTCCCTTTATCCAGCTAGATGGGGCACTCTTATTCCATGACACCCTCAGGATATATACTTCCCCATTACATCTCTAATAATGATTAGCCCACCTGGTTTCTTTTAAGAACAACTTTGAACATAAACAAAAGGAAAAATTATAATTTTATCTTATCCACTCAAGTACATGTTAAGTTCCCTGAAAGCAATGAGTGTACTACTATCTCCATATCCTTCACGTGCCTGAACAAAATAAATGTGCATAGGTATTTATTGAATTATTTAATTACATGGTGTTTACACAGGTGTATTCTGCATTACACAATGTCTTGACAAATATTTACCAACTTTAAACGGATTTATCTTTTTATATATCGGAAAGTTTTCTATTTAAAAGAATCCTATAGTAAATTTCTTTTTTAAAATCTGTATGGTAAATAAGCAATCACCAGATTTAACTGTTTTGTAGATCTATTTGCTTGGTCTATTTATTTATTTTGTTTATTTATTTATTCTATCAATATTTTGCTCAAACCTGGAATTTTTTTCTGTGATAATAAGTGTTAGTACTGGTGAGGATCACACACAAAAACTGTGTCTTTTCAAGGACCAAAAGCCTTATAAAATCAAAAAAGTAAGTTAAACAAGCTCTGTGATGCCAGGCCACTGGGAAGCACTGCCCCTTCCCATCCTCTATGGCTGTGAACTGTACAGATTAGCCTGAGACATATCACATTTGTGCTCTGGAATAGTCCAATCATATTTAATATTTTCTGTCCTTTATATATATATATATATATATATATATATATATATATATATATATATATATAAGGTATCTAATTTTACTTCACTTTATGATACCGAGTAGGGCCCTATGGGGCTTCTGGGCACAAAACCTTTCTGTGTCCCCCATTTCTTTGATTACAGGAAACAGCCTTCATTCAGCCTCCATGAACTTCCCTGAGTTCCAATGGGTAGTTTGAAGCAGTTGTTAATTAGGGAAGGGAGGGGATACAAGACCAGGGAGAAACAAACAGTCAAGAGTAGCCGTGGGGCAAGGTCCTGTTTCCCCACCAAAGGATACACACAACAATATCTTTGAGCTATTTTGCAGATGCTGAAACTCCCTCCAGGTGGGAGAAGTTAATGATTAATGATGGTATGCTGCCCACAAACATGTAAACCTGAGACCAGTTGGACCTGAAGGTTGATGACGCTGACTCCTACCTACCTCACCACCAACCCATCAGAAGAATGCAGAACTGTTACTGCCTTGATCATTATCACATACCCCTGACCAAAAGCCCCTGACCTATAACACCTCTCCCTATTCACCAGGGAGGGGGACACAGTTCTTGAGGCATTAGCCTACCGTGTTCCCCCTTTGCATATCAAAGAAATAAAGCTGTCCTTTTCTACTTCACCCAAAACTCTGTCTCTGAGATTTGATTTGGCACCGGTAAACAGAGAAGCTGAGCTTCCAGGGTCATTTATAATATCCTCTTCAGATATAAGAAACATTGCAATCTACAGAAATGTGTGGTTGAATACCCTTTCATATCATAGGAAACATCATGCTGCTGCTTCATAGACTCTACCTCAGCATTACAAACAACTGATGAATTTAAACTAAATCATTTTCTTTTGCTGGAGAATAGTAAACTCCATTGTGATTGCCCTGGAGATAAAGGCCTCAGAGTTCCTTGAAAAGGTGGACAGGAAGAAACAAAACTCACCACTACCAAAGAGCTCAAGAGACTAGGTATCAGTTTGCAAAAAAGGTCCTCAGTCTATGTGTTCATTCTACAAACATTTATTGAATTATATTACAGGAAATTCCCTGGCAGTCCAGTGGTTAGGACTCTGCTTCCACTGCAGGGAGCCTGGGTTTGATCCCTGGTGGGGGAACTAAGATCCCACAAACTGCACAGTGTGGCCAAAAAAATATTATATTACATACAAGGTATTGAACTAGATGTCATGAGGAAAGCACAAATAAGATGTGATCCATAAACAAAAAAAAAATAAAGAAAGGAAATGAGATACACACAAAAATCATTATAAATCAGGTAGAAGACTTTGCACATCAAAAAAGAAATACAGATAAAGTGCTCTGGAAATTCAAATAGGTTCGGTTCAATGAACATTTCAATAGTGTTTACTATGCCAGACCTTTAAGGAATTTAGAGTGAAGCAGGTGAGGCAATTATATAAACTGATAATTTCAATTTCAATTTGAAGTGTTAGAAACATGCAAAGAACACCATGGAAAAATAATTTGTGAGATAAGCAGAGACATAGGACAATAAAACAGAATGAGGAAGTTGGAGAATCTAGTGTTGCTGAACCATGAGGCAAGGAATTGCAAAAAAATAAAACAGAAAAGATAAGCAGAGGCCAGTTTAGGAAGGTCTTACACATCAAGCCAAAGAATTTCGATTATCTCATGGGAAATACGAAACCAAAGAAGGGTTGAGGGGAGATATGATAGGGAAGGAGTCAAAATGGAGAAATATTTAAAAAGTAAAGATCACACAGACCTATTGGCCTTATTTATTTACTGCTTATATTTTTCCTTAATTTTAAAATATATTTTGAAATAATTTCAGGCTTATAAAATGTTGCAGAAACAGGACAAAGAATACCCTGTTTCCCTCACACACATTTCCAAAATGTTAACATTGTAAAAATCAAGAAAATGACATTGATAAAATATTACAATCTAATATATGGACCTTATTCAACTTTTACCAATTATCTTGTCGATGTCATTGGTTTTTGGTCCAGGATCCAAATCCAGGATCATTTGTCACATTATTTTTCATGTATTTTTACTTTTCTTTAATCTGAAACAATTCAGTCTTCCTTTGTCTTTCAAGACCTTGATATTTTGAAGAGTACTGGACATTTTGTCAAATGTTCTTAATTTAGGTTTGGCTAATATTTCCTGATGAATAAATTCAGGTTATACATGCCTCCTAAGATTACCACAGAAGTGACAATGGGTGCTTCTCAGTATGCCATATCAGGAGGCACATGCTGTCAGTTTGTCCCATTGACTGGTAATGTTACTGTTGATCACTTGGTTAAGGTGATTCTGCCAGGTTTCTTCACTGTAAAGTTATTTTCCCTGCATAATAAGAATCTTGTAGAAGATACTTTGAGTTTAGATAAATATCCTGTGTTTCACCCATGTCCACTCACTAATTTTAACATTCATTGATGATTCTTGCTTGAAACAATTATTACTATGGAGGTTGCCAATGCTGGTTTTCTAATTCCTTCATTCCTTGCATACTTGTTAGTTGGCATTCTGCAGCAAAGAAGAGCTTTCTCTTCTTCTTCATTTGTTTATTCATTCATCCACATATTTTTACCAGTATAAACACATGGATTTTCATTTTATTGTATAGGTTATAATCTGTTACTATATTTAATTACTTTGTTGCTCAAATTGTCCAAAATTTGGCCTGTGGGACTCTCTTCAAGTTGGCCCCTGTGTCTTTTTGAAGTATCTTCATTAAGTTTTGAGCACTTTCTTACTTCCTGGCAAAGTAAGATGTTCCAGGCTCATTTTGTACTTTTTTTCTTTGTCCCAGCCTTGGAATCAGCCATTTCTCCAAGAAGCCCAGGTTCCATTTGGTAGAGGACGGTATTTAGAAACCAAAATTTGAGGCCTAGTTGTGCTCATTATTACTGAGCATCACTGCTTCTAGGCCACCTTAGCAGACAGAGCAAGAAATTACACATATTATATATTATATATATAATATTATGAATGTATATGTGTACATAGAGACAAAGAGAGACAGATTGAAAGAGGTCCTATTGACCTCTCTCTTTTGTGTATTATTCACAGTATAATTATTTATTTATTCAATCTTTGAAAACCCATAATGTGGTTTTGAAATTGCTAACTCATAGCCCTGTAACAAACAAACAAAACAAAAACACAAAAACCTAACTAAATGTTCATCTTTTTACCATTAACCTTAGTGAATATATTCAAATCTTGGGTTTTCAAAGTTAATTCAGTCTTTTTTCTCTCTCTCCTTCAAGGTGCTTATATCATTCATTTGTAGTAGTCAGGCTAATTTGTTAGTTTATGTTCCATTTTGGTTTAATCATTTTTATGTTTATGTTTATGTTCCATTTTGGTTTCAATTATTTATTTTTGAATGTGAAATATTAATGTGCTTCTAAAATTCAGAACTACATAAAAAAGTATTATCAGAAAAGAGTTACTCTCCCTCTACTGTTTTTATTCCAACATAATCATTCTTTGTAAATAACCGATACCATTAATGTCTGACTTATTCTTCCTATTTTGACTATTGCACAAACAAGGCAATACATGTATATGTGTTTATTTCTCCTTTTTTACATGAAAAATAGCATATTATAAGTATCCTTTGGCACTTTGCTTTTTTCACTTCAACAGTATATCCTGGAAATAACTCTATATTTGTTCATAAAAATCTTTCTCATTTTTTCTGACACCTGCATTGCAGTCAGACAGGCTTTTTAAAGGTTTACAGTGACAAAGACTTCTGTTTACAGCCATAATAGAGTACCTGGTACTGGATAAGACCAAATGCCATAAACAACTATAAAACTGGGTAAAACATAGGAAGCAATACTTCAGATTCTGGACAATAGGCAATGCAAGACTGTGATTCCCTAAGAAAACAGAAACATATGAGGTGAGCCACACAATTTCTCTGACTTTCTGCCTGGAGTTACTTTCTGATCTGAGAAAGTAGTAGGGGACAAATAATGAACAGTGGTCTCTCTGATCTGGAGAGGCTGATATCAGAATTCTGAGCTGCTAAAGGAGCTGAAATTTGTAGAGCACAGTACCAGAGAAGAGAAATCTTAGAAGAGAAGTGGCTCCAGAAATTTGTGTAGGATTTCTCTCAAGTCTTTGGCTTAATAAAATGCTTCTGATGAAGAAAGAGAGAGAGTGAGATAGAGAGAGAGAGAAAGAGAGAGAGAGAGAAAGAAAAGAAGAGAGAGTGAGGAAGTCTGCAATGCCTGGCATAAAATAGCTACTGGGGAACTGTAAGCTGAATAGATTCTAGAGGTGGCAATGTGCCGCGAGATATGTTATCTGACCAGCCAGAGGGTCAACACCAGGAATTCAAATTGAGGACCTAGAAAAGCCATGCCATAGAAATAGTGCTATCCTGTTTGTAGAATAATGGCTACTCTAGTCCTGCTGTAACAAAGCTTTAGAAACAAGCCTTGAAAGGATTATGCTCACCTATCAGTAAATTACCTGCAAGAACAGACCCAATACTATTTAAAGGAGGATAACAAAATCCAAACTCTCAAAATGAATAGTCCATGGTATTCAGCATGCAATCAAAATTTACTAGTCATGTAAAGAAGAAGAAAAATGTGACCTATAACCAAGAGGGGAAGCCAAATCAACACAAAAAGATCCAAATGTGTCAAAATATTAGAATTAACTAATGAAGATTTTAAAACAGCTATTATAAATATGTTTAAGAATTTTTTAAGTTGAACATAATGAGTGAAACAGATGGGAAAATATTAAGAAAGGGAAGTGCAAAAAGACACAAACAGAAATTTAAGACAAAAAATTTAATATACAATATTTTTAAAAATTGCTGAATGAGCATAACAGGAGATGAATAATACAAAAAAAAATATCCAAGAATTTGAAGATGCAGGAAAATATCTCACGGTCTAATATATATGTTATTGAAGTTGTAAAAGCAGAGTAAAGAAAGATTAGGATAGAAAAATATTTAAAGAGATCGTGGCTAAATTTTTTCCAAATATGATGAAAAATATAAACCCAGAGATCTAAGAGTCTCAACAAACCCCATACAGGATAAATACAATGAAAGCTATACTCAGGCACATCATAGTCATATTAATGGAAACTAGAGATGAATTTTAAAATCTTAAAAGCAATCAATAAAATAGACACATTTCATAATGGGGAACAATAAGAAGAATGATCACTGACTTCTCATCAGGAACAAAGTAATCCAGAATACAGTGAAATGATATCTTTAAAGTGCTGAAAGAAAAAGAAAAAAATCCTCACATTCTGCAATTCTATATGCAGTAAAAATATTACTCTAAATATGGAAGCACAATAAAGTCATTTTCTTGTAAGAAAATTTGAGAGAACTCATCACTAAAAGACCTTAACACAAGAAATACTAAAAAAAAAAGTTCTTTACGCTGATGAAGGATGATACAAAACGGACCCTCAGATCTACACTAGAGAATGAAGAGTGCCAGAAATAATAAATATGTAGATAAATAATTATTTTCCCTCATGTCTTAACTTCTTCAAACTTTTTAAAAACAAAATAATAACAATGTAATTTGGGGTTTATAGTATGTGTAAAAGTAAAATGTATGACAATAATGGCACAAAGATTAGGCAGTGGTAAATGGAAGTATACTATTGTAATGTTCTTACATTATATGTGAAGTGTCAAAATATTAACTCATACTAGTCTATATGATAAATTAAGGATTATATATTGTAATACTTAGCGCAACCACTAAAATATAAACTCAATAGGCGTGATAAAAATAGAATTCTAAAAAATATTCAGTTACTCCAAAAGAAGGCAAGAAAGGAAAAGAAAAAATACCATCATCATCATTAATAACAACAACAAAGATGGGGCACATAGGAAACTAAGTTAGTCTTACTACAGAATATCAAATCTTACTCTACCACTGACTAGAATAATGGAAAAAAGAGAACCATGGGATGCTAAACCAGAGAGGAAAATGTTAATGAATGAGAACTAGTCTAGACCTAAAATCTAAGAATTATTTCTTCATTTGATTTTGTAAATTTGTCAATTCAACTAATATATATGGACCACCTACTCTGTGCCAAGCATCAGAAAATCACTGTTCAATAAAACAGGGTCAGTTCCCTTAAGTTGCAGACTACCTAGTTGAGAAGACAGACAATAAACAACTGGCTACAGAATTCTGTGATAAAAGCTGTAAATAATTCTTCTGAGAGAAGAGGAGAAATGTCAAGAGAATAACAAAATGTCTTATTAAAGCATGCCTAGAATATTTAACGAAATGTCCAAATAACACTCTTTACTTATCAAGCCTACAAAAAATAATAACAATAATTCAAAGCAGTGTCAGCAAAGGTTTGGGGGAAAGGTACTATTCTTCATAGTGAGTTGGAATATAAATTGGTACAATAATTCTGGAAAGTGAGCAGGAAATATCTATAAAAGTTCTTGGAAATACAGTTATCCATTGATGCAGTAACTTTACTTATAGAAATATATCCTAAAGAAGTAACTAGACATAAACATAAAATGTATGTATGGGAATGTTTATTACAATTTTATTAATCATAGTGAAATAACCTATACATCCTTAAATAGTGAAAAGACATAATAAATAATATTCATGTTTCCTGTTAAGGTGACCCAGTGATTTTATATTTACAACATACTTCTTCTGTTCTAAATGCCCAGGAATAATAGTTACTATATGAAAGGGGAAAAACAAAAGGTATAGCTGGGATCTGAAGCAATATAAACATCTTTGTGGATCAGAAATGAAACAAATATTCAATGCAGTAAAAAGAAGATCTACAAAGATTACCTTATCTGGGCTTCCCTGGTGGCGCAGTGCTTGAGAGTCCGCCTGCCGATGCAGGAGACGCGGGTTCGTGCCCCGTTTCGGGAAGATCCCACATGCCGCGGAGCGGCTGGGCCCGTGAGCCATGGCCACTGAGCCTGCGCGTCCGGAGCCTGTGCTCCGCAAATGGGAGAGGCCACAACAGTGAGAGGCCCGCATAACGCAAGGAAAAAAAAAAAAAAAAAAAAAAAAAAAGATTACCTTATCACTAGGAATTGAGTCAACCTGAGTGCTGGCTCTACAGTTAGATTTTTAAACCCTCTGTATTAAAACAGAGAGGGAGAAATAAAATATGGTTTTAAGACCTGATTCTGGACTAGAAGCCCAAGAAGCCAAAGAGGGGACCATCACAAAATTCCATGCAAGACTTACTTTCCATGAATTTATACTGGTAGAAATAAATAAACAAATCAACAAATGAGGGAGAAGGGAAAGTTCTTCCTAATAGGAAAATGCCAATTAAGAAAGTGTAGAAGAAATGAAGAAATGAGAAAACCACTAACTGGCAACCTCCATAGTAATAACTGTTTCGAACAAGAATGATCAATGACTGCCAAAATTAGTGAACGGAAGTGGGTAAAACAGGATATTTATCTAAACTCAAAGTATCTTCTACCAGATTCTAATTACTCAGAAAAAATAGTACGTTTACACTGGAGAATCTAGAAGCTACGTTGAACAAGTGAACGAAGTTAGCACGATTAGTGGTTGGACAAATATTTTAGATACTTTCTGAAAGGTATTGAGAAAGACATAACCCTTTTGTAGTTCTTCTGCCAGAAATGTATAATCTGAATCTAATCATAGGAGACACCAGAAAAACCCAAATTAAAAACTATTTTATAAAATAAATGTTCTCTGATAGAAAAAGCTTTTAAAGAACTGGCCAAGATAAAGTTAAGTATGCAGTCAGACACATGGCAGTAAAAGTGAAAATTATTAGAGATAAAGAGAAAATCTTAAGAGCTGCAAGAGAGAAAAAGCTGATTAACTACAATTAAGATAAGCAGATTCTCCTCAGCAATAATAGAGACCAAAAGACAACAGAATATATGTTGACAATGTCAAGAGAAAGTTAACTACTAAATTACAAGTTGATATACAGCTAGATTTTCATGCAAAAGTGGGGGTACTTGCATACAAATACCAAGATAATTTAATAATCAAGACCCTTACCAAAAATAATTATTAAAGGATATAGATAAGCAAAAAGAGTGAACTCAGAGGAACACATAAGTTCATGGATCAATGGTGAGCACATAAATTAACAAAATATGTCATGAATTTAATATGCCATTGATTTTAAATAAAAATTAATTTTTATGTTCAAATAAGGGTAACAAATTGAGAGACTGGAGTGCTCAATTAATTAAAAGTACATTAAGGTTCCTGTCATTTTTCAGAGAGAACAATACTTAATAACTTCCAATTTCTTAGAGTAATTTATATATTATTGTATATGCCAAAAAGATAACCAATAAAAAATAGAAATACAATCAACATTTTCCAAACCAGCAGAAGAAAAATAAAAAGCAAATATAGCAGCATTTTAAGTACAATAGGAGATAAATAATGGGAGGATAAGGTAGAGAGAAAAAGGATAGTTAATAAAAAAATTATGTCCTAAAATGATAGAATATATCTAAATATTTTGGGACCTACAATAAATGCAAATGAACTAAACTTACCTATTTAAAACAGATACCAGACTGGACAAAATAAATGTTCATAATGATAGTTAATATTTATTGACTGGCTAGTCTCTAGATGCTTTACAAGAATTTAGTTATTGAATCATCACAATAGTTTATGAGGTCTTATACTATCACTGTATCCATTTTATGGATCAGGAAATTGAGGCTTAGAGAAGTTAAATAAATTGCCTAAGAACACATAGCTAGTAAGGAGGTGTGGCTGTGTTTTCCACCCACATAGTCTCACTCCAGAGTCCATATCCTTAGTGACCGGTCCGTTCTGTAACGACTCAATATAGTCATATGATCAAATATTATATATGTATTAAAGGTTATGCTATAGAAGAATCTTTATGGACATAAAAAATGCTGGCATAAATATTTTAAATGAAAAAAGTATGTTACAAAAGAATATATACTAATGATACTCAAAGTTTGTTTACACACACACACACACACACACACAAATACTGAGAAAAAAATCCATCAAAATATAGTTGTAATTACCTCTGAATACTGTGATAGTAGGTGACATTTATTTTGTTCTTTATATATTTCTATATTTTTCACAACGAATAACACTCTATGTCATTTTTATTAAACCTTTCTTTAATGAGCCTTGTACAGTACCTGGCACAAAGTATGTGCTTCATTAATGTTCAAAAAAGAGAAGCAAAACCAAAAAGTCCTCTCATTAAGGCTGAGTGCAAGTTAGAGAACTGGGGATACTGTGTTACCTGACTATCGACACTCAGATTCCAGGGACAAATAAACTGCATACTTCCAAGAAGATACAGCAGTACATGGCAAAGACCTGAAATCCTTACAAGATGCCCTCCTGTATTACTTTCAGGATCTGAGTTTTGGATCCAACCTAAACTGTGGCTTCAGAAGATGCCTGAAAATAAAGGACTTAATGGCTTTAGTTGTAGCAATGTAGTAAAATATCAGCACTAAAACAGAACATAGGGCCTAGGAATATCAGAGCTGCATATATACTCATGGAAATTGCCACCTAGAGACTAACTCCCTCCCTTTTATACATCAGAGAAAAAGACCTACAGAAGCAAAAAGATTTGCTTCCAATCTTACACAAAGTTTCATAGAAGAACCCACACTGGAATTCAGTTTTCCTATCTCAGATAAAGAAACTGAGGCTTATTGGGGTTGAATTACTTGGCCCAAATTACTCAGCTACCAAGAGGCAGGAACAGGGTTCTAATTTGGTTTAATTAGATTCCAAAATGCATCCCCTTTCTGAATTATAATCAAATAAACAATTCTTCAACTGTTCAGTGGAACATTATTTGATTGATAAATCTGTCAAATATTTATTCAATCATTTTTATTCACCTATCACCTCTATCTTACTAGCACTAAAGGAGAAATTATTTCTTCTTTTATGCTTATTTTCCCTGTTACTTGAAAATATATTTTTTAAATTATTGTGATTTGGATATTATTCCATTAAGAAATTTCCCTGTGATCTCTTTCCTTTATTCTTAGTTTTCTGTGACTTACTCTCTGAAAGACCCAATACTTTTACAAAGCAGGTGCTGTGTCATATAATTGCAGTTCTCCTTTTAAAATTTAATTTTGCTTCTATCCCCTTGTTATTTTTTTTGCTGTCAACACTACACACAAATGCATAGCAATAGTAGTACTCACAGCTTGGCAACAGCCCTTTGCCTGCATGGCTAATGTTATTTTCCTGCTTCCCTGTAGCCCCTGATTAAACATATTTTTATATTTAGAATATACTTGTATACCCCCCCTACATGAAAGGGGAATTTTGTGTGGTGGTGACTATTATTTTTCAGTAGATAGAACAGTTTCTAAATGCTATTAGCTTGATATTTCTAACCAGGCCTAGACCTAGATGAAAAATCCTAACTGAAGGTAGCAAGAGGTCATCTTCCATTGGAGGTTTCCAGGAAATGCCTTTTTCCATTGTCAGTTCTGTACATGGTGAGCATCCAGGCAAGGAGACTACATACTATTCAGCTCCTGTATTTTCATATTTGCGTCACCTTTGTGATGTGGAAATATGTATGGTAAAAAAGAAAGTATGCATTCATCTAATGAGTGAGATCAAAATAGATTTTACTTTTCAAATACATTTTGTTAGTTCTTTAGATGTAAAGGAATTAACATTTGTTTATAATGTCCTAGGACCTATTCTAGGTACTCTATGATCTCAGTTTATTCCTCACAAATATCTTACAAGGTACCATCAACCCATTTTCATATGAAGCTCAGAGTGGTCAAGTAACGTGTCCAAGGTCACACAGGTAAGAGATGACAAGAGTCTGAATGCAAACCCGAGTCTCTTGTGCTCTTTACACTGAAGCACACTTCTCATCACAATGTAAATATGTTAAAGTACTCAAGTGTAGGAGAAAAACGCAATGAGAATTACACTCTTTATTCAGCCTGCCACATTGCAGTTACTAAGGAAATACTAAATCAGTTAGTTGTTCTAGGAATGAACCACTTTCTTTACAATTTTTAAGACATACAATCTGCCTTTTTAAAAGCATTGAAAGGCTTTAGAAATCTATCCCTTTTCTAACATAATTATCTGGCTGTGTGTGTGTGTGTGTGTGTGTGTGTGTGTGTGTGTGTGTGTGTGTGTGTGTGTGTGTGTGCGCGCGTGCACGTGCGTGCACATGCACACGCGCATGTTGCGGGGGCATTGACTTACAGGCACATAGGCATGTCTGTGTGAACATGTATATTCAGCTATTATTGTCAAGTAAAAATCATTTTCCAGCAACAAATGCAGAAATTTATCTGGGAGATAAGGAGACAGAAGGATAAGAAGCCACGTGAACCACATTTGGGGAACTGCTGGCAAAGTAAAAATCCTGATGATTTAAAAAAAAAAGAAAAAAAGGGGGAACACAAAAGACACTTCAAAGCAAGTGCATCAAGTTACTATGGCAACCCGAGAATGTGGGTTTAAATTTATATGTCTCCATTGTTCCAGCAGAGATTCTAAATGACACCCTAGTGGCCTGATACAGTCGATGCAACTCCCTGAATGCTCTCGCTTATTACTCCAGAGTGCTTTAGGCATTGAGAAGGAATAGGATCACAAACACTTGTCAGTCCCTCTCAAGCAAAGAGGCTTGTTTCTTCAATCTGGAGACACAGCACTCTCATTTCCAGAGTCAGTCTGGACCAAGCCTGGAAGAATACTAGCATTCTCATATTCACCTATGGCTGAAAACAGCAGGCATTTACCTTACTGACCTAAGTCAAAGATGCAGTGTGCCTGGAATCAGCGCTGAGCACTCATTTGCTCTCCCAAATCCCTCTTTGTTTTCCTGCTAGGACAGAAGTCTGCACTGGCTCCCAGGCAAATCAGCCAGAGTCCCAAAACTGCCATTCAACATTGTCATTGTTATTAATACCACCATCAGCCACAGTAGTCTAGTATTAAAAATAAAAACATTTATTGAAAGTATTTACATTTGTTACCTGTAATACTAGTAACAAACCCCAAAGTAGGTGTTATCTACAGGTTCTCAATTAATGGGTTTTTTTGTTTGTTTTTTAATTTATTTGTTTTATTTATTTTTGGCTGCGTTGGGTCTTCATTGCTGCACGAGGACATTCTCTAGTTGTGGCGAGTGGGGGCTACTCTTCGTTTCAGTACGCAGGCTTCTCGTTGCGGAGGCTTCTCTTGTTGCAAAGCATGGGCTCTAGGTGCATGGGCTTCAGTAGTTGCAGTACACAGGTTCAGTAGCTGCGGCACTCAGACCCTAGAGCATGCGGGTTCAGTAGTTGTGGCTCAGGGGCTCTAGAGCACAGGCTCAGTAGTTGTGGCGCACGGGCTTAGTTGCTCCACGGCATGTGAGTTCTTCCCGCACCAGGGCTTGAACCTGTGTCCCCTGCATTGGCAGGCAGATTCTTAACCACTGTGCCACCAGGGAAGCCCTCAATTAATGTTTTGATTAGTATGTTACATATATATGGATATTGCGGTTTCAAGAAGTTAGGTGACTTTTCCAAGGTTCCAAAACAGAGCCAAAATTTGACTCCAGATCCAATGACAAATCCTATGCCAGGAGGATTTCTCTTATTACATGAAACCTCAGGTTGTGGTTGGGTCCATGTTCTAACACAAACACCCTTACAAAAACACAAGACACTGAATACTGTGGCTTCATGGAGGCTCCTGCTGCCATACCCCCCATTTACCGCACTGGGCAGACTGAGATATCAGGAACAGCAACTCCTGTCCAAATTAAGTTCAAATTAGCCATGCTCCCTTTACCTCTCAACATTAGATTACTGATTGAGAGAGGAGGCTGCTCCTGGACTCATTACTTTACTGGAACTCCACTGGTTTCTGCTTCTTACTCTCAGTGGCCTTCAGTGGAAGGGAATAGGATAAGGATGATGTTTTGAGCATCTATTATGCGGTGTGTACTATATTAGGCCTTTTGAATATAGTGTCTCTGAATTCCCCCCCTAAAAATCTATGGGCTAATTATTTTCATCCATATTTTACAGATCTGACAACTAAGAATCAGCAGATAATTACCCAGGGTTACACAGTTAGTAATTATTAAAGTCTAATCAAGTCTCTTTGACCCCAGTCACTTGCCTTTTTTCCCTTACACCCTGGAATGCCTCTCAATCCAGCCCGTCCAAATTGTAACAATCTCTAGAGCTAGAAGGGACCAGAATATCATCAATTTTAAGTGATGTAATTAGTTGTTTTTATGAAAGTACCATTAAAAGCAATAAAAACAGAGGAAACTGTAGGCGTTAGCTGAATAAATAGAAACAAATTTATGTAAAGCCCTATATCCTCAATACCTAATTCAGGACAAGAAGACTTGATAAAAGAGATCTTCTCTTTTTGTAGGGATGGGTCAGCATAGATGAGGGGTTTCTATTAAGCCAGGGTTCATTCTTTGTAATAAATGAGCTCACATTTTGTAGTGAAGCAAGGTAACTACTAAGGGAGCCAGTAATTGCAGTTTTGGTGTGACTGTTTCTTGAAACCACCAGTTTTCTCTAGCTAAGACTGGCTGAAGTCATGAATGGAGATTAACTGCAACTCACACCGTCCATTTCCCTCATTCTGTACAGCAAAGGTTGGTTCTTTCTTCAGAGTAGAATATTTAATCACTACCCATCTTCCATGGCACAAAGGTAATAGCATTGGGGCATAAATTAATACACATAATTAAATTTTTAATATTAACTTGTATTAGAATTTAGGCCACTATTTTCCTTATTACACTTCTGTAATATGAGCTTCTTCATAGAAAAATAAAAGCAAATTACCAGTTTCCAGTAGAACAAAATGTGAATAGAATAAATTTAACAACTATACTGTGTTATCATAGCAACCAAAGTTTAAAAAAAAAACAAAAAACTGATGTGATAAAAAAATGACACAAGAACAAATGCATCAAGTTGTTATGGCAACTGGGGAACGTGGGTTGAAATTTATGTATCTAGAATCCAAGAGAATATTCTAAGGAAGTAAAATAAACATTTGCTTATTAAAATATCCCCCAAATAGTACTTATCTATAAGCATTAAAATTTTTTCATTACTTTGTCTGCTTTTTCTTTTATTTCCAATTGGTGATTTTAAATTGGAAGCATTTGTATTTTCAGTTCAGCTTGTTTTCTGGCATCAATACACCAAGATGCAATTTAGTTTGCAGAAAATGGTGCAAAAGCCAATTTCAAAATAGCATCCTCGATCATGTTTAGGTTTCTTTTACTTTTTTTTTTTTTTTTTTTTTTTTTTTTTTTTTTTTTTCCTTGCGTTATGCGGGCCTCTCACTGTTGTGGCCTCTCCCATTTGCGGAGCACAGGCTCCGGACGCGCAGGCTCAGCGGCCATGGCTCACGGGCCCAGCCTCTCCGCGGCATGTGGGATCTTCCCGAAACGGGGCACGACCCCGCGTCTCCTGCATCGGCAGGCGGACTCTCAAGCACTGCGCCACCAGGGAAGCCCTAGGTTTCTTTTACTTTTTAAATCTTCTTTAAAAAAAATGTCTATTCTACCTGCTTTTTATTCTTAAAGAAGAAGCTTCTCCCTTACTTGGTGAATCAAATTCATTATGTTCTCTTTACCTGGCTTCGGAGCTCTCCCTCTTAGGCTGGGTGTGGGTTGAAGAATTACATAATAAATTTAGATATTTAGAAAGCCTTCTGATATTTTAAGCACACAAACACACACATAAACACACCCACACTTCTTTTAGCAGCGCAACTAGTTGTTGTGGACTGAATTTTCTAGTGGCATGCCTCAATTTCCCCCATCACTTTGCTTATGCTCAGGTAGAGTATCTCACTCTGAGCAGGAAAGGAGAGATTTTCTCATGACTCCATGCATTTTTCTAATGATTTTTCCCAATGCCACTCACACTTTTCCCTCTATCCTTCTGTCTACTTGGTTGGTTCTTAATCATCCTGTAAAATGTAGTTTGGAAGTCACTTTCTATGGTCTACCCATTTGATCCAAGTGTCCCTGTACATACTTATAGACAAGTGCCATAATTCTCATCAAAACAATATAATTAACACCATCATCATAACAGCTGTTACTTATTAAGCATTATCTATAGTCTAGTGACTCTGCTAAGTAGTTCTCAAGTAGCATTTCATTAAATCTTCACAAAAACTCTATAAGGTAAAACAGTAAAAAATTTTACAAAGTAAGGAAAACTGAAACCCAGTGTTTAAGTCACTTGGTTTAAATCACATACTGAGTAAGTTACAGAAAAGAGATTTGAATCCATATCAACGAAACATCAAAGTCCATGTTCTTTATCACTTAGCCAATCACTGAAAAATTGTCTTTGGTTTGTCTCCCATTTAGACTGAAGCCTCTGGTAACTCCCCTGTGTCTACACTGTAGTTGTATGAATAAATAGCTTGTCTTTGCTGTCTCTTGTACTGACCAATAGAAACATAATGTGAACCACAAATGTCAGACATACAAAACATTTTAAATTTTCTAGTAGATACATTAAAAAAGTAAAAAGAGAGAAGTAAAATTAATTTTAAAGTAGTATTAAAGTATTAAAAAAATTACCTTTTCTACATATAATCAATGCAAAAATTATTGAGATATTTTACATTTACATTTCTTAGTAGTTAGAACTAATTCTTTAAAATCTGCAGTGTATTTTATATGTACTTGACATCTCAATTCATGTGCTTATGATTACCACATTGGACAAGGCAGGTTTAACCCATGCCTGATAAGTACACATGCAAAGAGTGCTCAATATAGTTTTGTTTAATAAATAAATAAAATAATAAATAAATACAATAAACAGAAATGGAGAATTGCTGATTTGCATTATAGAAAGATCTAATTCACCTATGTGGAACCCTTAAATGTCTGTCTGCAAAGAAGTTAAAAGTGTCTATTTTTAAAAAGAGCATACATAGGTATTAATGCATGCATATTGTGATAATTCCAGGATTACTGCCACTCACTGACCTATCATGGAGAATCGTCTGCTTAGCTCAGTCAGCTCAAACTTTAGCCCCCCAATTTTAGATCACACTATTAGTTTTTGGGTTCCATGTTTAAATTCATTATATATTTCATTTTCAAAGCTCCTTTAGGTCACTTTAATCAATAATTATTAAAAGTAGGTTAAGAATACATATTTTTAAATTATACCAAATCAAATCAGCACACACACATATATATATATATATATATATATAATTATTTTTAAAGCATATCCCAAAGTACGCCATGTAAAGGATATTTAAAGCAGGATTTTTTGAACCAATGGATATTTTTGATACTGTGGTGATAATACTGGTAGAAATAAATCAACATTTTTAAAAGCCATTAATATGATAATAGCTAAGCTGAACACTGTAGTATCTTTTACACTTAAAAAACTAACCATGGAATCACATCTCAATGATAATATTGAGTATTACTAAACCTGACCTTGGTGGGAGGAAATTTTTAAAATAAAACTGACAATTGCTAAAACGGCACATAATAAAATTATTCTTGACTTAAACTGAAGAAATTTAGATCTATAAAATTTGACTAGGGAAAACTGACATAATAGGAAAAATGGCACATGCTCACAAACAACAACAGCAGCAATTCACCATGACAGGAGCTATAATCTGTACAATTTTACATGGACAAAAACAAAGATCAATGAGTCAAATGTTTGTCTTAAAAGTTATGTGGAAAAAAAGGACCCAAGTTAAAATAACTTCATTAAAATAAGAATAAAATGTAAAAGGTTATAAATGGAGGTGGGACTTCTAGAATAGTGAAATGCTCTCTTTACAAAGCCATGATAAAACTAGACAAAATTGCTGAAAATGACTGTTTCAAGACAATGGAAATTGACCAAAGGCATACAACAATTTGAGAAATGCTTATTTATACAAAACTATTCAACATGAGATAAGAACAGTAGAATTTAGTACCACTCTTGCCTGGGCCTACTCCCATCTACTCCTCCCAGTTCAGGTAGTTTACTAGTGCTAGCAGAATGGGAAAAGTTATTTAAAAACAAAAACAAAAAACATTGTCTTTGCCACCCAAAGGGAATCACTTGATTTGGAATGGAACATGAAAAAAACCCATACTCGGTGACATTGGCAGTAACGGCAGCAATGTCTGTGGCAAGTAAACAGAGAAAGCCAGTAACTCAGATAACCTGAGGCTGTGGTACTGGCTCTGGTATGCAAAACACCAGGAGACTAGACAGAAGTCTAATAGGAAGATTCAAGGAAATGAGATAGCAATAGAGGGGCTTGAAAAGCGATTCATGCAATCTTGGCTGACGGGAAAGCCTCGTAACTGTTCCGGATGTTACCGAGAGCCTATCTTGGGTCCACCCACCCCTGCACAGTAAAGCCAATCTACTGACACCAGTTTGTGGTGAAAAAAAGTGTAGCATTTATTGCAGGGCACCAAGCAAAGAGTTCAAGTTCAGCTAGTGCTCAAAAACCTAAACTCCCCGATGGGTTTAGGCAAAGTATTTTTAAAGGCAAGGTGAAGAAAGGGGAGTTTCAGGGTATGTGATCAGCTCGTGCACAGTTCTCTAACTGGTTGATGGTGAGGTAACAGGGCAGTGTCACAGGGGTTAACATTATCAATCCTTAGGCTCCAGGAGGCCTGGGGACTGTGTGCTCATGGTCATCAAGTAGTTAACATCTTCCATTTGGTGGGGGCTTTCAGGTCTGTAAAACAACTCAGGAAATGTGCATCAGATACTGTTATCTCGGTACTTCAGAGAGGAGCTAAAGCAGAGGATATGGGGGGGGGGGGTCTGTCCCCAGGAAGGCCCCTGAGGGTCTTGCTCAGCTACAAGGGGAGACCAGAGAGGGCCCTAGCCTTTCCACACACCCCTGGCTGAATAGAGAGCACAATTGCAGAGGAGATATGAGAGTGCCTGAAGAAAGTACAAATTGGCATTGACTTGTAAACCGCTCGAACTTTGAATGGACTGCCCAGCCCAAACACAGATCCATCAGTGGAGGGTAGAAGCCTTACTGACAATGTATTTAGATACAAATTCTGACCAAATATTGGGGTGATCTATTGGAAGCCAGGCTTTGAAATAAAAATAAGAATTAAAAAGCCTAAGGTGAGTTTATACATGTATGACAACAAAAGCCCAATTCTTAAAAGAAATAGTTGATAAATTAGGCTTTAACAAAATTTAAAAATTCTATTCTATGAAAGCCCATTAAGAAAATAAAAGACAAGCCACAAATTAAGAGAAAATGTTTGCAAATCACGCATCCAACAAAGGACTTGAATCCAGGATATATAAAGAACTCCCCAAACTCAGTCTTAGAAATGGACAAGTGACTTGAACAGTTACTTCACCAAAGAAGATATAAAAACAGCAAAGGATCACATGAAAAGATGCTCAACGTCATTATCCATCAGGAAAAGCAAATTAAAACTCGATAAGACACCACAGCCTACCTACACACCTATTAAAATAGCTAAAATTTTAAAAACTGACAATAGCTAGTACTTGGATAAACAAACTGTAGTACATCCATTCAATGTAATGCTACTGAGCAATTTAAACAATCAAACTACTGATACACACAATAATGAATGTATCTCGAGGCATTATGCAGAGTGAAAGAAGCTAGCCTCAAAAGATTACAAAGTGCATGATTCCATTTATATAATATTTTTGAAAAGACAAAACTATATCAATGGGGAATAAATCAATAGTTGCTATGGACTAGAAGTAGGGAGACGGTATGATTATTGAGGGCTAGCTTAAGGGAGTTTTAGGAATAATGGAATTGTCCTGTATCTTGATTATGGTAGTGGTTATATATGTTAAAATTCATAGAACAGTATACCAAAAAAGTCATCTTTACTTTATGATGATTTGAAAAATTAAAATAAGAAAACCGTCATTAAATTATATATCACAGTGGATTTTATGGTATATAAATTATACTTCAGTAAAGCTGTTAAAGAAAGAAAAGTTAGTGGAAAACTAAAACAACCTAGGACTGCTAATGGTATAGACCCTCCAGGAATGAAAGTTTGGTTCACTCCAGCAAACTTGGAACCAATAATACTTCAGGTACTGGAATATATATTATATATTCAGTATAGAAAATTCACAAAAAGGATTAAGTTGGTTTAATAGAGTGTACCCCAGAAAATTCTCCCTTGAGCAAAATTACTGGTATAGTCCTACTAAAAGTATTCACATTCATAAACTAAGTGTTTAAACATTCCTAGGATCAGAATATCTGGACCTAAGTGTCTCCTGAGTCAAAATTGTGTGCCATAACGTTTTATACTCTTTGCCAAGACATTTTTGGACCCTGTAGTGGAGGGAAATACCAGCAGTTAAATCTGCCTCCTTTAACCAATACTATGCCATCCACGTCATACCCTGTCCCCACTACACACACACACACACACACGTGCAGCAGACATGCATGTCTGTGCACATGCAGGCTTATACACTAGGCCCCTTCAAGTTCCCCTGGCCACAAAGCTCAATCTCCATGAAATGCAGGGAAGAAAAAAGCCCTAATTAGGATGAAAAATTTACTGACATGCTCCCAGATGAATTCATGCCAAAAAAAATCTTTATCCCATCACTAATTTCTAGTGCATGGAAATGGCTTTCTCAGGGGTACTGAAGGAAACCTTGGGACTGTGACAGCAAATTGCTACAATGAGACTTCTTAGCCTTTCTCCCTCAAAGCTATATCTCACATACAAAGTAGGACCAAGTATGTGGATTTGTTATCCATGGTTTCTTTTTCCCGTGCACAGATATGACAGAAATAAATTGTCAGCCTTACCATTGAAAGATAGGCAGACATTCCAGCAAAAGTTGAACTACTACATACTGAATACTTACTATATGCCTTACACACATTATTTAAGCCTTAAAATAAGTTTGAGAGGTAGCTATTATTTACATAGTATCCTGAGCTTCGTGAGGCTCAGAAGTGTTAAATAAGTTTCCCAAAGTGATGCAGTTACCTTCAAATATCCATGAAAAATTTATCACGGCCATTATATATGTGAGAGAAGTAAAATGACTTAGCCAACGTTACATAAATATGAAGGGGATGAACTAGAATCAGAATGCAACGTGATCTGACAACAAATTTATATGTTTAGCAAGGTGGATTAGAGGAGACAAGAACATAGGTCTAATTGCTGGGGAAGGCTATAGACTGCAATTTTTAAGAGTACAGACTTTCGAGACAGTATTATTTAGGGTGATAACCCATCCTTTCTACTTACTATGACCTTGGACACATGAGTTAACCTCTTTGTGCTTTGGTTTCCTCACCTGTAAAATGAGGATAATAATACCTGCTTCAAAGGGTAGTTGTAAGTATAAAAGAGATAAAGCAAGTATTGTGTTTGGTACATAGTAATTACTTCATAGAAATAGCAGTTATTACTATCATCATTATAATCTTGCACAATTAACTTAATTCAGCAGAGAAACTCTGATGGGATATGACACAGCATTAGCTATCTTTAAAGAATAGGGTGGGGAGGTCAAGTGTACAAAACAAAGGGGACCCAGGTGAGGAAGCACAGGAGTTCCTGAATGGCCAGGGAATGCAGAGACAGACCTGAGATCCTTGAAATGAAAATAAGTGGAACAGTCATTGCAGTAGGAAGTAGAAGAGAATTAACATTTAACAGGCACTTATTAAATGCTAGGAACTATGAGAGCTACCTTACATTCTTTATCTTTATTTAATCTGGAATCAGGAGACCCAACTTTTTCTTCTAATTTTTCATTAGAGTCCAAGATATCATCAAATCCTATTTTTTTGCTTTGAAATTTCTCTGAGATTCCTTGTCTCCGGCTGTTCTTCTCATTCCTTCTGCCATCTCCCTAAATCAAGAACTCATCCTCTTACACTCAGATGCCTGAACTGGCATAAAAACAGTGTGCTCTCTGTTCTCTACTTCAATCTACCCAAGTTCCTTAGTTCAGCATGGAAAGCAATAAGCCTCTGGATGAAGACAGGACTGTTTTGTTTGTTTTGTTTTTTTCCAGTTTTATTAAGATATAACTGACATACGACATTGTGTAAGTTTAAGGTGTACATCATATGGTTTGATATACTTGTATTGCAAAATGATTACCACCGTAGCATTTGCTAACACCTACATCACATCATGTAACTACCATTTCTTTTTTATGGTGCAAAGATCTACTCTCTCAGCAACTTAGGAGTATATGTTACACCTATAATCACCATGCTGTATATTAGAAGCCCAGAACTCACTCATCTTAAAACTGGAAGTTTGTATGTACTCTTTGACCAATACCTCCCCCTTTTCCCTAC
>NW_006784328.1:396235-431096 GCF_000442215.2 Lipotes vexillifer
TTCCCTACATTCCAGGTCCTCGTGACCACTATCTTACTGTTTTTATGAGTTTGGCTTTTTTAGATTCCACATATAAGTGAGATCATACAGCATCAGCTGACCACTGGCTGACTTATTTCACTAAGCAGTATGGCCACAAGGTCCATCTATGTTGTCACAAATGGCAAGATTTCCCTCTTTCTCATGGCTGAATAGCAGTCACATGTACTCCTAAGCCTGTTTAGAACTACTTTGTGTGCTATAGTCCTGTGGGACTCCTGAATGCAATCCCCATGGGCTCTTACAGCCAGGTGATCCAGGGACCCATCCGTCAGACAACAGACAGAAAAGCTGGAGTGCCAGAAGTATATGGAAGTTCCTCCCAGGGAGATACTAGTGATGCAGAGCAGGCTAAAGGGGGAGAGCAGGGAAGATGTCTGAAGGTTTCCCTGAGCTCCAGGGAGGATTGCAGGGAGCCCCTAGATGCTTGCTAAATTAGAAGGCTGACCCCTTGGGCAGCAGCTTTTAAAGTATGCAAATAGACCCTATTCAGGGAAGAACTGGGAGATGGACTGTTTTTGCCTGCTCCCTCTGAGCTGAGCCTAATGAGTGCTTGAGCTCCCATGAATAACAGCTTCTTTGTTTGTTATAGTCCTGTGGGTCTCAGGGACACAAGCTATGGAAGCAAGCTCCACTGTCTTTCAGAACTAGGTGAACTTGGGTGGGAATATTAAAAGTTGGAGCTCTACGTGTGGGGTCCTAACTCTTCACTCCTCAGGAAGAAGTTGGAGTTGGGATTCCCTCCCAACTGAATGGCATCGTGCCAGGGGTCTAGTTTACGGCAAGAGTATGTCTTAGCATTTCCTATCCATTTCAATGTGAGTATTTTCTCACTCACTTGATATATAGGAGTCACACAGTTAGTTTCTGGGTTTCTTTTAGAGAGAACTGCTCCATATATAACTATCCATTCGGTGTGTACACGGTAAGAGGGGAGTTCAGGAGCCACCTGTGATGCCGTCTCTAAAGACTGCCTGTTTTGCTTTTTAAATTGAGATACAATTCACATATCATAAAATTTGCCCTTTTGAAGTGCACAACACTTCACAGTGGTTTTTAGCGCATGCTCATCACCCCTGTCTAATTCCAGAACATTTTCATCACCCCAGAAAGAAACTCTGTATCCATTAGCGGTCTTTATCTATCCCTTCTTCCTCCAGCCCCTGGCAACCTACAGTACCTCCTATCTCTCTGGATTTGCCTATTCTGGACATTTCATACAAATGGAATCACACATGTTTTTGGGGTCTACTTCTTCCACTTAGTGTAATGTTTTCAAGGTTCATCCATGTTTCAACTTGTATTAGCACTTCATTCCTTTATATGGCTGATTAATATTACATTGTATGGATATACCACATGTCAGTTGTATGGTTATCCATATGTCAGTTGATGGATATTTGGATTAGCTCCACTCTTTGACTATTATGAAGAATGCTGCTATGAACATGTGTGTATAAGTTTTTGTGTGTATATATGTTTTCAATTCTCTTGGGTATTTACCTAGAAGTGGAATTGCTGGATCATATGGTAACTATGTTTAGTTTCTTGAGAAACGGCCAGAGTGTTTTCCAAAGTGGCTACACCATCTAACAGTCCCACCAGCAGTGTACAAGCGTTCCAATTTCTCCATGTGCTAGCAAATATTTGTAATTGTCTGTCTTTTTGATTTAGCTGCTATACTGGATGTGAAGTGGTATCTCATGTTTTGACTTGTATTCCCCTAATGATTAATGATGCTGAGCATTTTTTCCATGCGCTTGTAGGCCATTTTGTTTTCTTTGGAGAAATGCATATTCAAACCCTTGGTCCACTTTAAATTGGGTTATTTGTGGTGAGTTGTAAGAGTTTTTTATATATTCTGAAATTTGACCCTTTCATATTCATTGTTTGCATATTTTTTTTCCCATTCTGTGGGTTGTCATTTCACTTTCTTGATGGTGTCCTTTGAAGCACAAAAGCTTTTAATTTTGATGAAATCCAGTTTATCTCTTTTTTCTTTGGTTGTTTATGGTTTAGGTGCCAACCTAAGAAACCACTGGATAGGCCTGATTATAATACCAACTCTGCCAATCACTAGAAGATAGGATATTTAACCTCTCTTAAGCTCAAGTTCCACATTTAGAAAATAAAGATAATAAAGCCTTCCTTCAGGGAAGTGATGTATATAACTTGGTCAAGTACACAGTATAAACTAGGTTCTCAATAAATTGCAGTGGTTATTTCCTACTTTTCTCCATACACACTAGGTTTGAACGTCTTGCCAAATCCTGCCCCACTTTCATGGCTCAACGTCTATCCCACTTCATCTTATATAACATGTTCTGCAACTACTCCTATCCACATTGGTTCTTCCTTTCTCTAAACTTCTTTGGGCTTTACAACCACAGCTACATATCACAACTGCTTCACATTAGTTGCTCTGTCTCCTTGAGTTCAGGGACCACAGCCTGTAGCTCTTTGGTGCCTCCCTCGACCACCTATAGTTGAACTGAACATATGAATGAGGTGGGTGGTAAGCCTACAATGTGTGCAATCAGACATCTGTTCTGATTATACTTTTGGTTAAATCACTTAACCTCTCTGAAGCAGTGGATCAGGTCAGACATATAAGTGAAACAGGGATTGTGTGGTGCGTTCTGCATTCAAGCATGTCCAAGCTTTATACATGAGATGAAATATTAACTCTTTGTACAGTGAGTATCTATAAATACTCATTCTTCCTTTGGAATAAGAACTTTTATACTAGGTAGCTTCATAAAGACTAGCAAACTCCACCCAGCTCTACCTCCTTTTACACTTAGAGAAACGGGAGCACAGAAGGTGAAGTGATTGTTCAAGGTCATAAAATCGGTAACAAAGAGGAAATTTGAATCCCAGTCCCTTGACTTCTATTCCAGCGGTACTTCTGTCATCTTACAATTTGGCAACAAGTGAGGAGTACTTGACACAGGTACTTCAGGGACTGGAGTTTCCTTCTATGTGAATTTTTACAGAGGTAGAATTTAAGAAAAAAATTATTCAAACTTTGCCTTATTTTGAATTTTCTCTAGGGATTGCTGATTAGATAATATGCAAAGTATGCAATCCTAACTGGGAAAATATCTAAACCAAACATGGGTGTGCTGATCAGTGTTTAACAACCCAGTTCCCAGGGGATAGAAGTCCTGATTAATAGAGGAGGTTGCTTATTTTCATGGTATAAATACTCCCACCATGACCAATTTCAAGCTACCAACATGATGCCAAACAGGTGGCAAAATTCCTTAAAAATTTAAAAATCAGTTTCATGAGCTAATGACAAGCTAGCTCTAGCACACCACTGGAGCCTGTGTTTTTATCTCCAGAGCAGAGGCTGACTTGAGCGTTTACTTGTTAGAATTCAGGAGATTTCATTGGGACAATACCCTGAAGTGTTTTAAGAACAGCTCTACAGTTAACATGGATAATTATCATGAAATTAGAATACTTTATCTAAAATGCATGGAAAGAGTAGCTTTCTCTTGCAATTTCCCCCAGCCAAATACAAAAGAAAGTATTAGATCTTCACACACACAGTTCTCTAGAAAGAAGTAATATTTGAGAGAACAGAAACCAAGGCAAGCATCCTTCTGTGAGATCCGCATTAAAGGAATCACCTGTACCTGTTTCATTCTGTCAACTTGTATTCCACTCATAAAACACAATAGAGGGGCTTCCCTGGTGGCGCAGTGGTTGAGAATCTGCCTGCCAATGCAGACGGCACAGGTTCGAGCCCTGGTCTGGGAAGATCCCACATGCCATGGAGCAACTGGGCCCGTGAGCCACAATTACTGAGCCTGCGCGTCTGGAGCCTGTGCTCCGCAACAACAGAGGCCGCGATAGTGAGAGGCCTGCGCACCACGATGAAGAGTGACCCCCACTTGCCACAACTAGAGAAAGCCCATGCACAGAAATGAAGACCCAACACAGCCATAAAAACTAAATAAATAAATAAATACATTGTGTATTATAAAAAAAAAAAAAAAAAAAAAAACACAATAGAATAGCTATGTCTATACAAAGTCTGAAAGTTTCTCTCTACCTTGTAAAGGTCAAAGAAAACTGAGGATAGATTTAAAACGGCTTGTGAAATATGGTTATGGCAAAGCAGTACAGGCACTAAATTGTTAGGCCTCTATGTAATAAGAGAACCATATAATCTGGTAGACCTTTTACAGGTATAATTGAACCTTGCTTTTTACAGCTGATATATTAGTAAAATGATGCATGTCTATTACATTGTGAAAAGTCAAGTAACATTTTAGATCATGGTTCTATTTTTTCTGTTTGATCTTAGACATCCTTGAAAATCTAACAAAAACTTTGAACCCTTTTACAGAAAATGCACATAACTGCATAGGCAGAAAATTTTGCATAAAATGTTAAAGAACTTACAGACATCCTATAACTCAACCATTGGCTGCTAGACTCACATAAAGAACCCGTATTTTAAGTATAAATGACACCTTGATATTCAAAGAAAACCCAAGACAATTACTTAAGAAAGGCAAAAGGATTATCTGTAAAAGAAAGCAACCACCTTAATTTATATTTTCCTTAAATTAATCTTTTATTTATGGAGTTGAAAGACAGAGTCGCAGGTATAAGGAGATAGAGGGATTTAGGGGTCAAATACCACAAGGCCCTCATTTTACAAATGGGGAAACAGAGGCCCCAAGCACTGAATCAACTAGAACAAAGTCTCCATGACTAGGAGGTCTCATGCCATTGTATAAGGGACATAGCCCTGGACATCAGAAGCCCTGAGTTCTAGTCAAGTCCTGACATTTATGACCTACATGGTATTGGGCACATCATTTAGCTTATTTATAACGCAAAGTTGTTAAAAGAATTAAATGAGATGATATTTATGAAAATAGTAAATATTAAAATATCATATAACAAGGTAAAAGTTTCATAATTATGCTATAGAATGGGAGAAAATATCTGCAAATCACATATTTGATAAGGGGTTAACATCCAAAATATATAAAAAACTCATACAACTCAATAGTAAAAATATAAATAATTAAAAATTGGGAGGTAACTGAATAGACATTGTCCCAAAGAAAACAATACAGATGGTCAACAGGTACATGAAGAGTACTCAACATCACTGATCATCAGAAAAATGCAAATCAAAACCACAACAAGATATTACCTCACACCTTTTAGAAGGGCTATCATCAAAAAGACAAGAAATAACAAGTGTTGACAAGGATGTAGACAAAAGAGAACACTTTCCCACTGTTGCCAGGAATGTAAATTGTTGCAGCCACTACGGAAAGTATAGAGGCTGCTCAAAAAGTAAAAATAAAACTACCATATGATGCAGCAATTCCACTTCTGGGTATTTATCTAAAGGAAACAAAAACACTAACTTGATATCTGTACCCCCATATCCACTGAAGCATTATTCACAATAGCCAAGACATAGAAATAACCTATATGTCCATCAATGGATGAATGGATAAAGAAAATGTGAGCTAGATATAGATATACAAATAATATTATTCATATATTTAGATAAATAGATAGATATGAAAAATTATTCAGCCTAAAAAAAGAAAGAAATCCTGCCATTTTCAACAATATGGGTGGACATTGAAGCCATTGCGCTAAATGAAGAAAGTCAAACAGAGAACGACAAATACCATACGATCTCCCTTATGTGTGACACCTAAAAACCAAACAAACAAACTGAACTCATAAATACAGAGACAGATTGGTGTTTGCTGGAGTGGGGACTAGGCAGAATGGGTGAAGGCAGTCAGTAGTTACAATAAGCCTGGGGATGTAATGTACAGCATAGTGACTATAGTTAATAACACTGTGTTGTGTATCTGAAGGTGGCTAAGAGAGTAGATCTTAAAAATTCTCATCACTGGAAAAATAATTTCTAACTATGTGTGGTATGGATGTTAACTAGACTTATTGTGGTAATAATTTTGCAATATATACTTATACTGAATCATTATGTTGTATACCTAAAACTAATATGATTTTATATATTAATAATATCTCAACAAAACAATAAAATATTGGTAATATCCAATGTTGGCAATATAGTCATGGATACAATTTCTTAGGGGGACTATTTCTATTAAAATCTTGACTTCGTTTCCGGTTACCTATCCTGAAAAAATACTCACACACTGAACTAAGATACCTGTATAGGTTATTCATTGCAGCATTGTTTGTAATAGTGGAAAGTTGGAAATAGCCAAAATATTTCTGAAAGAAAAATAGCTAGATAAATTAAGGTACATCTGTATAGTATGATGCATAGCTTTTAAAAAGAATGAGGTAAAATTATTTTTTTAAAGATTATGATAAATGACAGATGAAGCATATTCTTTGTGCATACGAATCTTATCAGATTCAGGTCTAGCTAACACCTGAGATAAAGTCTTTTATGAAGAAAAAAACATACAAAGGTGCTGGGGTTAGTGTTCATAGGAAGGACATCTATTACAAAGTGGGATAAGGGAAAAAGCACTAGATTAGCAGTTAAGAGATCTGGGTTCAAGTTCTAAATCTGCTATTAACTAGAAAACTGGCAAATCATTTCAGACCTCTAGACCTCATTTTTTACAGGGAGCAGAGCTTCTTAAACATCTGTAGAGGTGTCAAAACCAGACCCCTGTAAGAACACAATGAAAACTTAACAGGTGTATTACCTTTGGCAAGTTACTTAACCATTTTGAGCCACAGTTAATTCATCTATGAAATGTGAACAATGCTATTCCTCAAGTTTGTCTTGAGACTTAAATGTGATAATGGATAAAGTACTATCATAGGGTAGGTGTGCAATAAAAGCAGTAATGTCATTATGATAGTGCTCAGATCCTTTCAGGGAATCTGTACCCTCTCACAAGGTTCTGAATAAACTATTTAAAGGCTCATGGAAAGGAGCTACTCCTTCTTGAACTTTTGTTAGAAAGACCAAACTGTAAACTTCTATAAGTCTGTCTGCAGTTTTTACTAAGTCAATATCTAGAGCTGTGCTGTCCAATATAGTAGCCACTAGTCACGTGTGGCTCTTAAACACCTGAAATGTGGTTATTGTGGCTGAGGAGCTATATTGAACTGTACTGTAAGTATAAAACAGTACTGGGTTTTGAAGACAAAGCAAAAAAAGAATAGAAATATCTCACTATTACCGGTGCTGATAAAGAATGCACATTTTAGTCACTTCCTAGGCATGAAACACTACCAGTAAAGAAGTAGGTCTTTAGCAATCTGATTTTTCCTGTGTCTTTTCTTCAAAAATAGTAACTTTTGTTAAAGTAATGGTTTATAAAATGTTAAACAACTAATATCTACTTCATACATTAGAGCACAAGTTAAGGACATAAATTAGATCAAGAGTTAAAAGTAATATAACCCCCTAAGTCCAAGCTAAACAGCTCAATCATTGTATTTAACTGTTATCAAGTAAAGACTAGTTTTCTCTCTCAATTCAGAGCTATCCCTTGGTATAGTTCTTGCCTACTTTCTTTTTCACTCTGTTCTCTAATGTTTATCAGAGTGCAGATATTAACTGTCCAACATTTTAATGGAGTATTGTTTTATTAAATTGTTGTCTCAAGTAAGATAGAAAGCTATTTTAAATTTTTTGCTTTAAAACATGACATTAAAATGACTAAAATTGCCAAATATTGAGGATTTGGAGCAACTAGAACTCTCATACCTGGCTGCTGGAAGTATAAAAGGGTACAATCATTTTGGAGAATTATTTGTAAGTTTTTTATAAGTTAAATATACATCCTAGGACCCAGCAATTCTATTCCTAGGTATTCACCAAAGAGAACTGGAAGCCTATGTCTACGTAAAGACTTGTACAAAAATGTTTATAGTAGCTTCATTCATAATAGCCAAAATTCGTAAAATAACTCATCAATAGGTTAAAGAACAAACAAGTTGTATTATATTAACACAATGTAATACTATTCAGCAATAAAGAGGAATAAAATATTAATGCATGTAAAAACATCAATTAACTAAAGGCAGCATGTTGAGCAAAAGAACCCTGACACAAATTCATAGATTCTGTATGATTCCATTCATATAAAATTCTAGAAGAGGCACAACTAACCAATGGTGACAAAAAAGTCTGAGATTATGTGTGAGGTGATTGAAAAAAAGGCAACAGAGAGCTTTCTGGGGTGATGAAGGTTTTGGGTGGTGGTTACATGAATATACACAAATATCAAAGTTTATTGAACCAAGCACTTAAGTTCTCTGCACTTTATTGTAGGTGAACTATGACTCAGTTATTACTTGGCTTGGTTTTATAAATATTAACTCTAAAATTCTCCCTGTCTTGTAATAGATCTACTTCTTAACACTACCAAAGGGGATTCTTATGTAGGTGGCTCACTGACCTCTCGATGGAAAGCACTACCTGTGAGCGATTAAAACTTGTGCTTTTCCTTATATTATACTTTCCATGAAATAATAAAAACAAAAAGTAAAAACAGAGTTTTAACCATGACTCTGGGCGATTGTACATACAGTAAGGCACAAATAAGTAGAAAGAGTAAGCCACTCATCACATGGGTTAGACTGTAGGTCCCAAACCTGGGTGCACGTCAGAATCACACAGGTAACCTTATAAAATATGATCCATAATTGTACCAAGAATGCAGAATCTTTCTGTGGTGAGCCCAGGAATCTATATTTTTAAAAGTTCACCCAAGGGATTCAAATGAGCAACCTAATTTAGGAAAGATTGATCCAGACAATAAGTATTAGCTAAGGGAGAAATCAAAGTGTGATGCAGTCATCTGTTCAACTATATCTTTTCTTTACATCAGAAAGATCCAGGTCCAATATATATATATATATATATATATATATATATATATATATATATATATATTTTTTTTTTTTTTTTTTTTTTTTTTTTGTTCCCGGGCGCATGTGGGATCTTCCCGGACCTGCGCACGAACCCGTGTCCCCTGCATCGGCAGGCGGACTCTCAACCACTGCACCACCAGGGAAGCCCCAGGTCCAATATTTCTGTTCTCAATTTTTCAGAACGTAGTGCAAAATATTTGCATTCCTTTATTCAATAACCAGTAGGGGCAATGTTTTATAGTAGAAAGACCTAAGAATTTAAAACCAGGTGGACTTGAGTTGGAATTTTAACTCTGCTCCCTTCAAGCCATGTGACATAGGGAAAGTCATTTATCTACTTTGAGACTCAGATTCCACTTTGGCTAAAATGGAGTTTTTGATATTGCTTTGACTTAATGACTGTGAAAGCAGCAAGTGCATGGAATATAAACAAAAAATGTTTGCCTTATTTCATCTCAATAAGTGTTGAAGAGATATTTCCAGCCTTCATAAAATAAAATAAAATGGGAAATCACCTGAGTTTATAATGGGATAGATTTATACTCTATTCCTTCTTAAAGATCAGAAAGTTCTAGTCTTTTATTATTATTTTAAGTTCATTAGCATCACAAGTACTCTTTGTCGTCAAAAGAAAAATCTTCAAGGATTCACCTAGGTAATTTCAATTTCCTTTTGGTAGTTGTTTTTCAAAGCTATAGTTATCACAGATCTAGTGGGATAATTCATTATCTCATCATTGACTGGACATTTCATCAAACGCATTTCACTGTTGAGACAACTTGTCAGTGATAATTGTCCGTCTCATCAGCAATATAGTGTATAGTAACTAAATTTTTACATCTCATCCCTATTGCTCATGCATAATTCATATTTTATATGTCAAACATCAGCCACACATATATTGTGCTAATAAGCATGGAAAATAGAGTTTACACTCTCAGATGGCTTCTCCGACTGTACAAACAATTGCATTATTTTTCTAAGTACAGGGCTAGCCAAAGGCGTAACTATGAAGCAGAAGCCCCATTTCCCTCACCTACCTCCCAAGGATCTTTCTAGCTACCCAAGCTATCCAAATCATGTTCAATAAATTCCCTCTAAAGTACTAATGGCTGTTTAAAACAATTGGGAATTCTATTCCTCTTTTAAGCTCTAGCTCAAGCAACTATCCTTCCACTGTACATTTTTTACTTCTCGATAGTAACACTTGAGCTGCTGATTAATGGATGGGCCTTCCCAATGTGTTGAGTTTCCTGAGGCAAAGTTAAATCCCTTTTATTAATTATAGTTTTCTTAGGGATTAGCACCATGCTTGGCACACAGATATATTAAATATAATTGATAATTAAATTGAATTCCTTTAAATTAAATTGAAATGGATCAATTTTACATTCTGAAAGAGCATTTGCACTTTGAAAGAAACAAGTACACAATGCAAGCTTATACTCCACACATGCATATCTTGGACTAAGATGAAGGAGATATTTATAAACGAGGTGAAAAGGACAACTTTCCTGTCACTACTCAAATCACATCAAACTGTAAATGAACTGTTTCACCCACTCACCTATCTTTCCATTCTAATCTTTACAGCTAGCCTCCAGCCAAACTACTGCCTCTGCCTGATTACCTCTCCATGTCCTCTGCATCTGGCAAACTGCTTCTTATCATTTAAAATCCGTATTAAAAGTCACCTCCTCCAAGATGCCCTCTCTGATTTCCTCAGACATTCACTAGCTTCTCTGAGTTTCCACAGTGCTCTTTTTATACTACTAGCAATGGTACATAGCTACAAGTAACGAACTACTGGGTTGGCCAAAAAGTTCCTTCAGTCTTTAAGTAAAAATAAAAGACACATTTTTCATTTTCACCAAGAACTTTATTGAACAACGTATTCACCCTTTTGTTCCACTATCTTCTGCCATTTTCCAGGCAACTTCATAATTCCATCTTCCCAAAACGTTTTATCTTTTTGAGCAAAGAACTGTTCCAGGTCCCTTGTACAGTTTTCCAGGGAATGGAAATTTTTTTCCACCAAGAAAATTTTGTAGAGACCGAAATAAATGGAAATCTGAAGGTGCAATGTCTGGTGAATATGGCAGATGATTCAGAACTTCCTAGCCAAGCTGTAGCAGTTTTTACCTGGTCATCAAAGAAACACGGCCTTGCATTATCCTGATGGAAGATGATGCGTTTTCTATTGACTAATTCCAGATGTTTTTCCTCGAGTGCTGCTTTCAGTTGGTCTAACTGGGAGCAGTACTTGTTGGAATTAATCATTTGGTTTTCTGGAAGGAGCTCATAGTAGAGGACTCCCTTCCAATCCCACCATATACACAACATCACCTTCTTCGGATGAAGACCGGCCTTTGGTGTGGTTGGTGGTGGTTCATTTCGCTTGCCCCACGATCTCTTCCATTCCACATTATTGTACAGTATCCACTTTTCATTGCCCATCACAATTTGTTTTAAAAACGGAACGTTTTCATTACATTTTAGTAGAGAATTGCATGTGGAAATACGGTCAAGAAGGTTTTTCTTCGCTTAACTTATGTGGAATCCAAACACCAAAGTGATTAAAATAACCAAGCTGGTGCACATGATTTTCAACTCTTGATTTGGATATTTTGAGTATGTTGGCTATCTCCCGCGTGGTATAACGTTGATTGTTCTCAACGTCTCAGTTTGATCGCTATCAATTTCAACTGGTCTACCTGACCGTGGAGCATCTTCCAGCGAGCAATCTCCAGCACAAAACTTTGCAAACCACTTTGACACGTTTGATCAGTCACAGCACCTTCTCCATACACTGAACAAATCTTTTTGTTGTTGTTGTTGCATTTCAGTTGCATTTTTACCTTTCTTGAAATAATAAAGCATAATATGCTGAAAATGTTGCTTTTTTTCTTCCATCTTCAATATTAAAACGGCTATACAAAAATTCACCAATTTTGATAAGTTTTTTTTTTTTAATGCACACTGATATGACAGCTGTCACAATACAATCTAACAAAATTGTTTCGAATGAGGTTAAAGACAACTAAGTACTACTAGAGCCATCTTACGGAAAAAAATGAACAACCATTTTGGCCCACCCAATACCTACTGTGGGTGGGCACTGTAATTAGACATCCTATAAAATTTACTTAATTTTATTCTTGTAACAACCATACAAAACAGACTTTCATTTCATTTTTGAAAAAAGTGGAGGTTCAAAGGAATTAAGTAACCTACCAAAGTTCACACAGGTAGTAATCCACAAAACAAGAGTTCAAACTAGACTGTGACTCCAAAGCACATATCTTCCCTGTATGGCACAGCTCCTGAATAAATAAATAAATGACTGACTAAATGTGACCTGACAAAAGATAGCATATTCTCATGAGCACACAAGTGACTAAGATAAATAAATCGCAGATTTCACCTCCTTTTCACATTTACTATTTGATATACTGGAGTGCGTTAAGATGCCTATGTTAACACACCTGATGCTCACTCACTCGCTCGCTCGTGGCAAAGAACGCACCACAATTTAAATGTAATCCTCTTGGAATCATGACAAAGACCACCTACTGCAACTGAGCATTTTAGAATACAGTTTCCCAATTCAAAATCCCACTGTCAAGCCAGCTTCATTATATATTATTTCCATTTAAGCCCATACTGATCACATTTTCCTTGGTTATCAGCCCCAGTGATCCCAATAGGGAGATATAACATGCATAAAATATCTGCTGAGCCAGGTTAAATGAATTTCATTTAACAGACTAATATTATTAACATTATACGATGATTTGCAATTATCAGTCAAATAAGATCAGCTACCAGATGACCAGGGAGGTCTTACTAAGAGGTGAACCACAAAATCAGCACACTTCCTGCTCAATGGATGTATAACCTAAATGGGCAACTGCCAGCGAGGGAGGAATAGAAGGGCTCTCCAGGGAGAGGTGAGAAGGAGGAATCCACCAACTGTTCTAGTCCTTAATGAAAAAGGCTTATGTGAAAAACAAGCTCATCTGCACTCCCTCATCTATCCTTCCACAAAATGCATTTACCCTCTCTGCAAGCACACTGGGTTAATACACTGACGTGGAGAACCAGCTGTGGTTCAGGGTTCTAATGTAGATTCCCCTCCTGGGTCTGCCACTAACAATTTCTGTGACCTTGGTCTCTTTTTTTCTCATAGAGCCCCTGTTTCCTTACCAATAACATTGAAAGATAACCCTAGTTCAGTCTAAGATCCTTCCAATTCTAACATGTAATACTTTACCACTGAATACAGATACCAACTCATTTAAGTTCAATTTTCCCCACTCTCTGTTTCTAAACTGACATCACTGTTGGCAACCTGCCCCAGCAGTGACCCTTCTTATACCAGCTAAAGCTGCTGGTACAAGAATGCATCAAAAACTAGGGAGCAGGGGCTTCCCTGGTGGCACAGTGGTTAAGAATCTGCCTGCCAGTGCAGGGGACACGGGTTCGAGCCCTGGCCCAGGAAGATCCCACATGCCGCGGAGTAACTAAGCCTGTACGCCACAACTACTGAGCCCACACGCCACAACTACTGAAGCCCGCATGCCTAGAGCCTGTGCTCTCAGCAAGAAAAGCCACCACAGTGAGAAGCCAGCACACCACAACGAAGAGTAGTCCCCACTCGCTGTTAGCAGAGAAAGCCCGCGCACAGCAACGAAGACCCAACGCAGCCAAAAATAAAAATAAATAATAAAATAAATTTATAAAAACAACAAAAATAACAACAAAAAAACTAGGGAGCAGAATTATTTTTACAATTTTCAATGTAAAGTTCAATGTCTCCAGTGCTTCTCTTCACCTATGGAGAAACAGGTCCCTTAACTGAAATTCATTTATATGATCTAACAGCTCTTCAGGATCTGGCCTTCCAAAACCTCTCTAATTTCAATTCCTATTGTCCCTCACTGACCCCCTCTTCATTCATCCTCTACCTCCTGGCTGTTCCTCTATCACACTAGGCAGACTCCCACCTCAAAGGCTTTGTATTTTTTTCTTCTACCTGGAATACCCCTCTATCTCACAGCTGCCTGGTTTGCTCTCTCACTTTCTTCAGATCTTCATTAAAAACTCATTTTCTCAATAAGGCCTACCCTCACTACCATCCACTCAACATTTCATATCCCCCATCCCTACCTTATTCTCTCCCCTCAGCATTGATCACTATCTAATTAATTAATCATCTTGTTGATTGCCTATCTCCCCCAGTAGAACTTAAACCCAGTAAGGGAAGAGGATTTGGGGCCTGTTTAGTTCCTTTCTGAATCCCCAGTGCCTAGAACACTGTCCAGGATATAGAAGGCACCCAATAAGTATTATATTTGTTGAATGGATGAATAAAATCCCTCTTCCCATCACTCACTGTAATCCAGACACACTGATATTCTCCTTCCTTATCATGAAATCCAGGTATACTCCTCCTCAGGACCTTTGTATTTGCACTTCCTTCTGCCTGGAAACTCCTTCCAAAGATTTCCACGTGGCCTTCCTTAGCTTTATACTCAGATTTATATTCAAGTGTCATCTTGTCCAAAAGGCCTTCTCGGTTCGACCTATCTAAAATGGCAATATTATTCTTCATATATTTTTCTTACTCTTTTTTCCCTCATAACTGCAACAGTGGTAGAAGTGAGCCACTCAGATCTACTTCAAGGGAAGTTTCCAGGGGAGCAAATTGACTGATACCTCCAGCTGTCTGTATCCACTCTGTGGTCTCTGAGGCCATGCATCCCCTGGGCTGCTACCAGCCAATAACTGAGCACAGCATTACTAAAGGCTGACTCCTAAGGGGTTCAGAAGTCCTGTAATAGACAACTTTAGTTCAGGGACTCCCCATTGACCTTGCTGAAACTTTCTTAGAACTGCACTGTACTCTCTGATTCTTCCTCCCCAAAACTCCTACCTTCCCCCTTTCTTTTCACAGTTTTCAGACCTGCGTCATGCCCTGAAGTTTCTCCTGTTCATTCCTGTTCCCTCCCCTTTACTCTTCACAGGGATCTCCCCCCAAGAGTCTCTTACACCGTTTAATCCTGTCTTAGAATGTATTTGCTTCTTGGAGTACCTGAACTAACAATAAAACTAATAAAAACTGTTTATTTTTAATTGTCCACCTCCCTCACCTCACGAAAGTAGACTTAGTCTATTTTATTTACTGTTATATCTAGAGCATATAAAGTGATGCTTGCGAAGCATCATTAAAAAATATCTTTTGGGAGCTTCCCTGGTGGCGCAGTGCTTGAGAGTCCACCTGCCGATGCAGGGGACACGGGTTCGTGCCCCGGTCCGGGAGGATCCCACATGCCGCGGAGCGGCTGGGCCCATGAGCCATGGCCGCTGAGCCTGCGCGTTTGGAGCCTGTGCTCCGCAACGGGAGAGGCCACAACAGTGCGAGGCCCGCGTACCGCAAAAAAAAAAAAAAATATTTTTTTTAATGAGAAATATTACCGTTTTCTGTTAATTTAATTCATTCATGAAAGAAAATATTGTCTACTTTCTTTTAGGCACTATGCTAAGTACTCAGTAAATCAAGGATCTAGTAGAAAACATAAACATCTAAACAAGTAATTTAAATAAACTATGTGAAGGCTTTATTAAAAGTATTCACAATGTATAGAGCACAAATAACTTTTCATAAACATGTAAAAATTTAAATCATATACATATTTATGATAAAGTACTGTGAATATTCCATGAATTATACAAGGAGTAATTCAACTTCAATAAGCAAGGTCCCTTGTCTTTGCTCTCAAGACCTCCTGAGAAGCAAATGTTCCTTGTGAAGATTTTCTTCAGGTGTACAAAGTAAAGTGAAGACCATTCCTTACTGTAGAGCAGTACACTGCTCAATATTACACTGATAAACTAGGTAAAAGTGAAACTGAATGTTTTTTGAAAGGTGAAAACAATGTGTGAATCAGCGATATTATTAAAACTTTTCTAGCTCGTTTGTAAAAATAGTCCACCTCAAATTCTATCTACTCTATGAACACTGTTATGATTCCCTCAAAAGTAGGCCAGTCCCTTGTTGTTGTTGTTTTTTGTTTTTGTTTGTTTGTTTTTTACCCAAGGATCAAACCCATGCCCCCTGCAGTGAAAGTACAGAGTCTTAACCACTGGAACACCACAGAAGTCCCAGTCCCTTGTTTTATATGCTGTCAAAGCACCCTGTACTTTTCCTTCTTAGAATTTACCAAAAGTGTAATGCATTAGTCATTTGTAAATTGTCTCATTAGTAGATAATAAGTTCCATGAGAGAACCACATCTATTATATTGACTACTGTATCTCCAGCACCTGATCTGAGTATGGTCTCAATTAGTATTTCTCGAATGGCTTATATGGAAGAATGGATGAATAAATAAAAAATGAATGAATGAGTGATATAAAAAATTTTCCCTCATATAATCAACTGTAAAATTATCTCCCATATCTAAATTCCCATTGCATTTTAAATATACTTATCACACTCCTTCTATCCATCTATCCATTCATGATGTAGGTAAAAGCTTTTCAAAATAGTGAAGAGTGGTACATTTTCACCACTCTTGTCACAGGCACGAAAACCTTCAGATTCAGTTGCTCCTGAGATCAATGACTCAGCATTCCCAGGTGTTAACTATCTGAGTTAGGATTTGGATGTGACAAAGAATGATCCTCTTATTTCCATCCTAGAAGAATGGTCACCTCTCCTGCTTCTAATCACTTTGTCTGGGCTTCTTTACTTTCTAGCTCTGGGTAAAGCCCAGACTGTAGTACTCATTGCTTGAGCAGCCTGCCTTCTGTTCAAGGGACAGATGAATTAAACTCCTTTTGCTGAAAGATGTCTTATATCTCTTCTTCCCTTTCTTTTTCTTAACTCTGTCCTACCAGTCACTTCTGTCTCCAGAGAGTCCTTCAAAATCCCTTCTATCCATTCAGTCATCCAGCTTCTATCCCCTTTATGCTACATTCTTCTATATTATAATGTGAAACACAAATTCTATCTTGAATTGCAGTTATTAATAACCATATTTAGCTCTCTTGCTGAATTCTAAGTGTCCCAAAAGGTATAACTGTTGTCTGTATCCCCCATAAGACCTAAAAGAGTGCCTTGCACAAAGTAGGGAATCAGGTATTTTTATTTATAGTGGATATATCTTGTTCAAGTTACAGATAATCTCCACTTATTTCAGTATAACCAAATCCATTAAAAAGAGATGAAGTTGGCCTGATTCTGTCTGCTTCCCAAGCTTCTCCTCTAACTTCGAGCTGTCCTCTACCACTGCAGCAGTGGTGCTCATTGCCAGCTGATGCCATCATCTAACTCAGAAGAGAAACAGTAGTATCTGGAGAAGTGGCTGCATAATGGACTAAAGAGGCACAACTTCAAGCAGTTGAAAGGAGAGAGATAAGCCTCTGAGTAACCCAAAATACAGCTTCCAAAAGTGACACTGATTGCTTGGGAAAGGGTCCCGGCAGACAGGTTAACTGGGCTTGAGACAGTAGGAGGGTAGCTTTGAAGCACAGGTGGAGAGCATGGTTTTAATCAGAGGATTAAAAATTCTTCAAATAATAAGCTTCTTTTAAACAAGGAGAAAAAGAAAACAGAAGAGAATCCTAATAAATTTCTACCATATCAACCCCTGTAAGTTAGCAATCACCATACATGCTACCACCAACTTATATAAAGCAGAAAAATGAATGGAAAGAGGATGGGCAAGAGTAACGTGCAAAAGGGATAAAGAAGAGAGTGAAGAAATGTTAGGAAAAGGGAAGGATAGTTGATTTTAGTTTATAAAGTTCTGAGTTTGCATTTACATTTTTCTAAACACACATTCATTCTCTCTGTCTGTCTGTCTGTCTCTCTCTCTCTCTCACACACACACACACACACACACACACACACACACATTACAAGAAGTCATGAAGGCAAAAGCACGGTAAAAGCAGAATGGATTTTGAGTCAGAAGTCCTTGCCCGGGTCTGAGTCTCATTTCTGTCTCTCATCACAACTGATCTGCTGATCACTGAGGACAGACTGTACTGACTTCAGGAAAATAACCACTAATGCCAGGAAAAGTATAGAGGACAAAGAAGTCTGTGGTTGAGTAAATGAATCTAACCTGAAAATTTGCAGCAATCAGCCTTTAGGAGTTATAAAAAACAATGCTCTGTATTTCTGTATCAGCTCTCAAAAATTTCAAAGCACTATCACATCTATTATCTTCTTATCTTCCTGCACTACAACCTTCTTGGACTAGGTATCTAAGGCATTGAGAAGTTAAATGCCTATTAGGTCATACAACTAATTGATGACTGCTATTTCTATTAAATAGCAGGGAGGAAAGCTGAACACTGGATCAGACAAAAGACTTTCTCACCAGACTACCTCAATTGTCCCTCTGTGTTTTCAAGGCCTGAAATTAGCAAGTAACCTGCCAAAATAAGGTGAAAATTGCTTACTGCCCTCTTACAAAAGGTGAGTAGGTAAGCTTGGCTATAATTATGTAGAGTAGATATCTGATTTAACTTCCTTCTTTATTTCTTTGTTGTCTGGATATTTAGTAATGTTTTATGTGACCTCATAAGCAAGGAGTAAAGAAAAGGGGAAAGAAAAAACAATGTAGATAAATGTAGAAATATTAGGACATGGCACAATAATTCCAAAAGGTCTCACAGAGTAAACTACATATCCTCAGATGCCCTAAGAGGAGTTTAGCTTCCTGCCCAGGAAACTATCCTCAGAACAGAAGGTGATGTGTGAGGAAGAGTCAGGAGAAAGGTGTGGGGGGGAAGGCGGGACAATTCACATCAACTAAGGCCTCAGTTCACATTTCCTCTTAAATGCCCAAGTCTAGCCAAACCCCACCCTCACAAAAAAAAAAAAAAAAAAAAGAGGATATGAGCTCTGCATCCCATTGGCTCCTTCTGGAAATCCATCTTCTCACCAGAGCTTCGTTCCAGGACTCTGCTCAATTCTATGGCAGAACAAGAAAAGTACCATTTGCCCTAGGGTTCTGTCTCTCTGGGGTATTTTTTGTTTGTTTGTTTGTTTTACTATAACTTTTGGCTCATGTTATCATTGTTGGATTTGTTTCTTGGTTTGGTTGCTCTCTTCTTTCTTTCTTTTCTAACTACTTCTTAATTTTTTTATTTTTAATAGTTATTTTTTATTTTAATAACTTTTTTTCTTTCTTTCTATTTTTTTCTCAATTTTCTTCTGAGCCATGTGGCTGACAGGATGTTGGTGCTCCGGCCAGGGGTCAGGCCTGAGCCGCTGAGGTGAGAGAGCCGAGTTCAAGACATTGGTCCACCAGAGACTTCCCAGCCCCAAATAAAATCAAAGGGTGAAAGCTCTCTCAGAGATCTCCATCACAATGCTAAGACCCAGCTCCACTCAACGACCAGCAAGCTACAGTGCTGGACACCTGATGCCAAACAACTAGCAAGACAAGAACACAACCCCACTCATTAGCAGAGAGGCTGCCTAAAATCATAATAAGTTCACAGACACCCCTAAACACACCACTAGACACGGTCCTGCCCACAAGAAAGACAAGATCCAGCCTCATCCACCAGAACACAGGCACCAGTCCCCTCCGCCAGGAAGCCCACACAACTTACTGAATCAACCTTACCCACTAGGGGCAGACACCAAAAACAACGGGAACTGTGAACTTGCAGCCTGTGCAAAGGAGACCCCAAACACAGTAAGTTAAGCAAAATGAGAAGACAGAGAAACACACAGCAGATGAAGGAGCAAGGCAAAAACTCACCAGACTAAACAAATGAAGAGGAAATAGGCAGTCTACCTGAAAAAGAATTCAGAGTAATGATAGTAAAGATGATCCAAAATTGTGGAAATAGAAGTGAGAAACTACAAGAAACATTTCAAAAGGACCTAGAAGAACTAAAGAGCAAACAATGATGAACAATACAACGAATGAAATTTAAAATTCTCTAGAAGGAATCAATAGCAGAATAACTGAGGCAGAAGAACGGATAAGTGACCTGGAAGATAAAATAGTGGAAATAACTACCACGGAGCAGAAAAAAGAAAAAAAGAAAAAAAAGAATTGAGGACAGTCTCAGAGACCTCAGGGACAACATTAAATGCACCAACATTCAAATTATAGGGGTCCAGGAAGAAGAAGAGAAAATAAAGGGACTGAGAATATATTTGAAGAGATTATAGTTGAAAACTTACTTAATATGGGAAAGGAAATAGTCAATCAAGTCCAGGAAGCACACAGAGTCCCATACAGGATAAATCCAAGGAGAAACATGCCAAGACACATATTAATCAAACTATCAAAGATTAAAAACAAAGAAAAAATATTAAAAGCAGCACAGGAAAAGCAACAAATAACACACAAGGGAATCCCCATAAGGTTAACAGCTGATCTTTCAGCAGAAACTCTGCAAGCCAGAAGGGAGTGGAAGGACATATTTAAAGTGATGAAAGAGAAAAACCTACAACCAAGATTAGCTCTACCCAGCAAAGACCTCATTCAGATTCAACGGAGATATTAAAACCTTTACAGACAAGCAAAAGCTAAGAGAATTCAGCACCAACAAACAAGCTTTACAACAAATGCTAAAGGAACTTCTTGAGGCAAGAAACAAAAGAGAAGGAAAAGACCTACAATAGCAAACCCCCCCAAATTAAGAAAATGGTAACAGGAACATACATATCGATAACTACCTAGAAAGTAAATCGTTTAAATGTTTCAACCAAAAGACATAGACTGGCTGAGTGGAGACAGAAACAAGACCTCTGTATTTGCTGTCTACAAGAGACTCACTTCAGCGCTAGGGATACATACAGACTGAAAGTGAGGGGATGGAAGAAGATATTCCATGCAAATGGAAATCAAAAGAAAGCTGAAGTAGCAATTCTCATATCAAACAAAATAGACTTTAAAATAAAGACTACTATAAGAGACAAAGAAGGACACTACGTAATGATCAAGGGATCAATGCAAGAAGAAGATATAACAATTCTAAATATTTATGCACCCAACATAGGAATATCTCAATACATAAGGAAACTGCTAACAGCCATAAAAGGGGAAATCAACAGTAACAAAATCATAGTAGAGGACTTTAACACCCCACTTTCACCACTGGACAGATCATCCAAAATGAAAATAAATAAGGAAACACAAGCTTTAAATGATACGTTAAACAAGATGAACTTAAGTGATATTTTTATGACATTCCATCCCAAAACAACAGGATACATTTCCTTACAAAATGCTCATGGAACATTCTCCAGTATAGATCATATCTTGGATCACAAATCAAGCTTTGGTAAATTTAAGAAAATTGCAATTGTATCAAGTATCTTTTCTGACCACAATGCTATGAGACTAGATATCAATCACAGGAAAAAACCTGTAAAGAATACAAACACATTGAGGCTAAACAAACACTACTAAATAACCAAGAGATCACTGAAGATATCAAAGGGGATATCAAAAGTATTGAGAAACAAAGGACAACGAAAACATGAGGACTCAAAACCTATGCAATACAGCAAAAGCAGTTCTAAGAGGGAAATCTATAGCAATACAAACAAGAAGCATCTCAAAAAAACAACCTAACCTTACACTTACAGCAATTAGAGAAAGAAGAACAAAAAAACCCCCAAAGTTAGCAGAATGAATGAAATCATAAAGATCAAATCAGAAATAAATGACAAAGAAATGAAGGAAACAATAGCAAAGATCAATAAAGCTAAAAGCTGGCTGTTGAGAAGATAAACAAAATTGATTAACCATTAGCCAGACTCATCAAGAAAAAAAGGGAGATGACTAAAATCAAGAGAATTAGAAATGAAAAAGAAGTAGCAACAGACACTGCAGAAATTTAAAAAATCATGAGAGATTACTACAAGCAACTATATGCTAATAAAATTGACAACCTGGAGAAATGGGCAAATTCTTACAAAAGCACAATCTTCTGAGACTGAACAAGGAAGAAATAGAAAATATAAACAGACCAATCACAAGCACTGAAATTGAAACTGTGATTAAAAATCTTCCAACAAACAAAAGCCCAGAACCACATGGCTTCACAGGCGAATTCTATCAAACATTTAGAGAAGAGCTAACACCTATCCTTCTCAAACTCCTGCAAAATAAAGCAGAGGGAGGAACACTCCCAAACTCATTCCACAAGGTCACCATCACCCTGATACCAAAACCAGACAAAGATGCCAAAAAAAAGGAAAACTACCAGCCAATATCACTGATGAACACAGATGCAAATATACTCAACAAAATACTCGCAAACAGAATCCAATAGCACAATGAAAGGATCATACACCATGATCAAGTGCGGTTTATTCCAGGAATGCAAGGATATTTCAATATGCCTAAATCAATCAATGTGATACTACATATTAACAAATTGAAGGATAAAAACCATATGATCATCTCAATAGATGCAGAAATAGCCTTTGACAAAATTCAACGCCCATTTATGATAAAAACTCCTCCAGAAAGTAGGCATAGAGGGAACTTTCCTCAACATAATAAATAAATATATGTCAAATCCACAGCCAACATCGTTCTCAGTGGTGAAAAACTGAAACCATTTCCACTAAGAACAGGAACAAGACAACGATGCCCACTCTCACCACTATTATTCAACATAGCTTAGGAATTTTTAGCCACAGCAATCAGAGAAGAAAAAGAAATAAAAGAAATCCAAATCGGAAAAGAAGAAATAAAACGGTCACTGTTTGCATATGACATGATACTATACATAGAGAAACCCAAAGATGCTACCAGAAAACTACTAGACTTAATCAATGAATTTAGTAAAGTAGCAGGATATAAAATTAATGCACAGAAATCTCTTGCATTCCAATACACTAACGATGAAAACTCAGAAAGAGAAATTAAGGAAACACTCCCATTTACCAGTGCAGCAAAAAGAATAAAATACCTAGGAATAAATCTACCGAAGCAGACAAAAGAACTCTATGCAGAAAAATATAAGACACTGATGAAAGAAATTAAAGATGATACAAACAGATGGAGAGATATACCATGTTCTGGGACTGGAAGAATCAACATTGTGAAAATGACTATACTACCCAAAGCAATCTACAGAGTCAATGCAATCCCTAGCAAACTACCACTGGAATTTTTCACAGAACTAGAACAAAAAATTTTACAATTTGTATGGAAACATAAAAGACCCCGAATAGACAAAGCAATCTTGAGAAAGAAAAACGGAGCTGGAGGAATCAGGCTCCCTGACTTCAGACTATACTACAAAGGTTCAGTAATCAAGACAGTATGGTACTGGCACAAAAACATAAATATAGATCAATGGAACAAGACAGAAAGCCCACAGATAAACCCACACACATATGGTAAACCTTATCTTTGATAAAGGAGGCAAAATATACAAAGGAGAAAAGACAGCCTCTTCAATAAGTGGTGCTGGGAAAACTGGACAGCTACATGTAAAAGAATGAAATTAGAACACTCCCTAACACCATACACAAAAATAAAGTCAAAATGGGTTAAAGACCTAAATGTAAGGCCAGACACTATAAAACTCTTAGAGGAAAACACAGGCAGAACACTTTATGATATAAATCACAGCAAGATCCTCTTTGACCACCTCCTAGAGAAATGGAAATAAAAACAAAAATAAACAAATGGGACCTAATGAAACTTCAAAGCTTCTGCACAGCAAAGGAAACCATAAACAAGACCAAAAGACAACCCTCAGAATGGGAGAAAATATTTGTAAACAAAGCAACTGACAAAGGATTAATCTCCAAAATATACAGGCAACTCACGCAGGTCAATATCACAAAAACAAAACCCAATCCAAAAATGGGCAGAAGTCCTAAATAGACATTTCTCCAAAGAAGATATACAGATTGCCAGCAGACACATGAAAGAATGCTCAACATCATTAATCATTAGAGAAATGCAAATCAAAACTAAAATGAGATATCATCTCACACCAGTCAGAACGGCTATCATCAAAAAATTTACAAACAATAAATGCTGGAGAGGGTGTGGAGAAAAGGGAACCCTCTTGCACTGTTGGTGGGAATGTAAACTGATATAGCCACTATGGAGAACAGTATGGAGGTTCCTTAGAAAACTAAAACTAGAACTACCATATGATCCAGCAATCTCACTACTGGGCATATTCCCTGAGAAAACCATAATTCAAAGAGAGTCATGTACCACAATGTTCATTACAGCTCTATTTACAAAAGCCAGGACAACAAAGCAACCTAAGAATCCACTGACAGATGAACGGATAAAGAAGATGTGGCACACATGTACAATGGAATATTACTCAGCCATAAAAAGAAATGTAATTGAGTTATTTGTAGTGAGGTGGATAGACCTAGAGTCTGTCATACAGAGTGAAGTAGGTCAGAAAGAGAAAAACAAATACCGTATGCTAACACATATATATGGAATCTAAGAAAAAAAAAAAAGAGGTCATGAAGAACCTAGGGTTAAGACGGGAATAAAGACACAGACCTACTAGAGAATGTACTTGAGGATATGGGGAGAGGGAAGGGTAAGCTGTGACAAAGTGAGAGAGTGGCATGGACATATATACACTACCAAACGTAAAATAGATAGCTAGTGGGAAGCAGCTGCATAGCACAGGGAGATCAGCTCGGTGCTTTGGGACCACCTCGAGGGGGGGGATAGCGAGGGTGGGAGGGAGGGAGATGCAAGAGGGAAGAGATATGGGAACATATGTATATGTATAACTGATTCACTTTGTTATAAAGCAGAAACTAACACACCACTGTAAAGCAATTATACTCCAATAAAGATGTTAAAAAAAAAGAAGAAGATGTGGCACATGTATACAATGGAATATTACTCAGCCATAAAAAGAAATGAAATTGAGTTATTTGTATTGAGGTGGACGGACTTAGAGTCTGTCATACAGAGTGAAGTAGGTCAGAAAGAGAAAAACAAATACCGTATGCTAACACATATATATGGAATCTTAAAAAAAAATGGTAATGAAGACCCTAGGGGCAGGACAGAAATAAAGACTCAGAACTACTAGAGAATAGACTTGAGGACATGGGGAGGGGGAAGGGTAAGCTGGGACAAAGTGAGAGAGTGGCATGGACTTATATACACTACCAAATGTAAAATAGATAGCTAGTGGGAAGCAGCCGCATCACACAGGGAGATCAGCTCAGTGCTTTGTGACCACCTAGAGGGGTGGTATAAGGAGGGTGGGAGGGAGGGATATGCAAGAGGGAGAGATATGGGGATATGTGTTTATGTATAGCTGATTCATTTTGAAATACAGCAGAAACTAACACACCATTGTAGAGCAATTATACTCCAATAAAGATGTGAAAAAAAAAGAAAAAGAAATACTGTATTATAAATATTCAGTTACTAAGAGACCTGTGGCTAAGGTTTCTCAATTCCCCTTGCCTGGCTGTTCTGAATGGTAAATCTCTTATCAAAAATGGAGAGATTTATGGGTAAGACAAATTGTCCTGTAATATTTTTACAATTAGAACTTATCCAAGTTAGATCTTGCCCCAAATACCAATTCTGTGTGTATCTGTATTCTGAAAGACCTATCATGGTAACCTATTTTAATACTAGAGACTGAGTTAAGAATGTGATTGCTTTCCAAGGAACTGAAATAAAAATTCCAAGAATGGAATTAGAAGCAATGAATAAATCAAACACAATTTTTGTAAACAAAGATTTATAATACAAGCCTGCTGAAACATTTGTGTATTTTTATACTCTTTTTTGGGGGGCATGTTTGATATTATGTATCTATTGAGTACATATAAAATTCATGAAACAATTCAGTCTTTATAATGGTACTATGGGTGCTTAAGTATTATTTACTGATGAAACTAAATTTAACATATAAATGTTTGTTGAATCCTGTGGAAATCTTTTTCTCAAATAGTTTCATTTCATTCACTCAACAACTATATATGAAGAATACATTCTGTAAGCCAAAGATTTAAGATATAAAGGGAAACAAAACACAGTGCCTGTGATATTGGAGAGAGGATGTTCTTCCTCTCTCCAATATCAACTAAGTGATTACTGCAAAACACATTCCTGGTTTCTACAGAAGGAATATTTTGAGTTCTTAAGAAAATCGATTTCTCCAAAACAGAAAATAATATGCTCATTAAATATAAAAATTCAAACCTTTCTTAGTGTCCTTCAACTCTGTGCCTATTATTAAGAAAGTAGAAACAATGTATATATCTGGACTATTATAAATAAATTTTTATGCAAATCACACTTCTATCCGTTAAAAAAATTACTTTCTAGGACACCATATCAGCCTAGCTATGAGACTTGAATTATCGCAACTTGTCAAAATTACCATCAGGTTCTTTAAACAAAAACTTTATTTCTGATTTCCTTCAGTCTTGCCTAAATTTTGAGGATACAGTTAGACTCTTATTTGGTGCCACTGTACAGCAGAATTTAATGGAAAATTGTCTATTTAATAAAAAGTCAAAATCTGTTTTTATGTTGCTCTCATGCTTACAAAGTCCTTTCCCTTAGTAACAAACTATTTTAAGAAAACAATGTTGTAAGTTGTTTCATCCTTACATCATGTCTAATTTCATCGTTACATCAACTGAGATAAAAATTATGATCTCCATTTTGCAGACGAAAAAACTGAATCTTAAAGAGTAGTGGTTTATTCAAGATCATATCTTCTAGCAGAATAAGAGTCAAAACTATTTGTGCCTGACTTCAAAGCCTTTGCTCTGCAACTGTGGGCTCTTGTACCTCCTTCATATTCTCATCCCATGAAGTTCTTTAACAGCCCTGTGAGTTACACATTATATCCCGGACACCCAGCACACATTTTCAAAGAGGTTAAATAATGTGCCCTAAGTCACATATCTATTTAGCGGTAGATTCAACCACTCATTCATTTATTTGTTCAACCAATATTTATGAAGAACCTACTCTGCTCAGCACTGGACATACATAGTGAAGAAAATACCCACTCTTCTGGAACTTACAGTCTAAAGAGAGATAGTTTCACAATGATAACTAATATTTATTAAGTGCTTAATGAGCAAATTACTATTCTAAACACTTTACTGGTATTATCTCATCTAATATTCATACTAGCCTCATGAGATGGTTTTTTGCATAAGCAAAATGAGCCCCAAAGAAGTTAATCAGATCAATGTACAGATTGTAAAGGGGTGAACCCAGGCTTTGAACCCAGGCTATCTAACTTCAAAACCTGTGCTCTTTCTGCTATGCTATATTTCTCATAGGAATGGGGAAGAAAGAAAAAAAGAAAGGAAGGAAAAGAAAGGGAGAGAGAAAGAAGGAGGAGGAAGAGGAGGAGAAAAGGAAGGATGGAGGGAAGGAAGGAAGGAAGGAAGGAAGGAAAGGAGAAAGGGAGGAAGGGAGGAAGGCAATGAAGAAGGGAGAGTAGGAGGAGGGAGGGAGGGAAGGAGAGAGGGAGATGTTATATAATTAAAGTTGTGATATGGATTCAATGATGAATTTATTGCTCTTTTCCTTGCACCATCCTGCCTTCTAACATTTGTTCCAGCTGGTCCTATGCGCAACGCTCCTGGAGACACAATGGTCAACTCTAACTGAAGAGCCAAGCTAGCTTGCCAGGGACATAAGCACCAACAGACTACCTTTACCATTCTCTTTCCTCCATCCAGCAGCGTGTGAGAACACTAAACACAGCACCAGTGTGCATTCCAGATTTCTCAATGCTGGGACAGAAAAGCAACCATTCTAAGCCTGGAAACTAAACAAGAAGCAGTCAAGGAAGTCGAGAAGTCCAGAAAGTCAGGATTGAGTGTGTCAAGCAAAGCTGACGCCAAGAAAGGAGCTTTGTTGGTAATTTAAAAAATAAGTATTTAATTTTTATAAACTATTAGAAGCTGCTAAAGAACCATTTATAATTTTTAAGGACATAGGACTAAATAGCAATGCCGTAGGAATTTTCAAGCTTGGAAAAAGCAAGAAGCACCTAAATCAAGCTGGTCCTTTTCTGGAAAATGAGAAGACGAGAATGGCAGTTAAAGGCATGATAAGAATCTAGAATACAGAGAAGCTTACACTACTAGCCTTTACTAAAACATCTGGATCACCTCATGGCGACCACCAAGAAAATTTAGGAAGTGGTCATAATACCAAGGTTCGATGTTGGAAGTAGAATAAGGGTGGGAGTTGGGAGAATTTTAATCAACCCTCAAGCCACACCAAATACATATTCTAAATAAAAGGTGTTCTTACAATATGAACTCAAAGCAAACCACTCAGCTACCCTTCCAGCTGGATATTGTTCATGGGTTATGAAAAGGATCCTGAGACAGACATCTTAAATTTGAAACTCAGTTACCCCACTTAAAGAATGTGTTCTTGGCAAATTACTAAATCTCTTCATGCCTTAGTTTCATTATTTTCAAAGTGGGGATAATAGCACTACCTAACGCTCAGTTTTGTTGTGAGGATTAAATAAAATTAATCTATGTAAAATACTTCGAATACTGCTTGACACATAGACATTGCTGTATCAGTGTTTGAGATTATTACACTCCTAAAACTCCCTCCCATACAAATTTCTAGAGCCACCACTGCTTGAGGGCATAATTGACAGAAGTCAGCTTTGGGGTAGGAGGCAACAGGGGAGGGGAAGGAAAATAGCTCTTACATTCACGAGAAGAGCAGGTTTCATGTTGCTTGTTAACTGTACTTTATAATTGTTCAAAGACATAGGAACATGTTTGGTAAATAGGAGCTTACAATGCTTCCTCCTCTTCACATTCTGCTCTTGAGTCCTTACCTCTGCCAGTAGGATGTGGGGGAGATTCCGTACAGCTGACTGGGCTGTTTGTAGTAGCTGCACTGATTAGATTTTCTCCAGGTAAAATTCTGTTATGGTCCGTACTGTTTAAACTTAATGAAGAAGAAAACCTGGCATCAAATACTAGCAGGAAGTGTTGCTAGAAAATGTTTTCTGAAGTGTGACATAAAAGTTTTCATCAAAACCCTTAGCAACTGAGTCATCATATGGCAGTGATAGAATTATGAGTGATTTATATTTTCATCAGTGTACTCTTCTGTATTTTCAAAAATTGACAATAAATATAAATTGCTTTTATGATCAGGAAAAAAATTACAAATCTTAAAAAGGTGAAAAGAGAAAGGTACAAGAGAGTTTAATCTATGATTAACCACAATCATGTACCAAAAGCAAGCAGACAAAACTGTGTTTAGAGAAAGTACTTGAAAGAAAAAAGTATCAACAATCATTTTCTCGGTGGATGATATTATCCGATTTATTTTTCTTTATTTTCCAAGTTTTCAATAATGGACATGTGGTACTTTCATTAGGGAAGAGTGCCAATTAATTTTAACTAAAACATAAAATCTCAAGTAGATTTATCTTCGGTGTTTGAAATACAAGCCTTTGTTTTTCTGCTGCCTGAATTAGGCTTTAAATTTACTGGAAAATTATTTCCTGCTCAAACTATAAAAGAAAAGAAAGCAGGCAGGAGGGGAAAGAGGGACTGTCATGGAATGATGGAGTGAGAAAAGAACAAGTTATTTACGGTTTCCAACCCCTTCTAGGCTTTCAGCACTGCCCAGCAATCCTTTTAGTTGTCTCTAGTCAGCTACTTCTCCCACACCCTAAAGTGGCTACTATAAACCTTCATCATTCTCATCAAGATCCTGTCCCAGCCCACTCTCTCTCTGCAGATGACCTTGCTTCCTACTTCATCAAGAAAATAGCAGTCATAAAGCACAAAGTTCCTTCTCTTCCATCCTCTAGCTTCCATCCCAAGCTCCCCCATATCTTAAAAACTCAACCGTTCAGGAAAGGAGAGATAGATGTTCCTATTTCTTTCCAAATTCAACTCTCTTTTTACGCCCCTGGTCCCATTTGTTGTACCTCCCCTGAGTTGTTACTTTAGTCTCTTCTCCACTGATTCCTTCTCTCCATACTATCTCTGAGTTCTATCTCTTCCTCATGCTACTGCCTTCTCTTTCCTTTTCTTCTCTCTGTTTATTTACAACCCAAAGCAGTCTGACATTGATTTGGGGCAAACATTATTATGCTGCTACCCAGAGGTGGTCTCAAACACCCCTATAGCTTCTTAGCTTCCATCTTTCAATTTCTCTGAGTCATCTCTGATTCATTACTCATCTCCTTCATTTAGTCAAGCATGAATTTCCATCATTTCAAATTCCAAAATATTCATTGAATGCAGCTCCTGCTCTGAATATTCACTGTTAGTTTAGGTCCTCTCATCTGAAATAACTTCTTGAGTAGTCAGCAGACATTTCCTTAACTCATTTCTAATCCATTCTTCTCATGTCTTCATTGTCTTTCTCAAGCATCATGTCATTTATCTGCTTAGAAACTTCCAATTGTAGCCTATGGCTCAGAAAAAGTTAAAATTCTTTACATAGCGTATAAGTCCTTCACAGCCAAGTACTCATGTGTTTTACCAAATTCCTCTCCCTTGCCTTCTGTGATGCACCTTAAGATTTAACACAACAAATGCGCCATGTGCCTCCATGTCCTGTGCCTTTGCATGTGATCCTTCCTCTGTTTAAACTGTCTTATCTACCTTCTTTACCTGCCAAATTATTCTTTTTGTTTGTTTGTTTATTTTTACCACTTCCTTCCTTATTTATTAATTATTTTTGTGACAAGTGTACCTAAACCCAATCCCTGAAGTAGTGAAGCAACATGAAAGGTCAAAAGCATGTCCTAAACCTGTGGAGTTAATCATGCCTATTTTTTTTTTAAAGTATCAAAGTTGAGGAAGATGTGGCAAGGGCCACTGTGAAGAATACAGAAAGTGGAAATTAACCCTCAAATCACATTTACCAATGACTGCCAAAGTATTCTTACTTTAAATCAGTGCTTCTCAAATTTTAATGTGCCTACAATTGACCTGAGGATCTTGTTAAAATTAAATTTGGACTCCATCAGTCTGGCCTGGGGCCTGAGAACTGAATTTCTAAGAAACTCCCAGGTAATACCTGGGAACAGGTGATACTGCTGCTAGTCTACTGACCACATTTTGAAGAGGAAGAACTGGGCCCAACTTAAACATGACCTCCTCTGAAAGCTTTCTGTCTCCCCCAGAGTTAGTCACTCCTATCCCTCTGCTGCTATCAGAACACTGCATTGACCATTCTTACAGTTATTTCATTTTGTGACATAATCATTTGTTCTGTTTCTTTATCTCCCACTAAACTGCAACTCTTTGAAGGACAGAGACCATCCCTTGTTCATTCTCACATACTAACCTCTAACAGTGTCTGGCATATAGTAGACACTGAGGGCTTCCTTGGTGGTGCAGTGGTTGAGAGTCCGCCTGCCGATGCAGGGGACACGGGTTCGTGCCCCGGTCCGAGAAGATCCCACATGCCGCGGAGTGGCTGGGCCCGTGAGCCATGGCCACTGAGCCTGCGCTGCGCATCCAGAGCCTGTGCTCCGCAACGGGAGAGGCCACAACAGTGAGAGGCCCACGTACCGCAAAAAAATAAAAATAAAAAAAAATTAAAAAAAATATATATATATAGTAGACAGTGATTAAACATTTGCTAAATGAATTCATAAGTGAATAGGTAAACATAGAAATATTCCTGAAGCTAAATTCCAATGGATTCAAAAAAATCTTTGTTTTAACTGTAATCAAACTGCATTTATGAAACACCTATAATTCTTATTCATTTTGTATCAAATTTTATAGCTCAGTGCCTGAAATTTAGTAAAACTACATAGCACATTCGTTAGACAGGTGGCTTGCTAGACGGATGGCTGGATGGATGGTTGGATGGCTGGATGGCCGAACAGATGGATAAATGCCCAAAATAAAGGGAAGAAAAACCAGTATGTTGGGCATAGTCATTCACAAAAAATAAATCAAAAAGAAGAAGACTAAAAATGTATTTATGAAAAATTCAATAATTCACTTGTTTCTCTATTTGAATATTTCAGGACAAAACGCTGAGACACAGTAACACAAACTGAATAAATATGCCATGAATATGGCATATTCATGTGGAAAGGGGTGAACACACTGTAGGAACTGGTAAAATAAACTCAAGACAATGATGTGTTGGAAACAGTGATTAAAGTGAATTCAAATTTAACACAATGGAAAGAGAATACTGTTGTTTCTGAGTTCTGAAAATCCTCATCTCATGACCTGAAACTCTGAAAACTTCCTAGGTTGTACCCTATCCCTGCTCTCCTAGTAAGAAAAACATATACAAAAGACTCTTCAGAGCCAAAACTGAGTTATCAACCAAGGATATTGCCTGTGGTAGTTAAAAAACAGGGAGCTTGTACATCAAAGTTAAAAGTCTTTGGTTAAGCTTAAATCTTCTTAGTCAGTGTTACATTTAGACATCTTGGCTTCTTTCTCAAGCAACTGAAAAAGACAGAATGGTGTCGGGGAGGACAGTTCAAGTGGAAATGACTGCAAGTGAAAACCACTCCCAATACCTGCCTATCCCAGAAAGCCAAAGGCAAAACTAGAAACTGGAATAAAAGAGAAATAGCATCTATAAAGGGAAGATTTCTGGGTCATCCCAGTGATAACCAATCAGTTGAGGATATTACCAAAACTCCTAAAGTCAAGAGAAATGATAGCTGTTATAAATAAATGTTACAAACAAAGTTATTTAAGTTATAAACAAAGATCACCTGTTTTTAATCTGGAGCTAAGAAAAAGAAATTGAAAAAGAAAAATATTCTTGTAGGTATTTCTGTCATAGGTTTAATGGATATGTGTTTTTGTTTTGTTTTTCCATTAACTGTAAAAATATACAATGTTTACCTCTTTAGCCACTCATAAGATATATGACTATTTTTAAAAATATTTCAATAGATGAATGTCACAGATCTTTCTGAATAACTCAAAGGATCACTAAAAGGCACATACAAGGCACTGACATAAATCTACTTTGGAGGACTGGCCAATAAATCTGCAAGTATTTTCTGTCTGCCTTGCATAATCCTTTCTGAGCTACCTTAAGGGATAAGGAATTCAATCTCTATGCTGTAGGCAGAGTGATACTACAGAATATGTCAGGTAATGTTACTCTGCTCAAAACTCCCTCTAATGGCCTTCCAGTCCATGATGAGGTATTCATAAACCTATGTGTAGCCCCCTACCACCTCTCTGGCCTCCTCTGCTATGACCCTGTCACTCTCTCACTCCCTTCCAGCCACACTCTTATCCTATCTACCTTACATACTAACCAGGTATACTCCTGATTTGGCTCCTTTGCAGATGTTGCCTCTACCAAGGCTGATCTTCTCCCAGGTATCTAAAAGTCCTACCTCACTTTCTCCAGGTCTGAAAAGATGACAGCTTTACAGAGATGCCTTACTTTACCATTCCTCAATGACATTTCCTAAATTCCTGTTTTTTTTCTATTGCATATATCACTGCCTGGCATGCTCCACATTTATTTGTTTATTTATATTCTGGTCTCTATCCCCTATATCCCAGGAGGAATTTTGTTCATTGTTGTATCCTCAGGGCCTAGAACAATGCCTAGTACACAGTAGGAGCTCAAAAAAAATTTACTGAATGACTAACTAGTAAAGGGTTAAATATGATGAGGCCACCAAAAGGGATTTCTGAGGTCTGCTTGATACATGAGTTGTTCTATGAAGGAGGAATAGGAAGGCTGTCACATAGCAAAGGGGTTTCAAGGAGGAGAAACAGCATTTTACGTGAAAGAACTTCATGACAAGAATCAGAGAAGCAAACATGAAAGAATATTTTTTAAATGTTTAAATCCAGTGGAGCAGGGAAATGTATATTTTAGAATGCTTCTCATTTAAGATGAGGTTTTCATCTTTTTTAGTGACTCATTCACAAAGGGTTCAAGACATCTCAGGTATTTAAATTTCCCTTTATCATTATGAAATTTACCTCACTATCTTTGGTAATACTTCTTATATTTAAATCTGCTGTGTCTGATATTAATATAGACACTCAACTTGTTCTTTCTGATCGATGTTTGCATGGTTTATCTTTTCTTCATATTCTTATTTTCACCCTATTGGCATATTTATATTTAAACTTTTCTCTAGTAAAAAGCATGTAGGCGGTCTTGTTTTTAAATCCAGTTTGACAATCTCTGCCTTTTAATTATAGTTCTTGGCCTGTTTATACTTAATGTAATTATTGATAATGGTTGGGTTTAAGAATACCATTTTGCTATTTGTTTTCTTTTCTATTTGTCCCATCTTTGTATTTTTTAACCTCCTTTCTTGTCTTATTTTGGGTTTAAATAATATACACAATATTTTTTATCTCCTCTATTAGCTATTTTACTATACATTTTTGTATTTTTAGTTATTTTAGGAATTACAATATTCTTCCTTAAATTTTCATAGCCTACATCAAATTAATATTAAACTACTTCACAGATGAATGTAAGAACCTTACAATAGTACACTTCCATTTACCACATTTGGTTTTTGTGCTCTTGTTTTTTATACATTTTTCTACCTGTTTTATAAATCAAAAACACATGATTACTATTTTTGCTTTAAAGAGTTAACTGTTTTAAGAAATTAAGAAATGAGAGAAAAAATATTCTATATTTACCCACATATTTACCATTTTGGGTACTCTTCATTCATTTATGGATATCTGAGCTTCTACCTGGTGTCATTTTCCTTCATTTTGAAGAACTTAATTTAATATTTCTTAAAGAAAAGATTTACTTTAAGCTGCTCTCTGCCAGGCCTCACTAAGTTTCATCCTGAATTTGTGATCTTTGTTTCAGTAAGACTTAGTGGTATTTCTCATGCAGATTATTGGAGTTCCTTCTCAGGGTAGTTCTCTCATTTCTAGTATTTTGTCCTGCAAATTCTAGCCACTTCAGCAG
>NW_006784328.1:431106-435514 GCF_000442215.2 Lipotes vexillifer
TCTAACATCACTTTTCTCCACACTTTAAAATTTTTATTCTCTGCCAGGCAGAAAGTTAGGATTTAGATAAAACTCACCTATTTTATTTTTTTTCAGGGATTACCATCTTTTCTTGTCTGTTGCTGAATGCCCCCAAAACAGCTGCTTTATGCCTTTTGTCCAGTTTTACAGTTGTTTATGGCACAAAAGTAAGTCTGATACCCATTATTCCATCACCTATGAACAATATTTCTTTGATAACATATTTTCATCAAAATCTTGGAGTGAAATTAGCCCACTTCAATTAATGGAAAATGCTCACAAAATAATCTAATTGACAAAGCCGGTTATTATCAAACCATCAGTAAATCATATTTACTTTCTCCCAAAACAAAAGTCTGAATTTATTTTTAATTCAAACAGAGGTATCAATACACCTTTCCAGGACAACAGTCTCACTTCTTCATTCAAAGCACAATGGATGGATATATAGATAGATAGATAGATAGATAGATAGACAGACAGACACAATGGAACATTTCCATGAATGTGTTATCTAAATACTAAGTACAAATACCTTCAATATTTCTTATGTAACCTTTCTTTGTTTTTGTCTTATGTTAGTGATTTATCTTTTACAATAGTAAAGGGATAGAAGTAGTGAGGCTATTAAACAAAAACTGACATCTCTCTTACTGTCTCACTCAATAGTAATCTGAATTCAGAATATGGCAATATGAGTAAAAATAATCTATCTGATTACCTTGATTTTTCCATAACAGAAATATGTAAAAGACATGGAAATACAGGTAGCCCTATCACAGGTTTATGGGGCCTTAGTTAATGGTACTTTGCAGATATCACAATTTCTAAATGTACTTTTATTTGGTGCCCCAGATAATTTTACAGCTAAGCAATATATCATAAGTCTCTAGATGAAAAAGGTAAAACAGAAACTCCAGTCTGAAGATATTGATTCTATATAGCATAAATTTCTTTCTACCAAAGAGTATATTTAATTCTATGTTGAATTTTTGTCTTTCATACCTTTAATTTTTTTTGTTGTAGTAGTTTGGGAGGTTACTATGACATTTCTTTTCTTTTCCTCATAAGATAAAAAGACATCCTGCTGATCATTCTCTTTGCTCTGATATGATGGGGATGACTTCTTGGTGCTATTTCCCATCATTCCTGTCCCCAGCTACAGCTTAAGTAAGGTCTGGATATTTCTTACTCTTAGGGGAATAAAAGGGACAGGAGAAAAACTAGACCATGCAGATATGGAGTCTTTGGAGTAAAAGTGATCATTCTCTCTTCTGAGATTTTGTTAAACATCCTGTCCTAGGACTGAATTTTCCTAATTGTAATGTTATATTTCATATGGTTTCCCTAGAGTCCTTTACTTTCCACAAAGAAAACCAGCCTCACGATTTACTTTATCATTTCAGCTGTTTCTCCCCAGCAGCTATTTCCAGTAGCCTTTGCTTATAACTTACTTACTTTCTAATTAGATTTTTACTGGAGATAGGGGTGACAATGTAGGTAAGACCATCGGTAGGAGGTCTGGATGCCACTAGAAGCCAAACTCTGCTGCATATCTCTATTCCACTCTAAAACCTTTATTGTCCATCCTTGGTCACTAGTTTTTAAAGACTGTTGCCTTAGAGTATCTCCCTTGCCTCATTTGGTGGTGGTGGTGGTGGTGGTGGTGTGTGTGTGTGTGTGTGTGTGTGTGTGTGCGCGTGCTGGCTAGTTTTAACTATTTTTTGCTTTCGTAATTAAGTATTGGGAAAGGGAAAATCTGTGCTGCAGTTTCAATATGCCATCTTAATCTAACGGCACCTTTAATTTGATTTTCAGAACAATCCTGAGGACTATTAGCTTTGCCATTTTAAAGCGCAGAGAGGTTAGGAATGTCAATGAAAAGATTAAGTAATGTTGTAAATTTTTCATGACTTAATAATATTAGTTGAGCTCCTTCAACATGCCAAACAACCTGCTATATAAGGAGGATACAGGGCTTCCCTGGTGGCACAGTGGTTAAGAATCCGCCTGCCAATGCAGGGGACATGGGTTCAAGCCCTGGTCCGGGAAGATCCCACATGCCCCAGAGCAACTAAGCCCACGTGCCACAACTACTGAGCCTGCACTCTAGAGCCCGCGAGCCACAACTACTGAGCCTGTGTACCACAACTGCTGAAGCCTGAAAGCCTAGAGCCTGTGCTCCACAACAAGAGAGGCCGCCGCAATGAGAAGCCCAAGCACCGCAACTAGAGAAAGCCCGCGTGCAGAAATGAAGACCCAGTGCAGCCAAAAATAAATAAATCAATAAAAAATAATAAAAATAATAATGAGGATACAGAAATGAACAAGATATACATAGCCCCTTCCCTCAAGAGCTTACCCACTAGTTGGATAAATAGACACAAACCACCAGTAAAATAAGTTCTGTGATAGAAGAAGGTATACCTCATAACAAAGATGTCTAATACAATGTCATTGAGAGCTTTTTAAGTTTGTAAAATACAAAGTCCAGTGCTGGAATATAGCAGATACTCAGAAGATATTAATTCTCTATAATGAATTGAATGATTGTGTACCTCCAAAATTCATATGTTGAAACTCTAATCCCTGGCGTGATGATATTTAGAGATTAGAAATTTGGGGGGCAACTAAGTCATGAGGGTAAAGTCCTTATGTTGGAATTACCACCTCTATAAGAAAAGACAGGAGAAAGCTTGCTTACCCTCTCTGTTCTCCACAATATAACAAGACAATGACTATCTATAAACAAGGAAGATGATCTTGGACTCTCCAGCCTCCAGAGCTGTGAGAAGTAAGTGTTCGTTACTTAAACCACCTAGTCTGTGATATTCTGTTATAGCAATTCAAGCAGACTAAGACATTCTCTTCCTTCCTGAACCTCCAAACATCTGCAAAATGCAATGGCATTCTGTATTGCCTACTTCTAATATTATTGGAAAGAAGCCATTAGACAGTGTGCACAGCAAGAATATTTATTATCTCTAGGTATAAGCTGATGAGAATGAAATTCTGAAAGCCAGACCCAGATCAGGCAGGTTAAGGGCAGGATCTGCTTATGTCAAGACACTGTAACTCGAGAGTTTAGCAATGCGCCTGATATATGTAGGATAGGAAACACCTAACAATCGATTTTAAGTAAATAATTAAATGAGGCACCTGTGTGGGTACCAGAGGGGGAGAAATAGATATTTTCTCCCGTACTTTCTGTCTGGCCATTAGAATCTTAAGTCCATAATTCTATCTACCAGGTGATAGTTTCAGCTGAATGAAAACATGTTCATCATAAGACCTTGGGTTAAGATTTTCAGCCCGAAACCATGCCTCAGGGTTAGAAGTAATGTTTTAGATTCTCTTCCTTTTGGCACAACTTTTTCAATCCATCAACAGCCACTGACAATATAACAATATAACCCTTCTGGTTTTGATGGAATTCTTTATTCTGCACTCTGTATTTGCATAGTGTCTTTCCATCAAGGGGGGACAAAAAATCGTTACAGGCACTAATTAATCTTCCCAATGTCCCTGTCAGAAAAGAAAATTACAATGTTACTATACATGCATCTATCTAACTACTCATTCAATTTCACAAACATTAGGGAAGCCTAGCAACATGTTCAGCTCAGTATTTTTCTTTTAACATCTTTATTGGAGTATAATTGCTTTACAATGGTGTGTTAGTTTCTACTTTATAACAAATTGAATCAGCTATACATATATGTATATCCCCATATCTCCTCCCTCTTGTGTCTCCCTCCCACCCTCCCTATCCCACCCTTCTAGGTGGTCACAAAGCACCAAGCTGATCTCCCTGTGCTATGCGGCTGCTTCCCACTAGCTATCTATTTTACATTTGATAGTATATATAAGTCCATGCCACTCTCTTACTTCATCCCAGCTTACCCAATATTTCAATGAAGACAAACTTTTAAACAAATTCTCAATTTCAACTCATGCACTAAGGCTTATAATAATGCAGATGCAATAACTTCTAAATCAATTTTGACTAGTATATTTAAGTAGAAAACGGAGATAAAGAGGAAAAAGTAATACTATTGGATCACTCACTGCAGGTAATAATTTATTTCAAAAGTGTGCCATCTTTAATGGAAATTAGCATTTTCAAGTGCTCCCATCCTTTCATTCATTCATCCATCCATATATCCATGTTTTATGCATTCGACAACTCTTTAAGGTCAACAATTATAGTAATAAAAAGTTCAGAAGTGCAAGTAAAACTCATTTTTGTTTGGAATTGTTAAGGAAAACTTCAAAACAACAACTGAAACCTAATAAACAATTAGGATTTTAATAGGGGTAGATAAACATAGAAAGAATTACAGCTAGAAGAAAAAGTCTGGATCAAACCACGTAAGTAGGAAAGAGT
>NW_006784328.1:435524-510767 GCF_000442215.2 Lipotes vexillifer
AGAAGATGAATCAATCTAAGTAAGTTAACATAAGTACTTATGGTCACTTATAAGTATCTATATAAGGAATATAAATAAGAGGATTTGCAGTAGGGAGAAGAGTTACAGGAAACTAGGCTGGAAAGGCACTTAGCATCTAGATTTTTGAAGGCTTTGAATGCCAGCATAGATAATATAGAGATCATTTCATTGTTAATGATGAGCCACTAAAAAAAGCTGCTGTAAAATAATTAAAGAGCCTCTTCTGGAAATCTAGTCCTGGGCAATGTGCAGAATATATATGAGACATTGACTGAAAGTAGGAACACAAGTCAAGAGGCTTCTTCAGTACATGAAAGCACTATGCACACGTCAATTGCTTGTTTTTAACACTTGTGTAGTCAGGATAAGGGAAGGATCAGGTAGATGTGAGGTGGCTTACTAAAAAAAAAGAAATTAAGTCCCTATTCTAAGAACTTTATATGTATTGACTAATTTAATCCTTACAACTAACTATAAGACAGATATTATTCACTCCACTTTACAGACGAAGAAATTGAAGCACAGAGAATTCAAATCCAGGCTCACTGGCTCCAAATCCAACATTCTAAAAGTTAATAATAAAAAAAAAAAAGCTGCCATTTGTTGAGTGCCAACTGTATTACTTTGCTAGGGCTTCCATAAAAAAATAGGAAAGATTGGGAGGCTTAAACCACAGAAATTTATTTTCACACAGTTCTGGAGGCTCTAAGTCTAAGATCTAGGTCCTGGCAGAGTTAGTTTCTTGTAAGGCCTCTCTTCTTGGCTTTCAGAAGGACACTCGCCTCCTGCCTCTTCATATGGTCACCCCTCTGTATGTGCACAGCCCTGGTGTATCTCTGCATGCTCAAAACTCTCCTTATAAGGACATCAGTCAGATCAGATTACAGACAACCCTAATGCCCTCTTTAAAGGCACTATCTTCAAATACAGTCACATTGTGAGGTACTGGAAATTAGCACTTCAACATAAGAATTTTGGAGGGACACAATTCAGCTCATAACACCAACTATGTGTTAGACATTTTATAAATGTTCTTAATTAAACCTCAAATAACTATATAAGATTCATCCTACATTTAGCAAATGAGGAAATTGAGGTTCTAAAATTTTTAATAACTTACCCAAATTCACACAGTTAGACTGAGATTTGAACCCAAATCTATCTGATCTTTCCACTTCAGGAATATAAAAACTTCATTTATAAAAAAACTTTTCTGTGAGGACACAATGGGTTAAAATTAAGACAAATCCATCCTTTCCCCTCAAAGTTGCCAAGAACCATGTTTAAAAAGAAGATTCCTAGAAACTACACGAATGTATGTGGAGATGCATAGCCCACAGAAGCAAAACTTCATGAGAGCCATGCCAATCTGCACACATTAATCCATCTGCTGAAATGGCACTTCCCAGCACCTGAAAAGATGCCACTGACTAAGCAAAATGTCACCAAAGAAGTGCCAGAGTTAGATCCAACCATAAAACAGCTACTGCTTCCATAGCAGAAAAGTAATCCAGACTAAGCTTTCATAAATTTACATAAAAAGTTCTTACAGCTTCACATTCTTTGCTAAATGGCAAAAAAGGGAGAAATAAATGAATTTTCTGATTAATTAGTAGAGAAATAAGTGAGATGCCTTAACAAAGAGATTTCTACAAAAATCCTTACGAGAGCCTGAGGCGAGGAAAAAGTAATTAAAATATGTGTAACAGGTGAGTACATGGATATTTACCATGTCAGAGACAGGCTGAAATAAGAGGGAGCTTTGCTTTTTCATTTTAAATTCTTCTCTTTTGTAGAATCTGCCACTAACAACAAAAGAAACAATTATTAAGAAACATATAATGAGAGCCAATCTCTGTCAGCCCAAAAGTATGCATTATTTCACTGAATTTAAGTAAACTTTTGAAGCCATAGGATTATTTTTGATTAATTATGAGCTCTTCTACCTTACTTTAAGTTACCTGAGGTCAAGAACAAAAACATATTTATTGGTGTTTGGCTAAAGTGCCTAGCATACAATGGCTCAAAAATCTTTGTTAAACAAACAAATTAAAACTCCCTGACAAGTTTCTGAGCATGTACCTTCAGGATATCATGAAGCAAAATGAGACATTTACCCTCTTACCCTGTTCTTTGCCTGACTCTTCCTTAGACTGAGAACACCTGCTGCCTGTCTTGGAGAACTTCTCTGAGACTAAAGATGAAAGAAAGGAGAAAGAAAGGAATAAAAGAGGGCCATACAAAGACCAGGGATGAGAATGTGTCATGAACCAGTGATTATAATCAGCCCCATTTGGGGTACTTGAATCACACACATATACACAAATACACAATAATAGTGGTATTTGCTATGAAATGAATAAGTACAAGTTGTTGTGGGAGTACAGCAAAGTAGCACTTAATTCAAAATGGATGAAGAAAAGAATCTGGAAATAGCTTCCCAAAGAAAGGGTTTTTGAGCTATAGTATTGGTAGATAACTTTCATTGTGCACGTTCTATGTGTCAGACACTAAGTATATTATGTGTGCTGACTCATTTAATCCTTACAATAATAGGTACTATTACCACATTTATTTTAACGTGTACAGATCACTTAAGTAACAAGTGGCAGAATTAGATTTTGGACAGTCTGACTCTAGAATCCACGTTCTTAATCTCTGTGCTATATTGATTTTTTTTTCATGATCCAGTAGAGTTTGGAAATTTAATCTTTATGAACAATTACTCATTATCATGTGGGTAGATGAAGTCTCTCCACAATGACCTGACCTAGGCTAGATATGATGGCCAAGGATAACAGGATGAGAAAATCCATTCATTGTTCTGTGCTCTCTCAGGATCTTGATTTAAGTGGAACTTCATAACACTAAGAACCTCACCCTATCTTAATGGCTGGAAGCACTGATGCCCACTACTACCTATATCAGCTGTGTGGGAATTCTTTCCGTCACTGTGCTTTCAAGGGTTTTCTTTAGTCCTATCCCCTCCTCGCAACAACATCATCCTCCTGCAGTTAACTTTGGGTAATCTAATGTGTTGTTTTATTATATATTATATTAGAGACTTCATGGCATTATATTTTTCTACTTTGAAACATTTCCTTTTAATCTGTCTGATGCTCCATCTATATAAGGGCCTATGAAATAACTAGCCTTGGCTAAGTAATTATGTGTTGCTGACCTACTTGACATCATTCTCACTTTTTTTTCAATAGCAAAAAATTTTCCCTGACTAAATAGGGATTATCACTCCTTAAAACAGAACTTCTAAGAAATTTTACATGATTTCTCACAATAGGTCATGACCTTTGTGCATACTTCTCTGGAGGCAAATAACTTGCATTATAGTATGTTGTTTACATGTTGGTCTTGCTTTGTCCCCTCACCAAAAAAAAAAAACAAAAACAAGACTATTAAACCTTCATTTATTCATTCATATATTTACTCATTATATGAGCACTTAGTAAGTACATAATGTGTTTCAGACCTTGTTCTAGGTCTGGAAATAAACAATGAATGGGACATGGGTCACACTGTCAAGGCCCTCAAACTTTGATGATGGAAACAGAAATTAAAATTTAGTCAAAAAAGGATAGCAATAATACCATGTATGTGGGAGAGAATAACCATCTCGGAGAATAATTGCCACTTGTTAGCTGAGTAACATTGTTACTTAAGTGATCTGTACACATTAAAATAAGTGTGATAACAGTACCTATTATTATGAGGATTAAATGAGTCAGCACACATAAATATACTTAGAACAGTGTCTGACACATAGAATGTGCACAATGAAAGTTATCAATACTACAGCTCAGACATCTTTTTGGGCAAGCTATTTCCAGATTCTTCCCTTCATCAATTTTGGATTAAATGCTGCTTTCCTGTGCTCCTATAACAACTTATACTTACCCATCTCATAGAAAATACCACTATTATTGTGTATTTGTGTGTATGTGTGCGATTCAAGTACCCCAAATTAGATTGATTACCCTCTTTGGTTCATTACACATTCTCATCCCTGGTCTTTACCTGGCCCTCTTTTATTTCTTCCTTTCTCTTCAGTAATACAATATCAGCAAACCACCACTTGAAATAGAAACTAGAAAACGACAATAACTTCTATTTACTTTTGGGGCTGATCGCAATCCCAGCCCCTGAAACTATCCTGACTACTATCCTAAATTGTATGATAGGTTTACTTGGCTTTATATGTATAAGTGCATACTTTTATGTGAATATTTACATATATTTACACATAGACTTTCACTATACATGTATAGGTATATATACATGTACATATATAAAATTTTCTATTCATATATGTTCTGAGAAAAAAATGTATCATTTAGATTTAGTGTTTTTACTTTATGAAAGGCTTACTTATTCATGTAACCTTTTGGGACCCCCTTTTTCACTCAATATTACATTGTTAAAGTTGACCCATATTTTTGCTTGTGCTTTAGTTTCTTCATTTTGAATACTGTATAATATTACATTGCATGAACAAAACACTATCCATTCTTCTGTAAATGGATATTTAAGTCATTTCCAGGTCTTTACTATGGTGACATGTTATGAATACTTCTGTAAATGTCTCCTGTACAAAATTTTCAAAAGTTTCCCTAGGGTATATATCTAGCACTAGAAATGCTGGCCCATAGAATATGCAAATGTTCTATTCTATAAGATAATGCCAAACAGATCTGCTGTGCCAATTCATGCTCCCACCAGCAATACATGAGATCCTGCTGTTCCACATCCTCTCTATTCGGTATTGTCAGTCTACTTTTCCCACCTAAATGTATATAAAATGGTATTTCCTCTTAGACTTGTTTTGCTTTTCCTTGATTATAATAAAGTTTAACATTCCTTCATATATTTATTGACCACATGTGTTTCCTCATCTGTGAAATGCCTGATTATTTCTCTTTTGAGTTACGTGACATTTATTAATATGTTGTTCATCAAATATTGGTGAAATAAATCCTGTGTTGACGATACGTATTGTACACATCTTACAGTTTGTACTTTGGTTTTTCACTTTCTTAAAATGACATGATGAATAAAAGTTCTTATATTTTAAAGTCAAATTTATCACCTTTTCCATATGGTTAGCTCTTCTTCTATTTTAAAAAGTCATTCCCTATCTCCAATATTAGAGTAGTGTTCATATATATATTTTGTTAAGGTTTTAAAGGTTTGCCTTTGATATTTAAATTTTTCATCCATGTGGAACTGATTTTTGTGCATGGTGGATAATAAGGACCTAACTTTTCTTTCCAATGTGTATGAAAAATTTATTGAATAACTCCTCCTATCTCCACTGATCTTATTATACCACCACTTTTATATATCAAAGTTTCAAATACATAAGTCTGTTTTTAGGTTATCTTTCATTCTTGGTAATTGGTGAATACTAGGGACTGTAACATACTGTCATAATTACTATAACTTTATAATAATTCTTGGTGCCTGGTGGTGAAAGGCACCCCTCTTTACTCTTCTTTATAAGTATCTTGCCTATTCTTGACACCTGCTATTCCATATGAATTTTTAATAATGTTATCAAGTTCCAAGAAAAATACTGTTGGGAATTTTGCAGATGACATTCTATATATAGATCAATTTGTAGAAAAATTGACATTTTTATATTAAATATTCCTATTCATGAACATAATAGATATCTTTACTTATTTTGATCATATTAATACCTCAATGAAGTTTTTCAATTTTTGCATACTTACTTTTTTGTTAGACTTATTACTAGATACTTGATTTTTGATGCTATAATAAATGTCTTTTAAAATTATATTTTCCAGTTATTTGTTACTAATGTTCAGATATACAATTGATTTCTGATTAATGATTTTATATTCAGCCCCTTACTAAACTCTATTATTTCTATTAACTTGTTTATAGATTTTTTTGGAGTAGTTAATAGTAGACAATCATATCATCTACCAAAAATTTTGATTTTATTTCCTCTTTTCTAAACCTTAGTTCCTTAATTTCTTTTTATTGTTTTATAACATTATATAGGACCTCCTATACACTGCTAACTAGAACTGGTCATAATGGCCATTCTTGTCTCAATTCTCAATTTTAAAGGGAATATTTCTTACATTTCTCAATTTAGGTTTCATGTGTGTGTGTGTGTGTGTGTTTGTGTGTGTGTGTAAGAGGAACTTTATCAGATTTAAGGACATTCTTTTCTATGCCTTTGATGGTTAGGTTGGATAAAAAATTGTAAGATTGCTAATAAAAAGAATCAGATTAGCAAATCAAACTCATATGACTCTAAGATCTTACGCAGTACCAAACTTTGCTAATAATTTTAAGGATGGAAGCAATCAAGAGGCACAAGTAAATCAAGGAGAGATCTAGGACATCCCACATGGCTCTTCAAATCCTTACTTCTTGCATTAGACACACCATCTGACCAGAATAGATGAGGTCTCTAACTAAAGTTTGTGAGACTTTACACATGTTTAGGTTACAAAACATCTGTTTTATACCCCAAGTACTTGTATAGCTTACATGACATTTTCTGAGTAGCCATGTCTCATAAATCCATAGATTACAATTTATTTACCATAAGCAATTCTATCCCAGAGACACAGTGAAAATAACATTCCATATATAAGGATTCTTCTAGCAAATATCATTTATATGTCTACTTATCAAAAGGTCAGTTATCAGCATGCATAAATGGGTATTAGCCTAGGTCACCTGCCAAAGATCACACCACCCATGCCCAGTAATAGGAAGAGAAATAGATTACAGGCCAGTACTTCAACTTCATACCCAGATCAAAGTCTTTTTCATTCCAAACTTTAAAAAGGTTAAACCATCATCTTCTTGCACCCAGTGTTACTACTGACAAGTCTGATGTCAATTTGATTCTTGTTCCTATCAATATGATCTGTTCTTTCTCTTTGGAAATTTGTATGAACTTCATTTTGTCTTTTATATTCTTAATTTTTCTATAATGTTTCTTAATGTGGGTCTCATCTTTTCAGTCTGGTACTTTGGACCCATTATTTTTAGGTTAGTCATCTTTTTAAATTCTTACTTATGTGGATTCTACCTCCATTACTTTCTTAAAAATCATCTCTATATTTTTAGTTTTCACTTTTCTGGAACTCTTGTTATCCAAATATTGGCACTTCAGTTTCTATCCTCTATTTCTCTTGATTTGTATTTACATATTGTATGTATTTAGCTGCTCTTGTTTCTTCCTTGAACAATTCCTCTTTGCTTTCAAGTTCCTAATCCATTTTTTAGCTATATTCATTCCATTATTTATCCCATTCTATTTACTGTGCTCTTTATTTCAAGTATTATATTTCTTATACAAAATATCTGGATCCTTTTTATATTTTTTTCTTTTTCTTACAATTCTAATATCTTAATTTTTTGATGGGTTTTTATGCTTATCTCATATTCTTATCCTTCTGTTCTAACAATTCTGATTTATAATACATGGCATCTATAATTTGTTTGTTGCCTTTTTTCTATTTGAAGTTGTTGTGCTCCTCAGATGTCTCATTACATTTGCCTACGAGTTTATATTCCACTCTGGGTATCTAAGCACTGCCCCAAATTAATAAAGCCCCAACCCCAAGTAAGTGGGTATCAGAAGTCTGAGATGTAGTTGTCAATTCCCATAATAACCAGTCAGGCATTGGGTGTCCCAAGGCAAAGGCAGAAAACAAACAAGAGCAGAACTCAAGTGGTTTCTTTCCCTTCCTTTCCCTAATTTAACTTCTTAGAGCCTCATTGGCCAAACCTGGCCTAGGCTACAACTATCCCCCTACCACCAACAGTTCAAACAACCATCTGTCTATCCATAGGTTTCCTATTATTCTTAATAGCTCTTGAGTTTCTATCAATAGGTGACCTTGAGGGAGGAAGCTAGAAGCCTATGTCAATTTTGTAGTTTATCAGGAACAGGATTCATAACTACAATTGTTTATTTAGTTCTCTGTTTTCCATGATGACTAGACATTGAGCTTCTTAAATTCAGAACTATACCAATTTTACATCCCTAGACCTATACAGCATATGGTGTATAGCTGACATTCTATAGATAATTCTGGGTTGAATGAATAATCTCTTTACTTAAAGTTGGAAATATTTCACTAAAACCTTCCTCCTGTGATCACAAGTTACCACTGGTCTCTTCTTTTATGGCAGCCTATCACTTATCAAGCAGCTACGTTTCCCTGGAGAAGCCACTTAAGCTCTCCAGCCCTCTGTTTCTCATCTAAAGGGTTCAGTGCAGCAGTAGGCCTTACCAACACATGAGACAGGTCTTTTATTTCAAAGTTAAAGAGAAAAGAGCCACATGCCAAAGCAGCGAAAGAGCATATTTATTAACATAGTTAAGTTGTTCCATAATTTCACTTACTTATTCTTGAAAGCAAGGACCATTTATTTCTAGGGAGAAATCAAATTGTGGAATTTCCTATAATTTAAACATAAGGTCAAATTCTAAGTATTATGAATTATAGAACTTTCCAGGGAGATAGAATAATGTAGTAAACAGGAAAGCCTAGAGAGACTCTGGCTTTTAGTTCCAGCTCTGCCATAAACCACCTGCCTGACTTTGAATAACTCATTAAATATCTCTAAATATTTTCCTCAATTTGAAAATCAGAGAATTATAGATGCATAATGACATAGAAGATAAGCTTGGGTTGAAACCTAGGTCTCCCACTTTCTTCCTATGGTACTTACATCAATGTCTTAACCATTTTAGCTTTAGTGACCGTATCTTGAATAAAGTTAGTATCACTTCTTTCTTAGAGTTGCTATAGTTTCACTGACATAATGCATGTAAAGCACCTTGCACAGCATTAGTTATATATGAAGTGCTCCTAAAATGTTAGTTTTTTCACAACCACCCCACATTTTTTCAGGTGGGGTGCAGCTTTCAGCTTTAAATAGTTATAAATATAGATGATTTATTGAATTTAAGTCTATTTCTCTAATCCAAGAGGATGCCTACCAAAGTTTCTACATTGTATTATTTCTCCTGAGAGCTAACAATTTCTTTTAGATGTCAACTTTTAGTCATAAGTGATCTAGAAGTTAAACAGGTGTACTTCAATGCTTCTAGGTGTTAAACATTCAGTCATCACTGGCTAGTGGTAAAAGTTTATGCAAGGAGAGGAAAAGCAAAGCGATGTGCATATATCATTTATATTATAAACATCAGCAACTGCTCCAGTGACATAGTCATCTACCAATGATATAATAGAGAATTATTTATGCATTGGGGTAAAAATACGGAACTCAACATCTGTGGTTTAAAAAATGTATGTGTTACTGCTTATAGCTGTGAAATGAATGGCAACCATAATGGGATGATGTAATGAATTTATGTCAGGGGCCAAAAGAAAGAAATGATAATCATAGTCAGATTGCTATTGGTACCTTTGTTTTTGGCAGCAAAAATAAATATCTATTAATTATACTAAAATGAAATGTGTTTGAGTATAGCACTAAGGAAACAGCTCCAGTTAAATTATTACATGTGTCAATGATCAGAGACAAATGAGTATGTGCCAGGAAGTCTCTACTGAACTATTTACACAATAGACCCATCAAGTAAGTGATATGGTTCAATGGTTTCTGTGAAATTAAACACTGCATCATGGTAGTTGTATTAGAATAAGAGTAATCAGAATTCTTGCCAGTAACCCAAATGTTGATCATGGGACAATTTCTCACCTATCACAAGGGCTCTTTAGTAAAAGGTATCCCACAGGATTCAATTCATTTTTTCCTGTTCATCCTAAAAAGCCAGCAACATAGCATCATAGATAGGCTTGGGGGTTTTGAGTTAAGTAGGATTTTATGCTTCAAACATTTATTTCTTCCAATCATAAAAGTAAATTAATAAATTCATTCATTTTTGTCATCATTGTGAAATTTAAGAACCCTATAATAAAGACAAGATTCAAGATCCTAGAGATTAAAAACAGGGCATCAAGAAGGAAATGAAAGTGGCTTCAGATACATATTAACCCTTGAATAATAATTTGGCTGAGTATGCCAGCTAAATTTTTAACATCTTCTCTTGGATAGCTAAAAGGAATTCCATGCTCAGCCTGAAGAAACTTGAATGCCAGATCCTCCCCACCTCAAACTCGCTCCAATTATAGCTTCTTCCACTTCAGCTGATGTCCATTCCTTCTTTCTACTGCTCATAATGGAAACCCTGAAGACATTCTTGACTTCTTGCTGTCTTTCACAGACAAAACTAAAATGTTAGGCAATATGTTGGCTTTACCTTCAAAATATATCAAGAATCCTAACACTGCTCATCACTTCCATTGCTACCACTCACTAACATTTCCTACCTGGATTATGCAATGGTCTTCTGCCTAGTCTCCTGCATTTACTCTTGGCCTCTATAAACTATTCACACAGAAACCAGAGTCATCCTTTTAAATAATGGCAGATCATATCACCTCTCTGCTCAACACTCTGCAGTAAATATCCATTTGCCCAGAGCAAAAGCCAAAGTCATTAAAATAACCAACAGAAACAAACCCAAGTGACCTGACTCTCCATTCCCTCACTGACTTCACCCTCTAGATTCTACTGCTCCCCCTCTCATCTACTCTACTCCAGCGTCACTGTCCTCTCTGCTTTCCCTAAAACACAGAAGGCATATTCCTAAGAATTTTTAGACTGGTTGTTACCTCTGTTTGCAATGTTCTTCCACTAAATATCTATACAGATAATCCCTTCACCCATTTCAACATTGCTCATTTTTCATATTCTCTACAGTGCCTACCCTATCATATTTACAATTGCAACCCACTCCCACTCCAATACTGCTCACCCTTACCTACTGTACTTTTTGTTTTTCCATAGAACTTTTCTCTTTTCAACAAACTACATTATTTATTTATTTAGTATTTTTAGAGTGTCTTTCCCTGCCCACCACCCACCTGGCTAGAATATGAACTCCAGAATGGTAGGGACTTTTATTTGTTTTGTTAAAGGATCCATTTTGAATGCCTACAACACTATCAACAAAAGTTTAAAACTCAAAAAATAGGTAGTAAATAAGTACTCAAGAAACAAAGAAATGGATATAGAATTCAAGGTTTACTCACAAAGGAACAAACATCAGACTAGCCTTAATGAATACCTAAAGACAGTGCAGCAAAGTTATTCATTTCTGAGGAATATTAACCTTGAATTCCATACCAAAACTATCCATCCATAAATGATGACAGTAAAATAAAGTCATTTTTTAAAACTTTGTATTTTGAGTATAATATCATACTTAAGGAAACACTGCAACAAATAGTACAAGGATTTCTCACATACACGTCATGCAGATTTTCCAAGTGGTACCATTTTATGATGCTTCTCTCTCTCACTCTTTCTCTCTCTGTCTCTCTCTCTGTCTCTCTCTCTCTCTCAACTATTATTTTATCATCTAGTTCTATGTGCCAGATAAAATAAAGCAAACATGGAGTTTTAAATGAGTACAATGGAGAATCATTCTCATTAACTAAATTTATGATGTCTTCATGACAACAGTTGTATTTGATAGTAGCCATATAATTACACAATACTTGAATAATTTTATTGTACTTTATAATTGAATATTTGTATTTGTATAGTTGTTAAATAACACTAACATGAGTCTATAGCCAATCTGAATATAGAAGATACATAATGATAACTAACAAATGTATCCAATTAGTATTAGATACATTTAGTATAATTAAAGAGCACTGTTGCTTTAGCTGGGGAGTCCACTAGAATACCATTCCAGAACCTCTTCTAAATATATGCAATTTGGAATGGCACTCTGAAACTTCATGTATATCAATCACTGAAATAACAAAGTACACATTTTATGCTAATAAAATTTAATGTTAAAATCAAATAATGTTTATTTTGCTTTCTTCTATCACCATTTATAAAAACAGAAGTCCTACTTCAATCACACATTTTCTTAAATCACTGTATGCAAGTTTATCCCATTTATCCTAAATATAACTAAGGATAGCCCTTTTGCTATCAATACCATTGGGAAAATATTAAAGGAAGAAACAATGAAGATAAAGAAATAAAATTATTTTTATTTTTTTTTAATACCATGTGGCTCAACGGTAATGCTATCACTGCTGCATCCATCCACCTCCTCCTGGGCCTGAGATCAGTAGAGTTGTCAGAGGAAGGAATGAAGCATGACTCATTGATGACCATAGGAATATCCTTTAGGTCTTTACTCAAACACCATCTTTTCAGTGAGTCCTTCCTGGTCATTCTACTCAAAATTACCCAAACACTTCCTACAGCCCCTTCCTGCCTAATTTTTTCCCTTAGCATTCATCACTAACAAACTATATGTTTTATTTATTCAATTTTCTTATTGTTAGTAATTCCTAACACCTATACTTTAGGTGATAACAAAGCTTTCCAAACTTTCCAGGGGGGAGCATACCCAAAGGCTCATACCCAAAGGTTGCCCTTATTTCAGAAACAAGAGATAGCCAAGGAACTCACAGCAGAATATTTTCCAGCTCCCTAGAAGTCTGATTATCCAAGTTCAACAAAGAGATTGAAGGCTTAGCTTGATATCCTAAGCATGAACATTAATATATAGACTAGCTCATCATCTTCCCAAATCAAAGGACTATATATATTACATATTTCTGTTGGTCCTTGTATTTCAATGTCTCAGCAACTCAAACAGCATTTTCCAGTCATTGCTTTGGTCTCTTTCCAAATTCAATTGTCTTGACAACATTCATTTTCTGTAACTTGCCACCCTAAAGAAGCTTAGGACCGTATTTTTTTCAGCTCTGTGATCGCAGATGCCAACTTCTATATATTATTGTCAGTGTACTCTCTGTCATTCCAACCTAGAAATGTAGACCAGATACAGTCATCATCTTTCATATCTGTACATCACATTTTGTTTTTCAAAGCACTTTCATTTTCAATATCTCGCTGGACTGTGTGAGATAGCTAGATCAAGCATAATGCGATAATAATGCCATTTTACAACCAAGGGAACTGAGGCCTAATCTGCTTAGTGACTTACCTAGGTAACGGCAAAGCCTATGTTAGTGTTCTCGCTGCCTCATTATTCAACCCTGATGCCATGTCAGCATGTTTACACCCTTTTGCTGCAACCACTCTTGCAAAGTACATTAAGACTATTATTATTTTAAAGTTGTAATATGTTTCCATTCCTGGCTTCATTCAGTTAAAAGTTCTCAACATGACCGATGTTGTTTGAATTAAAGCTTTTCTCCAGTTCAAAAAACAAAGAATATTTAGAGACATGCTTCAAAATCAGCAAAAAAATTTTCTGACATTTCTGCTGGCCAGCCATGTCTCATGGATATGAGTTAGGGTGTAGCAGCTTATAATCACAATTGCAAAGTATAGAAGTTGTAGACTGGGAGAGTAGTGGATGTTAGGATGGAGGTGGCAATGGGAATGAGAGGAAAGAGAGACTCCTAGTGACTTTTTGTTCGATAGGGATGATCGTTCCATTTAAAGCAGGCAGTCTGAAGCAAGGTTACTAAGTCCATATACGGGAAGATATGTGGATGTGCTTAAATGTGAGAATGTCAGAGAGCTAAGCAAAGAATAATTACCAAATCTGAGAATATACAACCATAGCATGATTTTGCATCATTCCTATGGACACACTGGAGGGATTAAGAATAGTCTGGTAACCAAAGACAAGGTGTCACAGATTCAGACTTGGGAATCTTTTGGCTAGAGAAAAAATTCTAGGGATAATATTTAGTACATCGGTTTGCCAATAATTGGAGAATATTTCAAAATTCCAAATATATTCAGCAAAATTAATTTGTTCTTAGAGACAATATACATCTAGGAATGTTTTTTAAAGAGTGTAGACACTATAAGCATTAAAGAAAAAAGTTCCATTATTAAATGTTGGAAATAAACTATGCTTTATGAATGCCTTAGGTTTCACTAATTCTGCTGGGGATTATTATTTTTACTGCTTTATTTCTAGAGTTCTTATGTTCACTTGGGACTATGTATAATTTTTTCAGATATATCATAGTTTATGGTCATGTGCCATGAGACTGAAAACTAGTTACAACTGCATATTAATCAACTACTATTTTGATGCTGGGAAATATTTACCTGTAAGAGTAGATGCAACTTACGAAACAGTGTTGGACTGTGGTACATTCAGACAATGGAATATGATTCAGCACTAAAAAGAAAGAAGCTGTCACATTATGAAAAGACATAAAGGAACCTTAAGCGCCTACTACTAAGTGGAAGAAGTCAATTTAAAATGGTTAAATACTTTATGATTCCAACTATATGACAGCTTGGAAAAATCAAAACTATAGATCCACCAGAAAGATCATTGGTTGCCAGGGGCTGGAGTTGGTTGGAGGGGAGAATAAGCAGAGCACAAGGATTTTTTTTTTTTTTTTTTTTGCGTTATGCGGGCCTCTCACTGTTGTGGCCTCTCCCATTTGCGGAGCACAGGCTCCGGACGCGCAGGCTCAGCGGCCATGGCTCACGGGCCCAGCCGCTCCGCGGCATGTGGGATCTTCCCGAAACGGGGCACGAACCCGTGTCTCCTGCATCGGCAGGCGGACTCTCAAGCACTGCGCCACCAGGGAAGCCCCACAAGGATTTTTAAGGCAATGAAAATACTCTGTATAGATGGATAATGAATACGTGGATACATATTTATTGTCTGTCTGCTATGCATCAGTCACTGGATTAGTTTAATGCACAATTAATACCTTACAATATACATTTTTATTCTGTTTAGCAAATTGTCACAGCAATGCACCTATCTCAAAATCTGTACTCAATTATTGTACTGATTTTTAAATAAAATGATGAAGAAATTAACCCTGAAAAGTTATACATGCAGCTGGGGCTCCATAGCTCAGGGGTTAGAGCACTGGTCTCATAAAAAGTTATGCATGCACTTTTCTTGTGATAATATGGTTTAAATTCACTGCCCAGTTTTGGAGGGGAGGCTCATGCTGACTGCATCCTTTACTTGCAAGAAGAGTATTATTCATCCAATACTTAAAATATAATTATTTAGCATCTGCTATGTTTAGGCACTTGAAGATACAAAGATGAGTAGATAATAGAGCTATAATTTAGTGGAAGAGAAATATAAACAGCTAACAAAAATTAAATGTGTTAAGAGAAATAATCAAAGGTGCAACTAGTGAAGTAGTGAACTTTAAGCTTTGAGACTTCTCTCTTAGATGAGCATCTCCCAAGCCCTAGGAAGAGTCCTAAGAATGTCTTCCATGGTCATATGGTTTTGTAAAATTTATAAAAATATAAGATATTTTAACCATAAATGTTTAAGATTTTTATGTCTTTCCATTCCAACTTTTCCATTATATCTCCCATGAACAAGGTATCACTGGAATGACCAAAGGCATCTTGGAGATTTAGCAAAGGAGTTATTGAGTTGGGAACACATTTAGTTTGAATTTAATAGACTTAAGAAGTTCACAGTCACTTCTGTCAATAGTTAGAGTGTTACCTTTCTCAGTATAAAAATGGTTTTTAAGTACACTCCTACCATCCAATGTGGCAGGGCAAGAGGTGGCATTGTGATATGAGCATGTCCTGTGACACCTGGAACCAGAAGTGCAGAAAGTGGAGGAGAAAAAAGTCTGAATATATGATGCCAGAAAATAGTCTGTGGAAAATTCTTCCAATCATTGGACATGTAATACTGTATTCGGTTTTCATTAACACCTAGGCAAAATGAAAGCTCTCACCTGTCAGGTTTATACTTGATAATACAGCAAATACAATTATAAATGTTCCATATTGTTTTCTTTTTTATGGGAATCAAATGAAATAGGCATTATCGGAATTCCTGTTCTTGAACAGTACAAATCTGCAGCAATTACAATAAGTCATAAGCATGTCTCTAATAGCACATATATGAAAAACTTGACACATTTTTTTCCAAATTTGAAGATCTTAAAACATCCTAAAATTTTACTAATATCAAATAACAAATAACAGCTAAAGCTGAAAGAAACTTTCCAAAATTATGAATAAGAAAACAAATTTTGGTCAACCACAGCAGAGAAAAGACAGAAAAATGCTTCAACTCTCTCTATAGAAAATAATATTATAAATCTGGCATCTTATTAAGAGCTTATTATTGAGTATACAGCCAAAAAATAGGGGGAAAGCGTTATAGAAGTATGTTAGCCATAGTTAATTAAAATGTCATGTAATATTTCATGATTTTGTGATATTTAGTTACTTTCTACTTTTTAAAGTTTATAATTGATTATAATACATTTTTATTCTATATAAATACTCACTTTCTTATCTAATTTCATACTGGTAATTTTATATTCTTTACATGAAAGAGAGGCTCCCAAGTTATAAAATCTTCAGGCCACACAAAACCTAGATCTGCTATAATACTTTTTCATCTAAATTTTCCTTTCTCATAAGATAGCAAAGGTCAGCGCCCAGTGATGGAGCTCCCTCAGGCCAAGGCTGATGGAGGGAAGGACTGCCAAACAGAGACAATGAAACAAAGGCATTGAGATCTGAGCCTTAATTGAAATGGGGAAGGCAACCCGACTATACAGCCAACACAAGCAAGTATTCACAAATGGATGTAAAAACTGAAGTTTTTGAGTCAGGGTTATCAGAATAGTAGCACTGAGTCAACTGAATAAGATGGAGGGTGGTCTTTGGTGACTGTCCAGAGAAGCTGTTGCAACTCATTCTGATGTGGTGGAAGAAAGGGATGGCTAAGGAATGATGCTGGAAAAATCACTCCAATATAAGTTCTTATGTATCAATTTGCTAAATAGAAGTAAGTGGCTAATAACAAACACTAAGAGGAAAGGAAAGCATGAATTGGTAAAAAGGGCCAAAAAAAAGAAAATATATATATATACACACATATACATATACACACACAAAAGTATTAGCAAATACCAGAATTTGAATATCTAGGGTAATCTATTGAATCTATCCCTCCAGCAATGAAAACTAATTAATCTAAACCAGTGTTTCTAAAATTAAGACTCCTGGATGTAATCTCAGGAGTCCATAGGTTCTTAAATTTGAGGAAACTGGTCTAAATCTACTGGTAAAAATCTCTGAAAATTGTCCAGAACTTATACCACCTATTTATTCATATTTATTTATTATTATAGATTTATTATACACACACAATTATTTCCTATATTTGTGAGTATATTTAAATTAGTTTCTCTTTATCTAAATAAATTTCTATTTTTCCCTATATAACTGCCTAGTATAATATTGATTTATTTTAAACCTTAGCTTTCTATAGTCTACTGTGAAACACACAAACATAAAATATTATTACATTTATTGATGTTTTCTCTGGTGTTGTTTTTTCACCACTGGAATAATAAAGTTCCTGACCAATGGCCTCAGCAGCATTACTCAGCTAAAACAGTCAAATACTGAATGCAGATTTGCAGATATTTGCAGCTTTACTCAACAAGATAGCTGGACACAGAACTTAGGTGTTGTCTGTGAGTCAGAGATCAATAATTAAGAACTGTCTCAGACAAGTGAGACTATGAAAACTAGCCTAGCTTGTTTCCTAAAATCTGAGAGAAACAGCACAATCTGAATAGTAATGGAAATAAAAATCAAAGAGGTGGTTGGCCCAAAACTTCCACTCCTAGAAATCGCTTAAGGAAATAATCACATGTGGCAAAACAAAATTAATACATAAGACATTTTGAGGGAGGATTACTTATAAAGTGTAATATTGTAAACAAATTAAATGTAATAGGAAACTGGTAAGTAAGATAAAGTACATATTATCACAATTATCCTCTACTCATTAAAAATCATGTGGGAAAGAATATTTATCAAAGTGGAAAATTACCAAAAAAAGAAAAATATTTACTAAGTTAAAAACAGACTACAAAACAGTATGTGCAGTATATAATTTTGTAAACAAAAATATGCATATGCTTATGTGGGAAAATACTAGAAAGACATTCCCTAAAAGCCCACTGTTTACCTTGTGTTATGTCATTATTAATGATTTGCTTTTTCATTCTGTTTTTAATTTAGGCACATTTATACTTTCCAAGTTTTCAACATTAAGAATTATTGCTTTGTTATTAGAAAAAAGTCATAAAAAACAGGAAAAAAAGTCACGAAATAATAGTTGAAAAGTTGAAAATATTTAACTCTAGCCCTTGACTGAATGATTTCACAGGAATCTTGGTACAGTTAATAACTGACAAATTTTTTTCCTCCAACATCAGTTATCATATTTATTTCTAATAATTATAATAGTATATATATCATTTGGTTGGGGAATCTTAAATAATTTTATGAAATTGAATCAAAACTAAAATTACATTAAATAACTATATTTTTGTACAAGTCATCCACTATATATAGTCACTAAATATCTCAAGTACATTTTCTATAACATAGTCTTAAAGCAAAATTCCCAACATAACCTTTTGTGGGTTTATAATGAAAAGGATTCCTATTTAGTTCCATTGATATCACACTATTAATACACACTTTCATTTCTAATATTTGCTAGTGTTTTAATTCTATTTTGATATTTTCCACAATTAATACTTATATAGAAAGGAAATTATATACACACACACAAACACGCACGTGGATATTTATACCCACACATTCCTAACACACATAGATAATTATGTATATAAACTGCATCAGAGAATGCTATATATTTTTTTTCCCCACATCTTTATTGGAGTATAAATGCTTTACAATGTTCTGTTAGTTTCTGTTGTACAACAAAGTGAATCAGCTATATGTATACATATATCGCCTCCCTCTTGAGCCTCCCTCCCACCCTCCTATACCATCCCTCTAGGTCATCACACAGCACCGAGCTGATCTCCCTGTGCAATGCAGCAGCTTCCCACTAGCCAACCATTTTACATTTGGTAGTGTATATATGTCAATGCTACTCTCTCACTTCAACCCAGCTTCCCCTTCCCTACCCCCCTGTTCCCTCAAGTCCATTCTCTACATCTGTGTCTTTATTTCTGCCCTGCCACTAGGTTCATCAGTACCGCTTTTTAAAATTCCATATATATGTGTTAGCATATGGTATTTGTTTTCCTCTTTCTTACTTCACTTTATATGACAGACTCTAGGCCCTAAACGTTTAAATTATTTTCACTTAAAATTCCAAACATTTAGTTTTCAGAGAACTCATTGGGAAATTAAAGAGTTATTATTTATTTAGAAACACTTCAAGTCAGCTGCCCAATTTTCTAGTTACATCTTTTACTACCCTATGCCCCTGACAACATCAGGCAGTCTAAATTAACAGAATCTTAGGTACATCTGAAGAGCAATATCAAATACTTAGAATGCAAACACATCTCTTAAGCTTCTAAATTTGAAAATACGTTTTAAGCTTGAAAATGATTTCTAATGTCTTTGCATTGAAGGACAAATTTAGAACTATATTTGGGATTTGAGTATATGGGGAGGGGGAAGGGTAAGCTGTGACAAAGCAAGAGAGTGGCATGGACATATATACACTACCAAACGTTAAATAGCTAGCTAGTGGGAAGCAGCCACATAGCACAGGGAGATCAGCTCAGTGCTTTGTGACCACCTAGAGGGGTGGGATAGGGAGGGTGGGAGGGAGGGAGATGCAAGAGGGAAGAGATATGGGAACATATGTATATGTATAACTGATTCACTTTGTTATAAAGCAGAAACTAACACACCACTGTAAAGCAATTATACTCCAATAAAGATGTAAAAAAAAAAAAACTATATTTGTTCACTACTAGAAGAAGGAAGTAAAGCAGAATAGTGAAAGAAATACAAAGAGAGAGAGGAATAAAGGGAGAAAGATGGAGAGTTAGAAGAAAAAGAAGAAGAAGAAGAAAAAAAAAACACATGCTGCAAGTAACCAGGTAAACTGGAAATGTGACCAGGCTGCCCTACAGCTGCCATCAATGGTCATCAAGAGTTAGGGGCAAAGAACATTCAGGAACATTATCAGCACCTACAGCTTAAAAGGAATGAATAAGGAAAGTGCCTTATACCTTTTGGCCAATTAAAAAAAAAACAGAGTCTTTACAGAAAAGTCTGGTGTATTTAAAACAAGTAGATATAATCATATGTCAATATATACAAACCCCATGGTAGCCACAAATCAAAAACCTACAACAGATACACAAAAACTAGAAAGAAAGGAACACAAGCATACTACTAAAGAAAATAATCAAATCACAAGGGAAGAAGCAAAAAGAAGAAATGAAAAGAACTGCAAAAACAATTGGAAAACAAGTAATAAAATGCCACTAGGCACATATTTTTCATTAGTTACTTTAAATTTCAATGGAATATAAGCTCCAATCAAAAAACATAAGGTGGCTGATTGGATTAAAAACAACAACAACAAGGTCTTCTCTTCAATATGCTGCCTACAAGAGACTCACCTCAGGTCTAAGGTAACACACAGATTGAAAGTGAGGGGATAGAAAAAGATATTTCATGCAAACAGAAATGACAAGAAAGCAATAGTAGCAATACCTATATCAGACAAAATAGACTTTAAAATAAAGGCCATAGCAAAAGACAAAGAAGGGCATTATATAATGATAAAAGGATTGACACAAGAGGATATTACACTCATTAAAATACATGCACCCAATACAGAAACATCTAAATATATAAAGCAAATAATAACAGACATAGAGGGAGAAATTGACAACAATACAATAATATTAGGGGACTTTAACATCCCATTTACATCAATGGAAAGATCATCCATATAGAAAATCCATAAGGCAACAGTGCTCTTAAATGACACAATAGACTGTTTGGACTTAATAGATATCTACAGTACATTCCATCTACAAACAACAGAATACAAATTATTTTCAAGTGCACATGGAACATTCTCCAGGTTAGATCACATGCTAGGACAAAAAGCAAGTCTCAACAAATTTAAGAGGATAGAAATCACAAGAAGCATTTTTTTCCAACCACAATGGTATAAAACTAGAAATCAATAAAAGAAAAAAAAATCAGAGAAGAATAAACACATGGAAACAAAACAACACGCTCCTAAAAAACCAATGGTCAATGAAGAAACCAAAAAGGAAATCAGGAATATCCTGAGACAAATGAAAATGGAAACATTATACTCCAACATCTATGAGATGCAGCAAAAGCAGTTCTAAGAGGAAATTTTAGAGTAATCCAGTCCTACCTCAATAAACAAGAAAAATTTCAAATAAACAACCTAACCTACCACCTAAAGGAATTAGAAAAAGAAGAACAAAGCCCAAAGTCAGCAGAAAGAAGGAAATAATAAAGATCAGAGAGAAAACCAATAAAATAGAGACAATGACAGAAAAACAGTAGAAAAGATCAATGAAACAAAGAGCTGGGTTTTTGAAAAGATACACAAAATTGATAAACTTTTAGCTAGGCTCACAAAAAGAGAGAGGACCCAAATAAATAAAATAAGATATGAAAGAGGAGAAATAACAACTAATACCACAGAGGTACAAAAAAATCATAATAGAATACTGTAACTAGTTATAAGCCAACAAATTGGACCCTAGAAGAAATGGACAAATTTCTAGAAATAAGCAACTTACACAGACTGAGTCAAGAAGAAACAAATAATTTGAACAGACCAATCACTAGAGGTAAAATTGAACTGTAATTTAAAAAACTCCTAGCAAACAAAAGTCCAGGACTGGATGGCTTCACAGGATTCTACCAAACATATAAAGAAGAACTAATGCCTATTCTTCTTAAACTGTTCCAAAAGACCGAAGAGGATGGAACTCTCCAAACTTCATTCCACGAGGTCACCATTATCCTGATATCAAAAGCAAAGACACTACAGAAAAAGAAAACTACAGGCCAATATCTTTGATGACTATAGATGCAAAAATCCTCAACAAAATATTAGCAAACCAAATCCAACAGTATATAAAAAGGATGATGCACCATAATCAAGTGGGATTTATTCCAGGGACACAAGGATGGTTCAACGTTCACAAATCAATCAATGTGATACACCACATTAACAAGAGGAAGGATAAAAATCACATGATCATCTCAATAGATACAAAAAAAAGCATTTGACAAAAATCAACATCCATTCATGATAAAAACTCTCATCAAAGTGTGTATAGTGGGAACATATCTCAACATAATAAAGGCCATTTATGACAAACCCACAGCTAACATCATACTCAATGGTGAAAATCTGAAAGTCTTCTAAATTCAGGAAGAAGACAAGGGTGCCCACTCTTGCCACTTCTCTTTAACATGGTATTGGAAGTCCTAGCCACAGTAGTCAGACAAGAAAAAGAAATAAAAGTCATCCAAATCGGAAGGGAAGAAGTAAAACTGTCACTATTTGTGAATGACATAATACTTTATATAGAAAACTCTAAAGTCTCTAACCCATTAATTATCAGAACTAATAAATGATTTCAGCAAAGTTGCAGGATATAAGATTAATATACACATATCTGTTGCTTTTATATACACTAATAATGAACTATCAGAAAGAGAAAGTAAAAAAACAATTCTGTTTAAAATTACATCAAAAAAGGATAAAATACCTAGGAATAAACTTAACCAAGAAGATGAAAGACCTATACTCTGAAAACTATAAAACATCAATGAGGAAAACTGAAGATGATACAAAGAAATGGAAAGATATCCTGTGCTTTTTTTTTTTGGCTGTGCCACATGGCATGTGGTATCTTAGTTCCCTGACCAGGGATCAAACCCATGCTCCCTGCAGTGGAAGCATGCAGTCTTAACCACTGGACCACCAGGAAAGTCCATATCCCATGCTTTTAGATTGGAAGAATTAGTACTGTTAAAATGGCCAAACTATCCAAAGCAATCTACAGATTTAATGAAATCCCTATTAAAATACCCATGACATTTTTCATGGAACTAGAATAAATAATCCTTAAATTCACATGGAACCACAAATGACCCCAAATTGCCAAAGCAATCTTCCAAAAAAAACAAAAAGCAAAGCTGTAGTATAACCCTCCCAGACTTCAGACTATACTACAAAGCTATAGTAATCAAAACAGCATGGTACTGGCTCAAAAGAGATATATAGATAGATATATAGTTAGATCAGTGGAACAGAATAGAGAGCCCAGAAATAAACTCACACACCTATGGTCAATAAATCTATGAGGAAGGAGGCACGAATATGCAATGGAGGAAAGACAGTCTCTTCAACAAGTGGTGCTGGGAAAACTAGACAGCTATATGTAAAATGAGATTACAACATTTTCTCACACCATGTGCAAAAATAAACTCAAAATGAAAGACCTAAATGTAAGAAGAACTAATAAGCCATAAAACTGGAACCATAAAACTACTAGAAGAGAACACAGGCAGAACACTCTTTAACATAAATCATAGCAATATTTTCTGGATTTGCCTCTCAAGAAAAAAGAAATAAAAGCAAAAATAAACAAATGGGAATTAATTAAACTTAAAAGCTTTTGCACAACCAAGGAAATCATCAACAGAATGAAAAGACATTTTTGCAAATGATATGACCAACAAGGGGTTAACATCCAAAATATACAAACAGCTCATATAACTCAATATCAAAAAACCAAACAACTCAATAAATGGGCAGAAGATCTGAACAGACATTTTTCCAAAGAAGACATACAGATGGCTAACAGGCACATGAAAAGATGCTCAACACCACTAATTATCAGATAAATGCAAATCAAAATAAAATGAGATATCACCTCACACCTTTCTGAATGGCTAGCATCAAAAACATCACAAATACATGTTGGCAGGGACGTAGAGAAAAGGGAACCCTAGTACACTGTTGGTGAAAATGTAAATTGATGCAGCCACTATGAAAAACAGTATGGAGGTACCCTCAAAACTAAAAACAGAACTATCCTGTGATCCAGCAGTTCCACTCCCAGGTATATATTTGGAAAAAATAAAAACTTTAATTCAAAAAGATACATGCATCCCAATGTTCATAGCAGCACTATTTACAATAGCCAAGTCATGGAAGCAACCCAAGTGTTCATCAACAGATGAATGGATTGAGATGTGGTGTGCACATATATTTACACACGCACATACACAATGGAATATTACTCAGCCATAAAAAAGAATGAAATTCTGCCATTTGTAGCAAAGTGGATGGACCTAAAGAATACTATGCTTAGTGAAATAAGTCAGACAGAGAAAAAACAAATACTATATGATACCACTTATATGTGGAATCTAAAAAGTACAAGTGAATGTATATGCAAAACAGAAACAGACTCACAGATACAGAAAATAAACTAGTGGTTACCAAAGGGGAGAAGGAAGGGTCGAGAGGCAAATTAGCATTATGGGATTAAGAGATACAAACTACTACGTACAAAATAGATAAGAAAAAAGGATATATTGTATTGCACAGGAAACTATAGCCATTATCTTATAATACCTTTTAATGGAGTATAATCTGTAAAAATGCTGAATCCTAATGCTGTACACCTGAATCTACTATATTGTAAATCAACTATACTTCAATAAAAAAGTCTGATGTATTATTTTATGGTTGTTGTTGTTGTTTCTTTTTTGTGTTTGGTGTATTACTGACATCAAAGCTCTCAATACTATTATTTGCAACAGTTCCAGCAGCAGATGAAGAGACAATCAGAAAAATCTGTATTCAGATAAGCTACCTAATATGAAATAATTTATAATTATCTGAATGATTACAGAAACCTAACTCAAAATCCTTCAGGTGATTAAACAGACTAAAAAATGCACTACAATAAATTACTCCAGCTGGAAGAAAAAAATAGAAACAATGTACACGTGAGCTAAATTTAGAAAATGAAAGAGCAAAAACAGGGAAGAAAGGAATAAAATGATCTCAGCCATTTTTGATGTAAAATAAAGACTGATGTATGCTATAAACAGCAAATGAGTAATTTTATTATGCCCAGTGATACAAAAAGTGGATCCTGGACCATCTAGGCACATTTGCTTAGTTCTGAGAACCCAAAAATCATCACTGCCCTGAAAATAGCCCAAAGGTAAAAGTCATATTCCATTTATTGGCGTGCAAATATGCACATCAAGCCTGAGAGGGGTAATATTTCTTGGTCAAATGAAATCTCTTCAAATTAGTATGGAAGGAGTTAGACGTGCCTTCTACTAAACAGAAGCGTATGGAGAAGGGAAACATGATACAGTTGTTCATAAGAAGCAAAACAGTCATTTGAGAATCAATGTTAGATTTCTATATTTGAAGAATTTCTAAAACTAGATAAACTAAACACAAGGGAGGTGTGTCTGTGAGAAATGTTACTTACAACAATTCATCAGACTTTCCTTTTGACAAAAATGTGATTAGAATTTTTAAATAACAATGCAGTAAAGCTTTTTTTAAATAAAGATAAGGATAAGAAGGATGGAAAAGCTTGCTATTTTGTACATGTAAGTCTGAGAAATGATCATGGAACTATTTAGGCAATATTCTCCTAAATCTATTTGTACAAGGTGGTAGATGAACCAATGTCATCTCATGTTAAACTCTGACTCTTTCAAAGCTGTGGTTGAGTTTACCTTCCCAGCAAAGTAACCCTTCCAGAAGATTAAAACAACAACAATATTGTAGAGGATTTAAGTTTATAAACTGCATTCAAATATAATATTATTTGATCCTTTGAAGAGTTTTACAAATGAGTAAATTGCGGTTTGGAGAGATTAAGAAATTTACCAAAGGCCACAAGACAATATATTATGAAGTCAGGATCTAAATGAGGTTTTGAATATCTGGACCCTGGTTTTGTAGAAGGGCTCTTATATGCCTTTTTACTCAGAGGACCCAGGAACTGATAGTGTGGTGGTCTTACGGACAGTTTGAGAAAGGTTTTCACCTGCCTTACATTAACTAAGGAGTGTCTTCCTCCTTTTAAAAAATAAGCCTCAAAAAACCAAACTTAGAGTAAGATGTAATTTGGGGCCTTCCACCACTTTCTTCCACAGCAAATGCATTTTCTGAAAGTCTTTTCCTGCTGTAGAAATACTGGATACAGATTATTTTGATTCACCTATTTAATAGGTCCCTCTCTACTATGCTTTATCCCTTTAACACTGAAATTGAGGGCTTCCCTGGTGGCGCAGTGGTTGAGAGTCCGCCTGCCGATGCAGGGGACACGGGTTCATGCCCCAGTCCGGGAATATCCCACATGCCGCGGAGCGGCTGGGCCCGTGAGCCATGGCCACTGAGCCTGCGCATCCGGAGCCTGTGCTCCGCAATGGGAGAGGCCACAACAGTGAGAGGCCCGTGTACCGGAAAAGAAACAAAAAACTGAAATTGAAAAACTGTAATCTTATGTGTATTTCCTATTATTTGTGTAAGTAATATTTAAGTGACAGGGATCAGTAAATCAAGAAATGTTCGGGACGCTATCTCAAATAGATTTTTAGGAAAATATTCAAGCCACAATATCAGATCTAGTATTCTGCTTAAAGGACAAAATTCAAGGAAATGAAATGTTATTTCTTGGGATATGTGACTTTGCTGTGAGAATGCAAACCCCCGAGGATCTTGGTTTATCACAACTTTCAATACACGTTTACTGAATTGACTTTTAAGATAAACGGTCACCCAGTTGTACACATTTAACGTTTATAGGCATGTAACAGTTCTTAGAAAACTTCTAAGAGAGGGTCCTCCCTAAAACCCTTCTATAATAGACAATTGTGTTCTATCCAAAAGTCTGACTTTTATGAAACCTATAAAATGTCTGAAGGCCGAAGCTCTTTAGGATCAGAAAGCTTCAGCGTGGGGGAAAGGGAGGCTCAAGCTCTGCTCCCCTCAAAGCTGAATAGTGGAGAAGGGAACTAACATTTATTGAGTACCTGCTTTGTTCAGGCAATGGGTTAAGTTTTACCTGCAGTTAATCTCATTTAATCCTCACAACTATCTTTTGATGTAAGTATTATAATCCCTATTTCACAGATAAGAAAACTGAGGTTCATAGAGAGTAAATGTCATACACCTAACATATGGCAAAGCTGGAATTCAAAATCATTGGCTCATCCTGTCTCCTTTGAGGTTCTGTCGCAACTCCATGTCCCCTCAGTTCGAGACCTGTTCTACCATGTCAACTATAAACAGTCCAGCTGACCCTCCCAAGAAAACTTCCTTGGTTTCTCTGGATTCTAATGTGGATTTCGTATACCACCTCTGCTTGTTCTGGGGAGCTACCAAGGCCTCAACCTGTTTGGGTCCCACCTCTTCTCCTTGCCTGACTCTGGCCCACCCTCCATCGGGATTCTCCCCACCTTGACCTCTCTCCCACATGCTCTGTTTTACCTTCTCCTTAAAACCTTGACCAGTAATTGTGGACTATTTAATAAACCCACATTAGCCTTCCCCCTCATTATATTTCCTCAGACATATTTGAGACAATTTACAGCTATTAAGAAGATAAGCTCCTTGAGTGGAGGAATTGTTTCATATTCATTTATATATTCCTTGTACCTAACATATTATCTGCTACAGGCAGGCCCCCAGATACTTTTTTAACTAACAGATGAGTGAGTGAGTGAGTGAGTGAGTGAATGAATATATCAATAAACATGGGACTAAAGTTCCTGAGGCTGATTCTCTGGTTTTTCTGCTGCCTTTATCTGAGTGCAGGCCCCGGAATGAGAAATTCTGCATTTAAATCCTGGCTCTACCAAGAGCTATGTGACCTTTGGCAAGATATTTAACTTCTTTGCTTCAGATTCCTGATTTTTAAAAAGGAGATAATGATGGAACTCGCATCATGGAAAGTTTTGAAGATTGAGAGAATTCACGTGACAATCTTAACAGTGCATTACAAGCACTCAGAAGAATCTCTCTCTCACCTTGTGTTCCATATAACTGAGACCACAAAGAGTTCTACTTCTTGACTTTTAATAGACGTTTTTTGGATAGAATATCCATGACTATAATAAAATGAAATTAATCATTAGACAACTATTGCTTCCTTTGTGCCTGGATCAGCTTCCATATATCCCTAACACTTTTGTTCTAGATCTGTCCTTTGAGGATCTTCCTCCACATGAAGGTCAAATCTTTCATGCTTCCATGGCTGTTACTTTTTGGTTTATGCACCCCTAGTCATTTAAATTCTAAATTCCTTCATATGTATTCATTCACAGACTTACCCATTTACTCATTAAAACATATCTATCATCTTTTAAGCTCCTACAATGTGCCAGGCACTCTGCTAGATAACATAAATAGAGATTAATGAAATATAATTTCAGCCTTCAACACATGTATTTCTATGTAGGAGATTGACATGGTTTTGTCTCTCTTGGCCCTCCTGGTCTCTCTTCTTTGAATGCCCTCAAGTTTATCTATCTCCCTCCTAAAGTTTACAAAAAGGAGCACAACATCTGACCAACAATGAATAAAGCATTTGTTTCATTACACAGATCTCTGGATAAGAGGGCATTAGAGGTTGGAACACATCAATCTCTCCAGTCTAGACACATTCCCATCCCACTCCGCATGGGTCATGGTAGGGGTGGGGTGCAGAGGGAAGTGATTAAAAGCTGTTGGATCCAAATGGTGTGTTCTTTTTTATTTAAAGTCTCTCGAGGTTTTCCCTTTGGGGGATTCATTGTATTTAGAGTCTCTCATCTCATGCATCCAGTGCAGTTTAAAAAAAAGCCTGTAATCTCCACCTTCTTGAAAAGAATATCCTCTTCGTATCCCTTGGCCCTTGAAAACCAAGCAGAAACCAGGGATAAGTCTCAGGAGGTACAAATGTCATCTTAAGCTTGATGTTCTAGGCCTTAAAGAGACATATTTTCCTTTTCTTTGGCAATTTTTCCCTTAGGTTTATCTAATCCTGCCTCTTTTCATCATCAAAATAGTAGCATCTCAAGGTCTGAGATGAGGATGAAGGCCTTATTAGACAAAGGTACCAAAAAAGGGAGTTCAGCCAGTTTTTTATGTAGGCCTTAGGCCTAGTTATAAGCAACACAGAAGACCTCCAAACTCTACATGGTACTTTCCACCCCAGTAGGAGAACAAAGTGAAGCCTGGGGCCAAAACCCATCTAGTTAACAAAGTGCCTCTTTGCCTGTTCTTGTCCTTGGTGCATCTCTCCCATCAAAGGAACTTCAAAGGTATGAAAGCTACAACAGAATAGGCATTTAGGATGCCAGCTATATTCTATCATTAGGTATATTTTTTGTTTGAACCTGATTAATACTCAGTTTTGCTACCCTATATTCACCAAATCCATAGATAAGGACTACTGATGACCATTGATATTGAATGGATACCATTTTAGCTAAAAAGACCAAAGCCAAGCCAAGCTTACAGTACTGTATCCACATGGACTCTCTCAAGGGCTCCGAAAGCACAGACTACATGGAGCCCTTCTCAGACTACATGGCCCTCAGACACAACTTGCCCTCTCAAAATCAGTATTTGCCCCAGGGATTTTTCACAAGGAAAGTTACTTTTTGTTTGTTTGTTTTGGCCCCATGGGTGTAGCTTCCTAACAGTCTACATGCTATTATTATTGAACTGCATTATTCTGTACTTAAAATCTTCCCATGGCTTCCTACTACCTAAATCCTTAGAGATCAAGTGAGGTTCTTAATCTGATCCTATCCACACTCCAGTCTTACCTCCCACCATGCTCCACCAGACAGAAACCCTGTGCTCTAGCCATGCAGAGCTACTTACAATTCCTAGGGGGAAAAAAATACGCTTTCTCTTTCAAACACCATACCTTTGCAAATGCTGCTCCGTCTGCTAGAAACTCCTCCCACTCTATTTACTGTCATTGCATTATTCAAGATTTTTCTCAAGCTGCCTGCTCTAAGAAGCCCTCCTTTTTCTATACAGCAAGCTTAAGCACTCCCTATTATGTGACATCATCTTATATTATAGACTGCACTTCTGCACACCCCCACTGGACTATGAGCTTCTTAAAGACAAGCACTGTCATGTACATAGCTTCCATTTATTGAGCATGTACTGTGTGCCAAAACCAAAACAAATTAGGTGTTTTACTTATACAGCTCCACCTTGAAAACAACTATCAAGGCAAATATTTTTATTTTCATTGTACAGGTTAAGAGGGGCAGGTTCAAAATCACATTGCTGTAAATTGAGGAAGCAGAATTCCTACCCCAGCCCTTTGGCTCCAGGCCAGTATTCCTTCCATGGCAGGACACCAGCTCCACTACAAACACTGGGGTCTCATTCATCTTGTATCCTTAGTACAGGACACAAAGTGGGAACTCTAAACACTCAATAAAAATGTGTTGAAAGAGTGAAGAAGTGAGTGCTTAAGTGTTTCTTATGCCCACTTTGCTTTCTATTACTCAGAACCAATCAATTGTGATGAAAAAATATTTGTCTCAATAGGGAGTCATTTTTACCATAGTCCCAGCAAAACGTTAGAAAACAAAGCCATTTAATGTTGCACTACAAGTTCTAGAGAGCAAGAACTTTCAATTCTAGGTAATAACATTTTGTTCAGGATTTCCTTGGCAGCAATTACATAATTCATATTTAATAAACCTGCTCTGTGTTCCCATAAAATTTTGCATCCATCTCTACTTTAGCACTTGATATTAATCTACTTGGGTGCTATCTGAGTGCATGTCTGTCTTCCTTCTAGATAATTACCTACTTTAGGGCAAGGATCTGGTCTCATTCATTTCCCCACATAAGGCATTTAGTCAGTGGGTGTTGAAAGGATGTTGTCAAATAATCTGACATAGCAACACCAAACCAATCCAAGCCAAACAAACATCGAGCTATCTGAAACCATGTGGAATAATCATTTTAAAGAGTTTCCCAGGTATCTTTGAGCTTAATCCTTTAAAATAAAAATTTTCTTTTGCATGGAAGCCTTTCTAAAATATGCTTGTTCCTTTCCTCTTAAGGAAATCACACAAAATAATTTAAACTACTTTGAACATTAATTATTTCTCTGCTATAGCAGAATAATTGCTTCAGACAGTTTATCTCATACACAATGGTCTCAGACTATGGCACTTTCTATGTTTGCTTTTCGCTTTTAATTTTTCTTTCCCTGCCTTCTTTTACTATCAAACTGTGAGATTTCACTCCTCAGGATCATGAATGTGTCTGTCAATAGGAATTGCTCCCTATATTTAATAACTTTCATTTTGGGGGTATTTACTGAGAAGCAGTGTGCTAAGCACTTTATTTGCATTATTTAACTTAATCCTGACAAATTTCTAAGAGAATGCAGAATTGGCTCTAGCTCCTCAGAGCTCTCTTTCTGTTTTTACTGACATGTTCCTCATGAGTAAAGCTGTATAGTTTATTCTAAATATTTGGGCTATAACTAAATGTGTCTGACTTGTTATCATCCCTTTTTTCAGAAAGCCCTTCCAAATGATTTTATTTCAGTTAGCACCATTACAATGTGGGTAGATTCTTCACTGCTTATTACCCTATTCTTACACTCTTACTTAATGTTTAAAATAACACATAATTGAGACTGCTAATGTCTCTCAAAAAGCTCTATGTGATGCTTATATCAGATAAATACTTGGTAGGAAAGGTTGAGAGTAGAAAAAGGGGATAATTGATGGTTTTCAAACTGATGGCAAAGAATGTATATTTGCTCTGTGTTGCAGAATTACAAGTAATGGGTAGAATTTTAAGAAAGCATGCTTTTATTCCATCATGGGAGAACTTTCTAACAACTAGAACAGTCCCATAATGGAAACAGTAAACTCTGTATCTCAATGCTATACTTTTAAAGTAGCCTGACATTCCAACCATACAGCTACTGGCCTGTTAAAGTATCCCCGGCAAGTATTTGCTTCAATCTAGTTCTCACCTGGATCCTTTCAATTACAAGCCCACTACTTCTTTGTTGGAATTATATTTGCATTTTGTTGCTCAGCATCCTGACTTTCAACTTCCTCCTTGTAACCTGCAGCTTGGATCTGCCACACCCACACTCTCTGCTTTAGACTACCTCAGAAAATATGTCAGACCTGGTCCTCAGTCCACTAGCTCACACTTAGCTGACCTGCTCAGGCTTCTGCAATGGTAGAGAAATTTGGGATGACACTGGATGGGGTACTATATAAAACATCCTGCATTGGATAAGTCCTTTAACTAGTTGAACAATAAGATTCCTTAAAATTCTTAGGATTCCATGATACCCCAAGAAACAGAAAGAATCACGACTACAGGCTGTGGAGTCAGAGAGAACTGAGTTTGGGTTCATAATGTTCTATTGCATTGCAAAATATAGTAAATAATAGAACCAACTTCACATGATTATTGAAAGAATCAACTGAGATAGTGTATGTAAGAGTTTAGAATACAGTTAATATGCTTAATAAATGTTAACTGCTCATAGTAGTGTTAACATTAGGCCAGTAGCAGGTATAACGGTACCGGTTCCAACCCTGAATCCATCACAAACAGAGAAGAAAAAGAATTAAATGAAGGTCTGTTCTTGATCATTTGTCTTGTGATTTGTGTCCAGGAAGACAACCTATCATTTTGTGACGTATGTAGCAGAAAATGGACTGCCTAGGATTGAATCCTAGCTCTTCTACCTCCTACCTGTGTGACCTTGGGCAAATCATTTAAAGCTTCTGCACATTATCTTATTCTTCTGTAAAATGAAAGTAATACTACCTATCTTATATGACTGTTATGAGAATTAAATGACTTAATATATGTAAAATGCTTAGATAACTGCCTGGAATATAATAAGCGCTACGTAAGTATTATATAATATTAGCTATTATTAAGTGTGTTAGTACTTTATCAGTTAGGGTTCTCCAGAGTAACAACTAATAGGAGAGAGTGACAGAGATACAAAGAGAGACTGATTTTAAGGAACTGACTCTTGCAATCACGGAGACTGGTAAGTCTGAAATATATAAGGCAGACCAGCAAGCGGGTTGGAATCTCAAGAGGAGCTGGTGTTGCAGTCTTGAGGCAGAATTCCATCTGTGGGAAACCTCCGTTTTTGCTTTTAAGGCCTTCAACTAATTGCATGAGGCTTACATCTATTATCAAGAGTAACCTCCTTTATTTAAAGTCAACCAGTTGTATACTAACCACATGTACAAAATACCTTCACAGCAACATCTAGATTAGTGTTTGATTAAATAACTTGGTGCTATAGCCTAAATAAACTGACACATAAAATTAACCATCACAGTACTATAAAGAAATCTCCTGAATATTTTGTATTGTATACTTCTTTAAGAAATTAGCTAAGCCAATGACTTGAGGCATTAATGGCTTTGGGTTTATGACTCACTTGCTCTTGTAGGCTCTGTACAACAGAAGTCCTTAGGTTTTCCTGCTGGAATGATACCTGGTATTACATTAAGTGATTCATTTTTCATCTGGTTGTAGAGGATGACCATGACAGATTTCAAAATAAAACAACTTTTTTTTCCTTAAATAAGAGGTTTATTCATATGTTAAGGTATGATCTTGTGTTATTTACTTTCAATCACAGTTGCAGACATACAAATATGTCATGTAATTACTAATAATGAAATTATAACTGAGAACAGTACTGTATGTGAAAATTTCATAAAATGTTTAACTGATAGTGCATTAATATAGATTCTGTAGTCCCCAAAACACCCTGGAATATGTTCTTATTTTTTTTGCAGATATTTACAAGAGTATTATTCATAATTGCCAAAACTTGGAAGCAACTAAGATATCCTTCGGTAGGTGAATGAATAAACATACTGTGGTACATCCAGACAATGGAATATTATTCAACACCAAAAGGAAATGCACTTTCAAGCCATGAAAAGACATGGAGGAAACTTGAAAGCTTATTACCAATACATTTTTAAAGTATTTCTTCCCCCAATGATCAACATGGGTGCCAATACTGAGAGACTAATTTCTCTTCCAAAAGTACTACAAATATCATAATTAAAGAAAACAATTCAACCACAAATTGAATACCATATTTTCCAGGAGGCTAGAATGTGTTCTCAAACATATCACAAGTGCAATATTGACAGACACAATTTTAAACACAGTGTTTGAAAATTTCAGAGGATAAAATTAGTGGAACAGGGATGGACCTTCAAGATGGCGGAGGAGTAACAAATGGAGATCACCTTCCTCCCACAAATACATCAGAAATACATCTACATGTGGAACAACTCCCACAGAACACCTACTGAACGCTGGCAGAAGACCTCAGACTTCCGAAAAGGCAAGAAAATCCCCACGTACCTGGGTAGGGAAAAAGAAAAAAGAAAAAACAGAGACAAAAGAATAGAGACGGGACCTGCACCAGTGGGAGGGAGATGGGAAGAAGGAAAGGTTTCCACACACTAGGAAGCCCCTTCACTGGTGAAGACAGTGGGTGGGCAGGGGGGAAGCTTTCGAGCCGCGGAGGAGAGCGCAGCCGCAGGGGCGCGGAGGGCAAAGCAGAGAGATTCCCGCACAGAGGATCGGGGCCGACCGGCGCTCACCAGCCCGAGAGGCTTGTCTGCTCACCCACCAGCCTGGGTGGGGGCTGGGAGCTGAGGCTCTGGCTTCGGAGGTCAGATCCCAGGGAGAGGACTGGGGTTGGCTGCGTGAACACAGCCTGAAGGGGGCTAGTGCACCACAGCTAGCCGGGAGGGAGTCCTGGAAAAAGTCTGAACCTGCCTAAGAGGCAAGAGGCCATTGTTTCAGGGTGTGTGAGGAGAGGGGATCCTTCCCTGTCTGCCCAAAGAAGGCAGAGCACCACCTAAACGAGCTGCAGAAACAGGTGTGAGCCACGGCTATCAGCTTAGACACCAGAGACGGGCATGAAATGCAAACACTACTGCTACAGCCACCAAGAATCCTGTGTGCAAGCACAGGCCACTATCTACATGCCCCCGCCCCTCCCCTCTCCCCCGCAGGAGCCTGTGCAGCCCACCACTGCCAGAGTCCTGTGATCTTCCCCAGGCGGGGGAGCACACGGCATGCCTCAGGCTGCTGCAAAGTCATGCCAGCCTCTTGTTGCCGCAGACTGGCCCCTCATTCCACTTATAACTACCATAACCCTCCCGCCCCCCAGCATGAGTGAGCCAAAGCCCCCTAATCAGCCGCTGCTTTAACCCATCCTGTCTGGGCGGGAACAGAAAGGCTGAGGGCGACCTACACACAGCGGTGGGGCCAAATCCAAAGCTGAACCACAGGAGCTGTGCCAACAAAGAAGAGAAAGGGAAATCTCTCCCAGCAGCCTCAGGAGCAGAAGATTAAATCCCACAATCAACTTGAGATACCCTGCATCTGTGGAATACCTGAATAGACAACAAATCAACCCAAAATTGGGGCAATGGACTTTTGGAGCAACTGTAGACTTGGGGTTTGCTGTCTCAGATGGACATGTCTCTGATTTTTATGTTTATCTTTAGTATAGTTTTTAGCACTTGTTATCATCGGTAGATGTGTTTATTGGTTTGGTTACTCTTCTCATTGTTTTCATTACTTTTTAAAAAAATTTTAATTTTTTAAATATTTTTAATTTTAATTATTTTATTTTACTATAATTATTTCTTTCTTTTTTTCTCCCTTTTCTACTAAGCCATGGGGCTGACAGGGGCTTGGTGCTCCGGCCGGGTGTCAGGCCAGAGCCTCTGAGGTGGGAGAGCTGAGTTCATGACACTGGACCACCAGAGACCTCGCAGCCCAACACAATATCAATTGGTGAGATTTCTCCCAGAGATCTCTGTCTCAACACTAAGACACAGATCTACCCAATGGCCAGCAAGATCCAGTGCTGGATGCCTCAGGCCAAAACAACTAGCAAGACAGGAACACAACACCACCCATTAGCAGAGAGGCTGCTTAAAATCATATTAGTTCACAAACACCCCAAAACACACCACTGGACGCAGCCCTGCCCACAAGAAAGACAAGATCCAGCCCCACCCACCAGAATACAGGCACCAGTCCCCTCCACCAGGAAGCCTACACAAGCCACTGAACCAACCTTACCCAGTGGGGGCAGACACCAAAAACAACAGGAACTACGAACCTGTAGCCTGTGAAAAGGAGACCACCAAACACAGTAAGTTAAGCAAAATGGGAAGACAGAAGAATATGCAGCAGATGAAGGAGCAAGGTAAAACCCACCAGACCAAACAAATGAAGAAAAAATAGGCAGTCTACCTGAAAAAGAATTCAGAGTAATGATAGTAAAGATGATCCAAAATCTAGGTAATAGAATGGAGAAAATAAAGAAATGTTTTACAAGGACCCAGAAGAACTAAAGAACAAACAAACAGTGATGAACAACACAATTACTGAAATTAAAAACACTCTAGAAGGAATCAATAACAGAGTAACTGAGGCAGAAGAATGGTTAAGTCAGCTTGGAGTTAAAACAGTGGCAATAACTGCCAGGGAATAAAGAAAAAAGAAATAAAGAAAAATGAATAAAGAAAAAAGAATGAGAAGAACTGAGGACAGTCACAGAGAACTCTGGGACAAATTTAATGCACCAACATTCAAATCATAGGGGTCTCAGAAGAAGAAGAGAGAAAGAAAGGGTCTGAGACAATATTTGAAGAGATTATAGTCGAAAACTTCCCTAACATGGGAAAGTAAATAGTCAATCAAATCCAGGAAGCAAAGAGAGTACGATACAGGATAAACCCAAAGATAAACATGCCGAGACACATATTAATCAAACTATCAAAAATAAAATACAAAGAAAAAATATTAAAAACAACAAGGGAAAAGCAAAAAATAACATACAAAGGAATCCCCATAAGCTTAACAGCTGATTTTTCAGCAGAAACTCTGCACGCCAGAAGGGAGTGGCAGGACATATCTAAAGTGATGAAAGGGAAAAACCTACAGCCAAGATTACTCTACCCAGCAAGGATCTCATTCAGATTTGATGGAGAAATCAAAGCCTTTACAGATAAGCAAAACTTAAGAGAATTCAGCACCACCAAACCAGCTTTACAACAAATGCTAAAGGAACTTCTCTGGGCAGGAAACACAAGAGAAGGAAAAGACCTACAAAAACAAACCCAAAGCAATTAAGAAAATGGAACTAGGAAACTACATATCAATAATTACCTTAAATGTAAAAGGATTAAATGCTCCAACCAAAAGACAAAGACTGGCTGAATGGATACAAAAACAAGACCCATACATATGCTGCCTACAAGAGACCCACTTCAAACCCTAGGGACACATACAGACTGAAAGTGATGGGATGGAAAAAGATATTCCATGCAAATGGAAATCAAAAGAAAGCTGGAGTAGCAATTCTCAGACAAAACACTTTAAAATAAAGACTACTACAAGAGACAAAGAAGGACACTAACTAATGATCAAGTGATCAATCCAAGAAGAAGACATAACAATTGTAAATATGCACCTAACGTAGGAGCACCTCAATACCTAAGACAAATGCTAACAGCCATAAAAGGGGAAATCGACAGTAATACAATAATAGTAGGGGATTTTAACACCCCACTTTCACCAATGGACTGATCATCCAAAATGAAAATAAATAAGGAAACAGAAGCTTTAAATGACACATTAAGCAAGATGGACTTAACTGATATTTACAGGACATTCCATCCAAAAACAACAGAATACACTTTCTTCTCAAGTGCTCATGGAACATACTCCAGGACAGATCATGTCTTGGGTCACAAATCAAGCCTTGGTAAATTTAAGAAAATTGAAATTGTATCAAGTATCTTTTCTGACCACAACGCAATGATGCTAGATATCATTTACAGGAAAAAATCTGTAAAAAATACAAATACACGGAGGCTAAAGAATACATTACTTAATAACCAAGAGATCACTGAGGAAATAAAAAAATACCTAGAAACAAATGACAATGAAAACACGACGACCCAAAACCCATGGGATGCAGCAAAAGCAGTTCTAAGAGGGAAGTTTATAGCAATACAATCCTACATAAAGACACAAGAAACATGTCAAATAACAACCTAACCTTACACCTAAAGCAATTAGAGAAAGAAGAACAAAAAGAACCGAAAGTTAGCAGAAGGAAAGAAATCATAAAGATAAGATCAGAAATAAATGAAAAAGAAATAACGGAAACAGTAGCAAAGATCAGTAAAACTAAAAGCTGGTTCTCTGAGAAGATAAACAAAACTGGTAAACCATTAAGCCGACTCATCAAGAAAAAAAGGGAGAAGAATCAAATCAACAGAATTAGAAATGAAAAAGGAAAAGTAACAACTCACACTGTAGAAATACAAAGAATTAGGAGGGATTACTACAAGCAACTATATCCCAATAAAATGGACAACCTGGAAGAAATGGGCAAATTCTTAGAAAGGCATAACCTTCCATGACTGAACCAGGAAGAAATAGAAAATATAACAGACCAATCACAGGCAGTGAAATTGAAACTGTGATTTAAAATCTTCCAACAAACAGAAGCCTAGGACCAGATGGATTCACAGGCGAAGTCTATCAAATATTTAGAGAAGAGCTAACACCATTCCTTCTCAAACTCTTCCAAAATATAGCAGAGGGAGGAACACTCCCAAACTCATTCTATGAGGCCACCATCACTCTGATACCAAAACCAGAGAAAGATGCCACAGAAAAAGAAAACTACAGTCCAATATCACTGATGAACAAGATGCAAAAATCCTCAACAAAATATTAGCAAACAGAATCCAACAGCACATTAAAAGGATCATACACCATAATCAAGTGGGGTTTATCTCAGGAATGCAAGGATTCTTCAATATATGCAAATCAAACAATGTAGTATATCATATTAAACTGAAGGAGAAAAACCATATGATCATCTCAATAGATGCAGAAAAACTTTTGACAAAATTCAACACCCATTTATGATAAAAACTCTCTAGAAAGTAGGCATAAAGGGAACTTTCCTCAACATAATAAAGGCCATATATGACAGACCCACAGCCAACATGGTTCCGAATGATGAAAAACTGAAACCATTTCCTTTATAATCAGGAACAAGACAAGGATGCTCACTCTCACCACTATTATTCAACATAGTTTTGGAAGTTTTAGCCACTGCAATCAGAGAAGAAAAAGAAATAAAAGGAATCCAAATCGGAAAAGAAGAAGTAAAGCTGTCACTGTTTGCAGATGACATGATACTATACATAGAGAATCCTAAAGATGCTACCAGAAAACTACTAGAGCTAATCAATGAATTTGGTAAAGTAGCAGGATACAAAATTAATGCACAGAAATCTCTTGCATTCCTATACACTATTGAAGAAAAATCTGAAAGAGAAATTAAGGAAATCCTCCCATTTACCACTGCAGCAAAAAGAAGAAAATACCTAGGAATAAACCTACCTAGGGAGACAAAAGACCTGTATGCAGAAAACTATAAGACACTGATGAAAGAAATTAAAGATGATACAAACAGATGGAGAGGTATACCATGTTCTTGAATTGAAAGAACCAACATTGTGAAAATGACTATACTACACAAAGCAATCTACAGATTCAGTGCAATCCCTATCAAACTACCACTGGCACTTTTCACAGAACTAGAACAAAAAACTTCACAACCTGCATAGAAACACAAAAGACCCCAAATAGCCAAAGAAATCTTGAGAAAGAAAAATGGAGCTGGAGGAAACAGGCTCTCTGACTTCAGACTATACTATACAAAGCGACAGTATGGTACTGGCACAAACAGAGAAATATAGATCAATGGAACAGGATAGAAAGCCCAGAGATCAACCCATGCACGTACCTTATCTTTGATAAAGGAGGCAAGAATATACAATGGAGAAAAGACAGCCTCTTCAATAAGTGGTGCTGGGAAAACTAGACAGCTACATGTAAAAGAATGAAATTAGAACACTTCGTAACACCACACACAAAAATAAACTCAAAATAGATTAAAGACCTAAATGTCAGGTCAGACACTATAAAACTTTTAGAGGAGAACATAAGTATAACACTCTATGACATAAATCACAGCAAGATCCTTTTTGACCCACCTCCTAGAGAAAAGGAAATAAAAACAAAAATAAACAAATGGGACCTTATGAAACTTAAAAAGTTTTGCACAGCAAAGGACACCATAAACAAGACAAAAAGACAACCCCCAGAATGGGAGAAAATATTTGCAAACGAACCAACTGATAAAGGATTAATCTCCAAAATATACAACCAGCTCATGCAGCTCAATATCAAAAAAACAAACAATCCAATCCAAAAATGGGCAGGGGATCTAAGTAGACATTTCTCCAAAGAAGATATACAGATTACCAACAAACACATGAAAGGATGCTCAACATCACTAATCATTAGAGAAATGCAAACCAAAACTACAATGAGGTAATCACCTCACACTGGTCAGAATGGCCATTATCAAAAAATCTACAAACAGGGCTTCCCTGGTGGCGCAGTGGTTGAGAGTCCGCCTGCTGATGCAGGGGACACGGGTTTGTGCCCCTGACCTGGAAGATCCCACATGCCGCAGAGTGGCTGGGCCTGTGAGCCATGGCCACTGAGCTTGCAAGTCCGGAGCCTGTGCTCCACAACGGGAGAGGCCACAACAGTGAGAGGCCCGTGTACCACAAAAAAAAATATACAAACAATAAATGTTGGAGAGGGTGTGAAGTAAAGGGAACCCCCTTGCACTGTTGGTGGGAATGTAAATTGGTACAGCCACTATGGAGAACAGTATGGAGGCTCCTTAAAAAACTAAAAATAAAACTACCATACAACCCAGCAATCCCACTACTAGGCATATACCCTGAGAAAACCACAAGTCAAAAAGGGTCAGGTACCACAGTGTTCACTGCAGCTCTATTTACAATAGCCAGGACATGGAAGCATCCTAAGTGTCCATCAACAGATGAATGAATAAAGAAGACGTGGTATATATATGCAATGGAATATTACTCAGCCATAAAAAGAAATGAAACTGAGTTATTTGTAGTGAGGTGGATCGACCTAGAGTCTGTCATACAGAGTGAAGTCAGAAAGACAAGAACAAATACCATATGCTAACACATATATATGGACTCTAAAAGAAAAATGGTTCTGATGAACCTAGGGGCAGGACCAGAATAAAGACGCAGACCTAGAGAATCGACCTGAGGACACCGGGTGGGGGAAGGGTAAGCTGGGACGAAGTGAGAGAGTAGCATTGACACATATACACTACCAAATGTAAAATAGATAGCTAGCAGTAAGCAGCTGCATCACAAGGGGAGATCAGCTAGGTGCTTTGTGACCACCTAGAGGGGTGGTATGGGGAGGGTCGGAGGGTGACACAAGAGGGAGGGGATATGAGGATATATGCATACGTATAACTGATTCACTTTGTTATACAGCAGAAACTAACACAGCATTGTAAAGCAATTGTACTCCAATGAAGTCGTTAAAAAAATAAAAAACAAAAAAGTAAACAAACAAAAATTAATGGAACAAATGTATGGTGGGAGAGAAAGGAAGGTGCATATCATTCATTTTACAATGAAATTCTCCACTTAAAATGTGGAATGTGTTCCTGAACCAGTGTTACAAGTTGGATAATCATACATCAGAAATTTTCTGTAACACTCCCAATTTCAATTACTGTGCCCAGTTTCATATTTTTATATAGTTTGAAAACTATAGTACTTTTAGATAAGACAATAATATAATCAATTTATTTATCCAATGAACATTTAGTAAGTGGCTACTATATGTAGGGATCTGGGCTAGTACTGAGGGTATGTAAGCCATATACACATGGAAGAGTTCCTGAGTCCATAATATTGTAAGGGACTTCTACCTTCCTCACAAATAACTATAATATTGGGTTGGCCAAAAAGTTCACTCGGGTTTTTCCGTAAGATATGGAAAACCCAAACGAACATTTTGGCCAACCCAATACACTGTGGAAAGTGCTAATCTCCCTAAGAGAAAAAATACTAAGCTGATTCAAAGCAAGACTATACTTCTTGATAAAAATATCAAGTCCTTTTGAGGTTTCCATATAAACTCTCCATGGACAGAGTCTAAGGCAGGTAGACTTCCTTAGACCTACTCCCATGTCATACAGGTGGCATGACATAAAGCTTATAGAATATGAATATTTGAAATATTTTTCACAGTTACATTTTTATTTTCAAGTTATTGATAGGTCTACCTCATGAACAAATCTCATTCCCTCACCATAATATTTTCAGAGTTGGATTGACCCCTTACATATACTGCAAGCTCCTTTCTCTATGGGAGGAAAACTTCAGGGAATGGGAAGACTTCTATGTCTTTTTTGCCAAGATACTCTGCCTGTTGAATTAGGCTTGGAATTGTAAAATTGCATAATTCCAAAAATGGCAAAAAATGAATTTTTAAAGAGAACAAGTTATTAAAATGGGTAAGCAATCGACCCATGTCAATTCTGTAGCTGGAAAAATAGTCCCTACACCCTAACCATTCTCTCCAAGACTGCTAATGACCCAGTAACATCTCTGACTCTGAGAGTAACACAATCTGCTAATAAGGTTCCTGCACAGGGAAGGATGTAGAACTACACGGCATCATTTTAAGCCCATTAATTGTCTCATAGTCTGCCACATAATAAGTACTTTAAAGGACAGAGTAAGCTGTTAACCACCATGACTCATTTTTGTACTTTTAACAACCTCCTTATCTAGAACTAGAACCGTTTCCTTGGGTCAACCAGGAAATTTTAAGACAGGCTTCTAGTACAATATATATATATTTAGAAAAACAGCATATTTTTCTAACACAGCAAGGAAAGTATAGTCAATCATCAATAAACATTTATTGAGTACTTGCTGCCTAATGAGCTGTAAATAAACCATATTACAGCTGTATGGACAAATTTAATACTTGATATCAGGCTGCTCAAAATCTAACACGTGAAGCACTTGAGCAACTAGTTCTAATAAAATACAATGAACCCTCTAACAGAGGCCTTGAGCAGCACACAGGAGAGAAGAATTTGTTCTACAGGAGAGCAGAATTTGTTCTACTTGAGGTCGTTAGAAGACTGGTGATAGACAAGTAAGCCTTTAAAAGATTAAGCAGGAAATTTCTGGATGAAAACAAAGGGAAGAATATTTCAGACAGAAGAAGGAACAAGAACAAGGCTTAAGTTAGGCTTAACTTAAGTTTGGGTCAGACTATAAAGGCCCATGGTAAATGTTATGTTAAGGAAATGGAACAACAGTCAGTAATCAATAAGGATCAATAGGTAGTTTTTAAACTGTTGGATTATGGAGGTTGAGTTAAAAGAGGAAAGACTAGATTATGAGGATCAGTTAGAAGCCTGTTGTCAAACCTCTTTGCAAAATTCTATGCAAGACTGAATTAGATCAGTGGCATTGTGGATGAAGAGGAAGGTCAAACTTAGAGAAATTTCAAAGTGATTAAAATTAGTGGAATTTTACAGTTAAATATCTACACACTATCTCAATAATATATCCTTTAAGGTCCAGTGATTCCAGTAAGTATGAATGTGATCCACTTTCATTACATTTGAGCAATATTAGGTAGAAAACTAAAGTACTCTCACTATTTTGGATCAGATTATTAGAAGATTAGCTAGAATGCTCCAAAGAAAATTATTACTTTAAATTATTCATAGATAACCTTCAACCTCAGCAAAGTAACCACCAGCTCCATTAAGTTACTCACAGGTTTCCCTAGGTAATTAATTTTGTCACTAGGATTTTCCTTTCTAAGTTAGTTTGACTGTGTTTTCTAAATTTAACATAATTTTGTTCTTTATAAGTCAAGTTTTTACCCAGGACAAATGATACTTGTAAAGAAAAATCCACTATTCAGTATCCTTAAAAAGGGAAATGCATAATTCTCCAGGTACTCAGTTGAATATTTTCTAGTGTGACAGCCACGCAATTGGTCTCCCTGCCACCAGTTTCTCCCTTCTCCAATCTATCATGCATGATGCTGCCAGCTGAATCTTCTTCAGCACAGCTGATAATGCTACTTTCTTACACAAAAACTTTCTATTGCTCACAAATGCCTAAAGAAGAATGTCTAAACTCTGTAGTATTGTAATTAAAGCTCTCAATCAGCTAAAACCACCTATCTTATTCTCAGCCCCCCTGCCTGCTGACCCTGACTACTCGTTATCCATAAAGCCTTTCCTCTCTTTTCCTAGGAAGGGACATGGGATGTCAGGCACATGTTTATTAATCCTCATGTCACCACATTTTACTATGTGATGCTGATCAAGTTACTTAACTTTTCTGAGGTTTAGTTTCATCTTCTACAAATTAGAAATAATAATATCTACCTACCACCTCAAATCCTATTTAAAAAAAAAGATAAGCAATCAATCAATAAAATGCTTACCTTGCTAGATTATTATAGAGATTAGGAGATAATACATGAAAAGTGCCTATCCCAGACTTCAGTTATAGGTAGCAGGTTTTATTACTCTTCCAAGTTTTCACTTAGTTTTCTCTATCTGGAACACCTGCCTCTTCAACCAAAGTCTTAAGCATCACACAAAGACCAGTGCTAAAGCTACCTAGCCATGAAACCCATCTCCAATACCCTAGTGAAAATTGCTCTTTTTCTCCTGTAGCGTAATGGGAAAATCCCTGCCTTGAAGTCAAACTCCTAACTCCATCACTTTCTAACAATATGATTCTGGACAAGTTGCCTATCCACAGCTTCCTCATTTCTAATATGGACAGTGACGTCAACTCTACCTGGCTTACTAAACCATTGTGAGAATCAATTAAGATAAGTGGTATTCTCAAACATGTCATGGTCTATACATATGAGACACTGTTACTCCTACTAAAGTATAAGATCCAAAAAGGAGCCTTGGTCTTCCGCATCTTTATCACTGATATAAAGAAATATATCAAGTCCAAGAAGAAGAAAATAACTAGTATTCAGGTCAGGAATTAGAGGACTGGAAGAAAGAAGGAATCAAGTGAAAGGGACAAGTGAAAGGGAGCTGGGCAGAACTGAGCTGAGGTTATAAAGAAGGTGTTGTTGAGGTTCGCTTTTACAAACCGGTTGTGTGCAAAGGCAGGTGGCAGCTTAAAGGCACTACACATAGCAGATATTCTACAGATGATAGCAAAGGGAAGGGAAGGAGGGAGAAAAGTGAGGGAAAGAAAGGGAGAAGAGGGAAGGGGAACAGAAGGGAAGACAGTTTCATCATTCCTTATAAGGGCTAATTTCTGTGCTTCTTGCCAGACTGGTATAACAAAAACATTAACTATAGTATAAAGCTTATGTTTGAGATCATCCTCTTCTCCTTCAAGGTTCCCTTTCCCTGATTCTGCCTCTTCTCTCCACTCCACATCTCTCCCAACTCCCATTTATCATCATTTATTCCCTACCTCCTTCCTACCATTACCCAGGTCCCCCATGCCAAATAATTACTCTTTTTCCACCCACTCTCTCAAATAGACAAACAAAATAAAACAAACAAAAACTACTGTTCTTATTTAAATATCAATATGGAGCTCTGACAAGCTCATGCAACAGCCTGCTAACAGCAGTACTGTCTTACAGCAGGTATGCACATTTTAACAGGAATAACTATTATTCTCTTTCTCGTGTTCAGCTCCACCAAACTACCCATGGAAAGAATTCCAAGTAACAGCAATGGGCATATGAGAAGATATTTGAACGTCATATAGTAATGATGATATTATCTTATATTCACATAATGCTTCAGCTTTGCAAAATGCATTCTCATCTATTATTTGATCTGAATCCTCAGGGAGGAATGATGAAATAGGAAAATAAAATCCTATTTTTACCACACATTTTAATATAATGCAGTTTACAGAATTCAGTTTTCAAAACTTTCTTATATACATCCTTTCATTTGCTTTTCCCCAACATGTAGGATTTTTTTTCTCCATTTACTGATGAAGTAAATGAGACTCAGAGATGTGAAAGGACTTTCCATAAGATCATATCAAAATAGCTGCTATTTATGGAGTATTTATTAGGTTCAGGAACTGTACTAAGTACTTTATATGCCTTATGTATTATTCATTCTTCACAACAATCTTATGAGGTAAGCATTATTATTATTTTAACATTCTACAGATAAAGGAATTTGACGTTCACAGAGGTTAAGTAATTTGGCCATGGCCACACAACTTACAAATGGCAAAACCAAAATCCAAACACAGAGGTCTCAGATGGCTCAATTTTTCTGTTATGTCAAGCTGCCTCCTTCCTGGCCCAAGGCTGTTACTGCAACACGGTTTAATAATTGTTCAGTAATATAAAAATGCTTTCTTTCTGTTACCAAGTAAGAATTGCAGGCTTAAGCTCAGCAACACAAGCTCTGTGGAAAAAACAGACTAATATATATAAATTCTTAAAGCAGAAGTGGGGAGGATGCTATGTCCACTTCTTTCACAAAAGAATAAAAGAAAACTCACCATACCTGGGAGCTAAAATCAGTTAAAATAGTGTTAGCAGAGAGAAGAAGAGCAATATGTGCCTCAGCGTAGACCAGAATAGACGAGAAAGATAAATCACTTATAGCTCAGGAAAAATCGCCTAAAGAACAAACAAATGAACAAAATCTAACTTCAAATTGTATGCTTACTTTAAAATGTTTAAAACAAGGAATTTCTTTTGTTTTATTCCTAAAGTAAAGGCTGAATGAATAATTTCCAACTTGTTTCAAAACTTCAACTCTGGGGCTTCCCTGGTGGCGCAGTGGTTGAGAGTCTGCCCGCCGACGCAGGGGACACAGGTTCGTGCCCCGGTCCAGGAAGATCCCACATGCCGCGGAGCGGCTGGGCCCGTGAGCCATGGCCACTGAGCTTGCGCGTCCGGAGCCTGTGCTCCGCAACGGGAGAGCCCACAACAGTGAGAGGCCTGCGTTCCACAAAAAAAAACAAAAACAAAAACAAAAAACTTCAACAACTCAACACAGAACAGCTCTGTTATGACCCTGCTGCTGCCACCTTGTGATATCAACAACATATTACAGGTTAAATGCTTTAATGGGGTGGCAAAAAACTTTTTGATCTACATTTTCCAAAAACCTTATATAAATCAGATTTATAGTTAAACAGTTAGAATTTTATCATACACATGCTGAGGAAGTGAGAAGAGAGATCTCTCCCTCTAGGCACCAGAGATGAAATTTCAAGAAAAAATAGGTGGCACTTATGTTTAAAATGATCCCAGGCTGAATGCAAACAGGTAAATGTCACTTTCTTTCAAGACAAGAAAAGTCTAAAACCATGACCTCCAGGTCTTTTAAAACTACATACCACTAAAACTATGTCAAAGCTTTTACTTTGGGAATTCATCTGATTTTGTTTCAAGGGAGAAATCAGCCATTGGGGGGCACACTACAGGGACTTCATAGGATCCAAAACAATGATTCCATTATCCTTGCTATCCACTTTAATAGACATTAAATATAGACCTACAGTAAAGAAGCCGGTGGAAAATAATGGCAAATCAAGCCAACCCAGGCAAAAATAAAATATTTCTAATTCCTAAAAACATAAGATTCTGCATGTCGTTTGGGAAGGTCAGATTAAGTCATTCATATGTTCTAAACCTTCCAATAGTTTCTCACTTCTCTCAGAGTAAAATCTTTCCTGTAGCCGATAAGACTGTACATAATCCGGTCCCCTATTACCTCTTTGACCTCTCCTTCTATTCTTCCATTTTTCCCCTCAGCTGCAGCCAAACAGGCTGGCCCCACTATTCGTGAATATACTAAGTATGCTCCCACTATAGGACCTTCATACTAGCGATCCCCCCACCTGTAATGGTCTTCCTCCAGATAATCTCACAGATAATTCCATTTCCACCTTTCACGTTCTTTGCTCAGATATCACCATTGAGGCCTACACTGACCACTCAGTTAAAATTGCTATCCCTTGTAACCAGCATTCCTAATGTCTTTCAACCAAATTTATTGTTCCCATAGCAGTCATCACATACTAATGTATCATATACTTTATTTAATTTTGACAATTACTTATTGCTTGTCCCCTCCACTAGATTATAATGGGCATGCAATCAAAAAACTGTTTTTTGTTTGTTGATATATATCTATTCTGACATGTAATAATATACACAATGAATATTGGTAGAGAGCAATTATGCATTTGAAATAAAACTTCAATATAAATATCTTAGCTCTTAAAATTCTGTCTGGTCAAATAGAAGTTCTCAGAGTTATCAGCTATTAGGTTGAACCACATAAAATTGCCATTTTTGTGGCTGAAAAATGTTGATTATAAGCAATTTTGTGGGGTCCAATGTATATTTATCACCATGACTTTTACAGTAGAAAAAGGCCTGAAACAACATAAAATGTTTTCTGGTCACTGTGTAAAATATAGCCTTCTAGTGACTCCTTGTCAACCTGAGGGTTTTTTTTCTCTTTCTCTTCAGAGCAATTATCATAATCTGCCTTGTGTTTTGTTTTCTTCTTACTTGTTTACTTTCTGTCTGCTCCCCACCTCACACCCAGTAGAATTTACTCTCATCACCTAGAAAAGTACCTGAACATAAAAAGCACTCGATAAATATTTGTTGAGTAAAATAAACTTGATGACTTGAAAATAAATATATATACATATATTGGCAGAATAAATTAATAAATAATGTTATTCTCACTAAGAACTGAGGTTTGGTGAATCAGCTAGAAAAGGACAATTTTCATAAACTAGGACTATGAGGAATGGAATCAGGCAAAGAGGAAGATAGCTGGAATAACAAGATCTTTCATCAGAAGTCTTAGGAAAAATGTTGCTTCATAGGGCTGGAAATAGCGGGAATCTTTCCTGCTCTAGGACCCTCTCACAATCTGAAGGGACTTACCATTATACCTTAATCCCTGCCTATTGAATAATTACCCCAAACTCTACCCTCAGGAACTCTAATGTCACGAGAATAGTCTCCTCGGTAAATTAGAGACAGGGGACTGAGCAGAGAAGCTGATGGTGTCACTTCCCTCTACCTTAAAAGCCTTCCCTCAGTTTGTGTGGGGCTGCAGGAGGGAGAAGATGAAAAGAAGTTTTCTCCGTCTCTGCAGAAAGTAATATGGAAGGTCTATGCTACCAAATAAGGCTCAGAGGGACAACCAACTGGAACAACATAAACTCATTCTAAAACTTTATGTAATGGATAACTCCTGATCTAGCCAACTTCTCCTTTCCCCTTTTAATAATAGAAAGATTCTAAAGAAATCTGTACTCAGAGAAATAACTCCTATTATGGAAATGGAAGTAGACTGAACCAGGCACAGTCATATTAGAAGACAGATGGAGAAATACTGCCAAATGATCAGCTATGGAGCATCAAACCAGGATTATCTTCTACACAGAGATACACACTACCTTGGACGTATTTCAGAGTGAGTTTTTCTTTTTTTTTTTTCTTTTCTTTTATTAAAACCCTAGAAGACATAATTGATCTGTTAAGAAGAGCCAGATGGGAAGCAATGGGATTAATACAACTAAAACATTTAGAACACTGTCTGGCAAATAAATAGCACTGTATAAATGTTTACTAGTATTATCTGTATTTCTAACCTCAATTCTATAATAAGCACTCTTCTGTACAAATTTACACTGTATTAAAAAAAATAGCTAGAAGGAAATATGCCAACATGTTACCAGTGGTTACTTCATGGTAAAGAATTACATGACAGAGCTTTGATCTTTCTACATTCCCTACCTACTTTAATGTATTCCACATTTCAGTCAAACAGAACTAGCTGTAATCTCCCGTATACATCCCATGCTTTACCATTTCTCTGACTGAAATCAGGCTGTTCTCTCTGCCTGGAGCACCCTTTTTGCCTCTATCTACACACTCTATCCATCCTTCAAGGCAACAGTAATAGTAGATAAAAATTATTGAGTTCCTACTATGTAACAGGCACTATATTAAGCACATTACATAGATCATTTCATATAATAACTTCAAAGCCCTTTGAGGTAGGTACAATTATTTTCCCTGCTTCATTGATTAGGAACCTACAGTTTAGAATGATTGAATAACTTATTCAAGGTAATATAGCTTGCGAGTGGCAGGAATAAAATATATAAACCAGATATATTTGACTACAAGGTTAGTGTTTTAGTCACCATCCCCATGCACTCATCCTTAAAAGCCCAGACTCTCAACTGGAAAACAAGCTGCTTGAGGTCAGGGTCAGTGGAAAAAAATATATGTTTTAAATTTCAGCGTCTCCCAGTGAATGTATCTAGCACAGAGTCTAACAAAAAACAGTAGCTTAGACAATAAATATTTAAATGAGAGAAGTAATGGATGAGTGAATCATTCTATTAACGGTCACTTGGGCTATGCCCTTATTTTAAAAATACAGCTCACTGTCATGGAAGATTCAAATGGTCCTGGCTAGAAAGGTGGAGCAAACTTTAGAATATTTGTTCTTAGGAAAACTTACTATAAGCCAAAATCATATAACTAAACCTCTAAACAAGTAATTGATAAAATGGGAGAAATATTCTAGGTGCTAGAGTAAAAGCGATAAACAGACAAAAATCCTTGCCCTCCTGCAGCTAATATTTCATTGTGAGGGGAAAAAAATGTTTAATTCTTGTGACAATTCCATTTTAGAAGAAGCAGCTGAGATATAGTGGGATTAAGTAATTTCCCCAAAATTCACACAACCAGTAAGTGGTGGAGCTTGGAGTCAAACCCAAATGGTCTGACTGTAGAGGGCTTGCTCTTAACAACAACGTAATGCTCCTCTGATAGATAATGAAACGTGCAATGAATAAAAACAAAGCAAGGAATGATAACAGGGGTTCTGGGGAGGGGAGAAGGATATTTTAAGTAGAATGGGGTAGGAATCACTGAGAAGGTGACCTTGAAGACTTGAAAGAGATGATTCCCCTTCCCCATGCAGCTATCTGGAGAAATAGCATTTCAGGCCAAGGACAAAGCAAGTGCAAAAATTCAAGGTTCTAAGTGTTTGAGGAGCAGTGAGGAGGCTAGAGAAGCAGGACCGGAGTGAGTGAGGACTAGGATTTAGATCTGAGAGGTAACTGCGGCCACAAGTTGCAGGGCTCTATAGGTCACTGTGAGGAAACTAACCTTCACTTTGAGTGGGAAGACACCGGCAGGTTTTGACAAAGGAGTCACGCTGCTTTATGTTCCACCAGAAATGCTAAAACCCTCTCCTCTGTGAAGGTTTCTAGATTGCACGTACACTGTTTGAAAACAGGGCAGTAGAAAACCAGTCACTTATTAAGTATGATACAGTGTCATACTACATGGTACAAAATTCCAATCTCATTTTTCCATCACTTCTGATTTATTTTATAGCAAAAAACTACCACAGAATCAAAAATATCAAAGAACTACTGAGTTGAACTGCAAAGCAAGATGCACAGCATTTTTCACAAGTATCTTTTAAAAACAAAGGTTTCATAAGGTACAAACTTCCAGTTAGAAGATAAATAACTACTGGGGATGTAATGTACAACATGATGACTACAGTTAACACCGCTGTATGGTACATTTGAAAGTTGTTAAGAGAATAAATTCTAAGAGTTCTCATCATAAGAACAAAACTTTTCTTTTTTCTTTTTTTTCTTTTTGGTAGCTATATAAACTAATGGACATTAACTAAATTTATTGTGGTAATAACTTCACAATATGTGTAAGTGAAGTCATTATGCTGTATGCCTTAAACTTAAACACAGTACTGTACATCAATTATGTTTCAATAAAACAAGGGGGGAAAAAAGGTTTGGTTGAGACTTAAGCTTCACTTTATTTTTTCTTATTTTTCAGAACCTGATTAAGAGATTTCTATATACTGTCCTCTTTTCTTTACAGTAAATTTTCCTGTAGGAAGCCAGGCATTAAAATTCAAGGTGCAGGATATATGCTACTACCAATGCAGCAAATCTTTCTGCATCTGTTGCAGAAAGGCCTAATGACTTATTAGTAATGGGTTTTCCTTGCAAATCCTTTTTACCCTACCATCCTACAATTGAGTTGCTGTATTAAATGTCTCCAGACCTTCCAAGGGGCATAAGAACAGAAAGCACAGTCACCGTATTTTTGCTTTTAAATTCAAAAACTATAGTCCAGGTATAAGACTGGAAAGATTTATAAGAATATGCAGTTAAATGGAATCTGTTTCTCCCTATAACTATATATACATGGTCCACGTCTCTCTGACTAAAAAACTCATGTTAAAGAGTGAGATAAAAAGAGTAAAAGAAGAGAAAAAGAAAACTTTGATGAGAATCATTTCAGCTTGCATCCTTATCCCACCCCGAAGCCTTTAAAGAAGTTCCCTGACACCAGTGTGGCACAGGAGCATAAAGGGGAAACAATGGTAAAGGAATATCCAGATAGCAAATCCTGAACAGCTTCACAAGATCCCGTCCTACCCCAAGAAGAGCAGGAAGCAGCTAAATGCTCATTTTGCTGCTAGTTTTTGCCCATATACAATAGCTATGAGATACACAGATGGAGTTTTGTTTTGTTTTTAAAGTGAAGAAGCTTTGTGGTTGGAATAAAGAGGAGGAGCAGATGGTGGTGTAGACCTTGAAGCTAGAGACCAGGTGGAAACATGCATCTCAGTTGCAAATGCCAACTTAAAGGAGTGATGACTACTGAAGATTAAGAAGGAAATGTCCCAATAGGAGTTATGTCACAGTAGATGCTGACTGATGACCATGATGCTTATGACGCCAAATCTGGCCTCTTTACCCCAACACCGAATTAAATCTCAGAGACAGAGTTTTGGGTAAAGTAGAAAAGAACAGCTTTATTGCGTTGCCAGGCAAAGGGGGCCACAGCAGGCTAATGCCCTCAAAACTGTGTCTCAACCTGGAGGGGGTAGTGAGAAGTTTTATAGAAATGGTTCAAAGAGGGCGTGATCACCTTGTGGACATTCTTCTGATTGGATGGTAGTGAGGTAAGTGGGAGTCAGCATCATCAACCTTCTGGTTCCAACCATCTGGGGTCTATGTGCTTGTGGGCAGCATATAGTTAACTTCTCCCACCTGGTGGGGCAGGGGACACGAGTTCATGCCCCTGTCCGGGAAGATCCCACATGCCACGGAGCGGCTGGGCCCGTGAACCATGGCCGCTGAGCCTGTGCGTCCGGAGCCTGTGCTCCACAACGGGAGAGGCCACAGCAGTGACGGGCCCGCGTACCGCAAAAAAAAAAAAAAAAAAAAAAAAAAAAAAAAAAAAAAAAAAAAAAAAAAAAAAAAAAAAAAAAAAAAAAAAAAAAAAAAAAAAAAAAAAAAAAAAAAAAGATATTGCGTATATCCCTTGAGGGGGAACCAGGACCTTGCCCCAAAGCTGCACTATTGTTTCTCTTCGACTGTTCCTCCCTTGTCTCACGTCCCCTCCCTTCCCTAATTAACAACTCCTTGAAACTGCCCGTTGGAACTCAGAGAAGGATGTGGAGGCTGACTGAAACCTGTAATCAAAGAAATGGGGGACATAGGAAGGCTTTTGTGCCCAGGGGCCCCATATGGTCCTGCTTGGTATCACTTCCTTGCATGTCTCTCCCAGCAACATTATTCAGTCCATCAATAGTAATTGAGGCACTGTCCTCAACATAGTGATATACAGTATGTCAGATATACAATGTCTCTGCTCTCACTGAGATGCAGTGGCAGAATATGTGCCCCAGGGAATTGTTCCCTCTGAGAAAAAAGGATGGTACAGGAAAAGTGGGGGAGTGATTAAGTATACAGCAGAAATGCTTTGAGAAAACCCAGAATTGACTAAGATTCAAGGCTTCATACCAAGATCATGCTGATTTACAGAAAAATAAAGTTAAAATTTCTATGCACTATTATAGTTCTTTACTATTCATCTGTGCCAGGCACTACGCTAGACACTGAGGGTACAATGGTGCCCTTCCTTGTGGAGCCTTCTGCTGGGGTGGCAGCACCTCCTTGGCATTAAAATAACACTGACATCTTGCAGCCAGAAGACATTTGATGCCTATCTGTCTTTAAAATATTCAGTCCAATGGTTACTTGCCCTGAAACGTTCATTCTTATGATCAGGTTTTGTCTTTACATTGCCAAAATACTTCAAGAGATTGACTTGACTCTACTAAAACATAAAACAAAAAACAAAAACACCAGAACACTAAGTTAAATCCTGAATCCATAAAATAAAGTCATTATTTCAACCACTATTCTTGATTTTTGCCTCAGACTAGTAGAATGTAGTTGTCAGAGGATACCTCCTTTTGCATTTTCCTGCATTATCAATGATTTTTAAAGGCTATGGATGTCCTAACAAAACCTTTTTAAAAATAAAGGTACTAGTACATATATAACCCGCCAGAAAGTAATATCCCAGTGGCATGACCATTGCCTTAGTGTTTTTGAAACCTGTTTCCAGAGCCAATGTACCAGTCACATAAGAATATCATTCTTGTTGATTCAGAAGATATTATCCATGACATCCTTTGCCAGCTTTGATCAACTAAGGCATACCAATTTATTCTCCACTCTAGTCTACATCTTGGGGAGACTTAGCTAAGAGAATAGAAAAGGAGAAGCATCATGGGATAGGCAAGGAGTCCTAAGACCAGACTGAAGTTGGGAACCAGAGGATGCTTAGAGGGACTTCTTTCTGGTTTAACATATATTTCTTCAGCCTATTATGTGACAAACACTCTTGTGGGTGCTAAGGAATCAGAGAAAAGGGAGATTTATGACTGTTGCCCTTACAGAGCTTACATGTCTTCCCCAGCTGCTTTAAATGAGCTCACTTTGTTCAAAGGAGGGGATACAAAGTGAGAATTAAAAAACATAAAAAGCATAAATGGGTGTTGAATTTTGTCGAAAGCTTTCTCTGCATCTATTGAGATGACCATATGGTTTTTCTCCTTCAATTTGTTAATATGGTGTATCACATTGATTGATTTGCGTATATTGAAGAATCCTTGCATTCTTCGAATAAACCCCCCTTGATCGTGGTGTATGATCCTTTCAATGTGCTGTTGGATTCTGTTTGCTAGTATTTTGTTGAGGATTTTTACATCTATGTTCATCAGTGATATTGGCCTGTAGTTTTCTTTCTTTGTGACATCCTTGTCTGGTTTTGGTATCAGGGTGATGGTGGCCTTGTAGAAGGAGTTTGGCAGTGTTCCTCCCTCTGCTATATTTTGGAAGAGTTTGAGAAGGATAGGTGTTAGCTCTTCTCTAAATGTTTGATAGAATTCGCCTGTGGGAAGCAGCCGCATGGCACAGGGAGGTCAGCTCGGTGCTTTGTGACCACCTAGAGGGGTGGGATAGGGAGGGTGGGAGGGAGGGAGATGCAAGAGCGAAGATATATGGGAACATATGTATATGTATAACTGATTCACTTTGTTATAAAGCAGAAACTAACACACCATTGTAAAGCAATTATACTCCAATAAAGATGTAAAAAAAAACATAAAAAGCATGTGTACTACATCTTCAGAATCAACCTAGGCTAACGTTATTCTAAGCTTTTCTGGTTATGAACTTCATTTTCACTTCATTTCTCAATTACTGTTCTTCATTTAGACCATTTTAGCAACAAGTTAACTTGGACTCACTTTCCAAACTTTGACTTTAGAAAGCCAATCCCCACAGGACAAGATCCTCAGCTGTCCTGGCCCAGGTCACTGAGACCCCAAATAAGAGATGCTTTTCCCCTGTGCCCACTTCTACCTTCAGTGAAATAAACCAGCCAGAACTGTCTCTTTGCCTCACATAGCCCATTAAGGAAGAACAATGAGACTTATTTCAGAAGCATTTTCATTGGAGTTAGTGTGCGTTCATGTTCTTATATTTTGGGTATAACTGGCCAATATTTAAATCATCATAGACTGACGACTTCCCAAACAAGGGATTTTAAGATGTATAGAATAGAGTTAAAAGAAACCCTAAACTGCACATGGAGAAACCCAGATTACATTAAATATATTTTGCCTATCCTCATTTTGATGTTGAAAAATAAATAAGCTGTTAACCACGTGAATTTTTTTCTCATCATTCTTCCTTATATTGCTGGTATCTGTTCATAAACCAATTAAGAGTCTTGAATTATATGGATTCAATCAAGTAACCTTTTAGATAACCACTGAGTAAATAGCCTAAAGGATTTTTTCAATGAGTTTTCTAGCTGACATATTTGTTGAAAGGATACTAATCATAAACCAAAGTCATTACATGTATATATCAATTCATGGAAAATCTTTATCCCTAAGAAAATCTACATATAGCAAGATCGCATAAATTGAATCATTTGAGTATACAAAAAGCCCATAAAAGTAGACAACAAAGAGATATACAATAGAAAAATGAGAAAAGAATATGAATAAATTCACAGGAGAGCAGATTAAAATACCCAACAAACATATGAAACAATGCTCAAATTCACTAATAGTCTGGAAACAGGAAATTAAGTTAAAAATGAAGCATCACTAAGCTTATTAAACTGGCAAAAATTAAGAAGAGCAGTAACACCTATTGCTGAGATAGATATGAGATAAAATTGTACTGACATGCAGTGTCAGCAGAAATGTGAAAGGTGAAATCAGTCTGGCAACACTTATTTAAATTAAAAATTTGCATACCCTTGAAGCCAGTAATACCACCCCTGAGAATCTATCCTATGGATATAAAAAGCATCAGTAAGTTTGAATGAACATGCAATCATTAGTTTGCAGCACTATTCATAGTGGCAGACAACTGGAAACAGTAAATTCCCATTAAGAGGGGAATGACTGAATTAACTATGATAGACTCAATATGAAATTATTCATCCATGAGAAGAATGAACTAAAGCTATGCCAGACAACTTGAAGAAACATTCAAATAATATGAACATTTCTTGAGAAACAATTACTGTGCAAAATTCTGTGTGTATATGTGTGTGCATGCTCCAGTATGGAGATATATATACACACACACACACACACACACACACACATATATATATCTCCATCTCCAATATACATGTATATAGTTTATATATGAATACATATTATATGAGTGAAGAAAGATTAAACACATTAATCTTTGTACCTTGTGAGTGAGGAGGGTAGAGCTAATGCAGCATAGGAAGGAAACAAGTAAAAGAAGAGACATGCAAAAATGAAAGTTTTAAAAAAAGAACTTCATTTAGAATAAAAAGCATATATTTGATAATTTATACAAAATTAGGTATACGTCTGGGACTATGCATCTAGAAATTTACTAAAAATAATTTTTAAAAATTCAAAAAGAGAAAATATCAAATCAATAAGAGGCTACAAAAAATATAGGAGAATAGTTAACTAACTAACCCTGGAATGAGGAAGCACAAAGCAAAAAGAATTTTTTTAAAAAGGTGGTAAATTTTATCACATAAAAATTTTAAATATTTTGAATGTCAAAAAGCACTATAAGCAAAATTAACAGTAATCCACAAACTAAAAATATTGCAACAGTTTTGCAAAACCAAAAGAATTCTAGCACCTTAGAAAAATGGACAAAGCACTTGAATAAATCACAAAAGAAATATAAATAGCCAATAATCATAAGAAAGTACAGTTCAGTCTCAATAATAAATAAATAATTTCAACCTAAAGCATTAAGTAACAAATTTTATCTATTAATATGACAAAATACTTTAAATAATTAATGCTACTAAGGGTATAGGTAGATATGCCTTTTCAAACACTGCTGGTAACACCTTTCCACAAAGCACTTTGACAATTTGTCACAAGAGTTTTAAAAATGTCAATATCCTTGGCCTCAGTAGTTTCATTTATAAAATCAACCCTAATGAAATAATTGGAAAAAGCACAAGGGTTTATATACATGGATGGCCATTACTCATTGCTCAGAGCAGAAAACTGGAGATAGCCTCAATTCTGAATGGAGAACTGCTCAAGTAAGTTCCAAATGGTAGAATATAATATAGCCATTAAAATATTTTCAAAAAAATATTTAATGACATGATATGGGTAAATACTATTAGTACAGCATTCAATTTATAAGTCATAAAAACACCCTACATGCTGCTGTCCCAATTTTATGTACATATATTTGCACAGAAAAAAAGACTGAAGAAGTCAAAATAATTACTTCTAGGTATTGAAATTAAGATGTTTTAATGCTTTTAAATATTTTATAAACGTCACATAGGTGGCATCTATGAATTAACACATTATTGTCACTGTTAACTTTTTCTTCAAGGAATCAAGGTAATCATTAGACTCAGATTCCAAATCAATTCTGAGCAGGATGCAAAGTACATCAGAGGCCTCAATCTTAACAGTTCAAAGATCCGGCAAACAAAGTGCCACTGATTAGCACTAGGATTCCATGTACCTTCCGAATCAGCTACACAACCCCAATATTGACAGACTGTGTGTGTGTGTTACACGCACACACACTACTACCTGCCTTCAAAGTACTGACTGCTACATAAAAACATCATTGATCAGCCCCTGCCTCTACATTAACCTCAGCTATGAAAATGAGACATACCTCAGATTCCCTTACTCCTTCGTAACTGTTACGCCAACAGTAGTCTCCAAACTTTTGATTCCACAATCCTATGTGTAAAAAACGATTTGAGCGTACAATTCTAATAGCTTTACTAATTTTTTTGAATTTTATTTTATTTATTTTTTATAGAGCAGATTCTTGTTAGTTATCTATTTTATACATATTAGTGTATATATGTCAATCCCAATCTCCCAGTTCAAAACACCACCACCACTACCTCCGGCCACTTTTCCCCCTTGGTGTCCATACGTTTGTTCTCTACATCTGTATCTCAATTTCTACCCTGCAAACCGGTTCATCTGTACCATTTTTCTAGGTTCCACATAGATGCATTAATATATGATATTTATTTTTCTCCTTCTGACTCACTTCACTCCGTATGACAGTCTCTAGATCCATCCACGTCTCTACAAATGACCCAATTTCATTCCTTTTTATGACTGAGCAATATCCCGTTGTATATATGTACCACATTTTCTTTATCCATTTGTCTGTTGATGGGCATGGAGGTTGCTTCCATGACCTGGCTATTGTAAATAGTGCTGCAATGAACATTAGGGTGTATGTGTCTTTTTGAATTATAGTTTTCTCTGGGTATATGCCCAGTAGTGGGATTGCTGGGTCATATGGTAATACTATTTTTAGTTTTTTAAGGAACCTCCATACTGTTCTCCATAGTGGCTGTATCAATTTACATCCCCACCAACAGTGCAAGAGGGTTCCCTTTTCTCCACACCCTCTCTAGCATTTGTTGTTTGTAGATTTTGTGATGATGCCCGTTCTAACTGTTGTGAGGTGATACATCACTGCAGTTTTGATATGCACTTCTCTAATAATTAGTGTTACTGAGCAGTTTTTCATATGCTTCTTGACCATCTGTATATCTTCTTTGGAGAAATGTCTATTTAGATCTTCTGCCCACTTTTGGATTGGGTTGTTTGCTTTTTTGATATTGAGCTGAATGAGCCACTTGTAAATTTTGGAGATTAATCCTTTGTCCGTTGATTCGTTTGCAAATATTTTCTCCCATTCTGCGGATTGACTTTTCATCTTGGTTGTAGTTTCCTTTGCTGTGCAAAAGCTTTTAACTTTCATTAGGCCCCACTTGTTTATTTTTGTTTTTATTTCCATTACTCTAGGAGGTGGATAAAAAAGATCTTACTGTGATTTATGTCAGAGTGTTCTTCCTGTGTTTTCCTCTAAGAGATTTATAATGTCTGGGCTTACATTTAGTTCTCTAATCCATTTTGAGTTTATATTTGTGTATGGTTTAGGGAGTGTTCTAATTTCATTCTTTTGCATGTAGCTGTACAGTTTTCCCAGCAACTGTTATTGAAGAGACTGTCTTTTCTCCATTGTATATCCTTGCCTCCTCTGTCATAGATGAGTTGACCATAGGTGTATGGGTTTATCTCTGGGCTTTCTAGCCTGTTCCATTGGTCTATATTTCTGTTTTTGTGCCAGTACCATATTGTCTTGAATACTGTAGCTTTGTAGTATAGTCTGAAGTCACGGAGTCTGATCCCTCCAGCTCCGTTTTGTTCCCTCAAGACTGCTTTGGCTATTCGGGGTCTTTTGTGTCTCCATACAAATTTTAAGATTTTTAGTTCTAGTTCTGTTAAAAATGCCATTGGTAATTTCATAGGGATTACACTGAATCTGTGGATTGCTTTGGGTAGTATAGTCATTTTCACAAGGTTGATTCCTCCAATCCAAGAACATGGTATATCTCTCCATCTGTTTGTATCATCTTTAATTTCTTTCATCAGTGTCTTATAGTTTTCTGCATACGGGTCTTTTGTCTCCCTAGGTAGGTTTATTCCTAGGTATTTTATTCTTTTTGTTGAAATGGTAAATGGGAGTGTTTCCTGAATTTCTCTTTCAGATTTTTCATCATTAGTGTATAGGAATGCATGAGATTTCTCTGCATTAATTTCGTATCCTGCAATTTTAACAAATTCATTGATTAGCTCTAGTAGTTTTCTGGTGGCATCTTTAGCATTCTCTATGAATAGTATCATGTCATCTGCAAACAGTGATAGTTTTACTTCTTCTTTTCAAACTTGTATTTCTTGTATTTCTTTTTCCTCTCTGATTGCCGTGGCAAGGACTTCCAAAACTATGTTGAATAACAGTGGTGAGAGCGGACATCCTTGTCTTGTACCTGATCTTAGAGAAAATGCATTCAGTTTTTCACCATTGAGAATGATGTTGGCTGTGGGTTTGTCATATTGGGCCTTTATTATGTTGAGATAGGTTCCCTCTATGCCCACCTTCTGGAGAGTTTTTATCATAAATGGGTGTGGAATTTTGTCAAAAGCTTTTTCTGCATCTATTGAGATGGTCATATGATTTTTCTTCTTCAATTTGTTAATATGATGTATCACATTGATTGATTTGCATATACTGAAGAATGCTTGCATCCCTGGGAGAAATCCCACTTGATCATGGTGTATGATTGTTTTAATGTGTTCTTGGATTCTGTTTACTAGTATTTTGTTGAGGATTTTTGCATCTATATTCATGAGTGATACAGGTCTGTAATTGTCTTTTTTTGTAGTATCTTTGTCTGGTTTTGGTATCAGTGTGATGGTGGCCTCATAGAATGAGTTTGGGAGTGTTCCTTCCTCTGCAATTTTTTGGAAGAGTGTGAGGAGGATGGGTGTTAGCTACGCTCTAAATGTTTGATAGAATTCACCTGTGAAACCATCTGGTCCTGGACTTTTCTTTGTTGGAAGATTTTTAATTACAGTTTCAATTTCATTACTTGTGATTGGTCTGTTTATATTTTCTATTTCTTCCTGGTTCAGTCTTGGAAAGTTATACCCAAGAATTTGTCCATTTCTTTCAGATTGTCCATTTTATTGGCATAGAGTTGCTTGTAGTAGTCTCAGTATACTTTGTATTTCTGCGCTGTCTGTTGTAACTTCTCCTTTTTCATTTCTAATTTTATTGATTTGAGTCCTCTCCCTCTTTTTCTTGATGAGTCTGGCTAATGGTTTATCAATTTTGTTTATCTTCTCAAAGAACCAGCTTTTAGTTTTATTGATCTTTGTTATTGTTTTCTTTGTTTCTATTTCATTTATTTCTGCTCTGTTCTTTATGATTTTTCTCCTACTAACTTTGGGTTTTGTTTGTTCTTCTTTCTCTAGTTCCTTTAGGTGTAAAGTCAGATAGTTTATTTGAGATTTTTCTTGCTTCTTGAGATAGGGTTGTATTGCTAAAAACTTCCCTCTAAGAACTGCTTTTGCTGGATCCCCCAGGTTTTGGAGCATTGTGTTTTCATTGTCATTTGTCTCTAGGTATTTTTTGATTTCCTCTTTGATTTCTTCAGTGATCTCATTTTTTTTTGTTTGTTTTTTGGTTTTTTTTTTGCGGTACAGGGGCCTCTCACTGTTGTGGCCTCTCCCGTTGTGGAACACAGGCTCCCGATGCACAGGCTCAGCAGCCATGGCTCACGGGCCCAGCTGCTCCACTGCATATGGTATCTTCCCGGACCAGGGCACAAACCCGTGTCCCCAGCATCGACAGGCAGACTCTCAACCACTGCGCCACCAGGGAAGCCCTTCAGTGATCTCTTGATTATTAGTAACGTGTTGTTCAGCCTCCATGTGTTTGTGTTTTTTACATATTTTTCCCTGTAATTGATTTTTAATCTCATAGTATTGTGGTCAGAAAAGATGCTTGATATGATTTCAATTTTCTTAAATTTACTGAGTCTTGATTTCTGACCCAAAATGTGATCTACCCTGGAGAATGTTCCGTGCACACTTGAGAAGAAAGTGTAATCTGCTGCTTTTGGATGGGATGTCCTATAAATATAAATTAAATCTATCTGGTCTACTGTGTCATTTAAAGCTTGTGTTTCCTTATTAATTTTCTGTTTGGATGATCTGTCCATTGGTGTAAATGAGGTGTTAAATTCCCCCACTATTACTGTGTTATTGTCGATTTCCTCTTTTAGAGCTGTTAGCAGTTGCCTTATGTATTGAGGTGCTCCTATGTTGGATGCCTATATATTTATAATTGTTATATCTTCTTCTTGGATTGATCCCTTGATCATTATGTAGTGTCCTTCCTTGTCTCTTGTATCATTATTTTAAAGTCTATTTTATCTGACATGAGTATTGCTACTGCAGCTTTCTTTTGATTTCCATTTGCATGGAATATCTTTGTCCATCCTCTCACTTTCAGTCTGTATGTGGCCCTAGGTCTGAAGTTGGTCTCTTGTAGACAGCATATGTATGGGTCTTGTTTTGGTATCCATTCAGCGAGCCTGTGTCTTTTGTTGGCGCATTTGATCCATTAACATTTAAGGTAATTATCGATATGTATGCTCCTATGACCATTTTCTTAATTGTTTTGGGGTTTTTTTTGTAGGTCCTTTTCTTCTCTTGTGTTTCCCACTTAGAGAAGTTCCTTTAGCATTTGTTGTAGAGCTGGTTTGGTGGTGCTGAATTCTCTTAGCTTTTCCTTGTCTGTAAAGCTTTAGATTTCTCCATCGAATCTGAATGAGATCCTTGCCCGGTAGAGTAATCTTGGTTGTAGGTTCTTCCCTCTCATCACTTTAAATATGTCATGCCACTCCCTTCTGGCTTGTAGAGTTTCTGCTGAGAAATCAGCTGTTAACCTTATGGGAGTTCCCTTATGTTATTTGTCATTTTTCCCTTGCTGCTTCCAATAATTTTTCTTTGTCTTTAATTTTTGCCAGTTTGATTGCTGTGTGTCTCGGCGTGTTTCTCCTTGGGTTTATCCTGTATGGGACTCTCTGCGCTGCCTGGACTTGGGTGGCTATTTCCCTTCCCATGTTACTGAAGTTTTCAACTCTAATCTCTTCAAATATTTTCTCGGGTCCTTTCTCTTTCTCTTCTCCTTCTGGGACCCCTATAATGCAAATGTTGTTGCGTTTAATGTTGTCCCAGAGGTCTCTTAGGCTGTCCTCATTTATTTTCATTCTTTATTCTGTTCTGTTGCTGTGTATTCCACCATTCTGTCTTCCAGGTCACTTATCCGTTCTTCTGCCTCAGTTATTCTGCTACTGGTTCCTTCTAGTGTATTTTTCATTTCAGTTATTCTTTGTTCATCTCTGTTTGTTTGTTCTTTAATTCTTCTAGGTCTTTGTTAAACATTTCTTGCATCTTATTGATGTTTGCCTCCATTCCTTTTCTGAGGTCCTGGATCATCTATCATTATTCTGAATTCTTTTTCTGGAAGGTTGTCTATCTCCATTTCATTTAGTTGTTTTTCTGCGGTTTTGTCATGTTCCTTCATGTGGGACATAGCCCTCTGCCTTTTCATCTCATCTACCTTTCTGTGAATGTGGTTTTTGGTCCACAGGCTGCAGGACTGTAGTTCTTCTTGCTTCTGCTGTCTGCCCTCTGGTGGATGAGGCTATCTAACAGGCTTGTGCCAGTTTCCTGATGGGAGGGATTGGTGGTGGGTAGAGCTGGCTGTTGCTCTGGTGGGCAGAGCTCAGTAAAACCTTTAATCCACTTGTGGGCTAATGGGTAGGGCTGGGTTCCCTCCCTGTTGGTTGTTTGGCCTGAGGCGACCCAACACTGGATCCTACCCGGGCTCTTTGGTGGGGTTAATGGCAGACTCTGGGATGGCTCACACCAAGGAGTACTCCCCAGAACTTCTGCTGCCAGTGTCCTTGTCCTCACTGTGTGACACAGCCACCCCCTGCCTCTGCAGGAGACCCTCCAACCCTAGCAGGTAGGTTGGTTCACTCTCCTATGGGGTCACTGATCCTTTCCTTGGGTCCCAATGCACACACTACTTCGTGTGTGCCATCCAACAGTGGAGTCTCTGTTTCCCCCAGTCCTGTCAAAGTCTGTCTCATTGTGGCTTCTCCTTTTTCTTTGGATATGGGGTATCTATTTTGGTGAGTTCCAGTGTCTTCCTGTTGATGATTGTTCAGCAGTTAGGTGTGATTCCAGTGCTCTCTCAAGAGGGAGTAAGGGCTCTTCCTTCTACTCCACCAACTTGTGAGATGTCTCTCTAATAGCCTCATATTTATTTTTAAATATATATGTATTACTGTTATATGTTATAAATAATTAAATATATGTTATAAATTACCTAAATATAAAAGATTATAAAGAATGTGATAAAAAGCAATATAAATGGGAGTTCTATTATTTTGTTCCTATACCCCAATGAATTGTTTTATTTGCCCCAGTATATATGGCTCTTCTACAGACATCACAGCCTTAGACCATACTCTCCAATCCCACTATCCTTCTCCTTCCCCCACTGCATCAGAAGCATGTTCTGAAATTCAAGAATGCCTTATTTTGTGTTGGTCAAAAAGTGCCTTCGGTTTTTAAGTAAAAATAAAAGACATATTTTTCATTTTTATCAAGAACTTTATTGAACAATGTATTCAACCTTTTGTTCCACTACCTTCTGTCATTTTTCAGGCAACTTCATAATTCCATCTTCCCAAAACTTTTTATCTTTTTCAGCAAAGAAGTGTTCCAGGTGCCTTTTACAGTCTTCCAGAAAACTGAAATTTTTTTCCAATAAGGGAATTTTGTAAAGACCGAAATGAATGGAAATTTGAAGGTGCAATGTCTGGTGAATATGGCCGATGAATCAGACCTTCCCAGCCAAGCTGTAAGTTTTTACTTGGTCATCAAAGAAACATGCGGTCTTGCATTATCCTGATGGAAGACTATACGTTTTCTGTTGACTAATTTCGGACATTTTTCACTGAGCGTTGCTTTCAGTTGGTCTAACTGGGAGCAGTACTTGTTGGAATTAATCATTTGGTTTTCTGGAAGGAGCTCATAGTAGAGGACTCCCTTCCAATCCTACCATATACACAACATCACCTGCTTTAGATGAAGACCGGCCTTTGGTGTAGTTGGTGGTGGTTCATTTTGCTTGCCACACGATCTCTTCCATTCCACATTATTGTACAGTATCCACTTTTCATTGCCCATCACAATTTGTTTTAAAAACAGAACATTTTCCTTACGTTTAAGTAGAGAATAAGTGAAGAGGTTTTTTTCTCTTAACTTATGTGGAACCCAAACATCAAAGCGATGAACATAACCAAGCTGGTACAAAATAATTTTCAACACTTGATTTGGATATTTTGAGTAGGTTGGCTATCTCCTGTGTGGTATAACATTGATTGGTCTCAATTTGATCACTATCAACTACAACTGGTCTACCTGACTGTGGAGCATCATCCAGCGAGAAATATCCAGCACAAAATTTTCAACCTACTTTTGCCATATTTGATCAGTCACAGCCCCTTCTCCATACACTGTACAAATCTTCTTTTGCGTTTCAGTTGCATTTTTACCTTTCTTGAAATAATAAAGCATAATATGCCAAAAATGTTGCTTTTTTCTTCCATATTGAATATTAAAATGGATAAACAAAAATTCACCAATTTTGATAAGCCTTTTTTATAATGCACACTGATATGACAGCTGTCACATACAATCTAACAAAATTGTTTCGAATGAAGTTAAAGACACATAAGTGCTACTAGAGGCATCTTACAGAAAAAACCGAATGAAACTTTTGGCCTACCCAATACTTGAGTCAGCTCAAACTATGACAATACTCATAACAGTACTCACTTATATAATATGAAGAATCATGTCCTTCCTATGCCTATTTTATCTTTTGGCAAAATCTGGATTTTCAACTGTAAATATTATATACAGCATGGTATGTAATATTGGTATGTAATATTGGCAGTATGGTATGTAACTAAGTTTCTGTTATTATTGCTCACATTTGTTGATAATGATTACTACTACTGCAACAACTACCACTACTAACAACTACTACTTCTTTACTGGTATAAATAATTTTGGTATTTACTGGTATAAATAAATATTTAGTACTTTAAAAGTTTCAGTAATATACCTCTATAGACTTTTGAAGGTTATCATGGCATGGAGCAAGAAGGGATGTCTTCTCCCATTTCTGTGCAACTTGATTGGCTTCTTCTATCTTCTGCTCACAACTTTTTTGAGAATTTAGCAATGTCATCTCATAAAATTCTTGAATATCTGTAAAGAAATGCAAGGGAAAAATCAAAATGTCATATATCACATCACATATAGCTTCTCCATGTACATGTATATGGAAAATTTTGCTGATTAAAAAAACTACATAAATATGTATTCAGAGAAAAACAACAAAAATAGAGGAAATCCTAAAAATTTGCATTTTTACCTGCATTAAAATTCTTATAGCAACTTTATTCAGAACTGCAAAAATTGGAAGAAATCAAAATATCCTTCAATTAGTGAATGGATAAACAAACTGTAGTAAATTCATTTAATGGAATACTATTCAGCAATAAGAATGAATGAGTTATCAAACCATGTAAAAACATGGATGAATCTTAAATACATATTGCTAAGTTTAAAAATGCCAGGCATGTAGCTGGGCTACATGGCGTATGATTACATTTATATAATGTTTGGAAAAAGCAAAACTAAAGAGACAATAAAATGGTCAGTGATTTCTAGAGGCTCTGGGAGAGGAGAGGAGGGTTGAATAGGTAAAGCACAGGGTGATGAAAACTTTCTGTAATAATACTGTAATGGTGGGCACCTAACGAGAAGCATTTGCCAAAACCCAAAGAATTTTACAGCACAAAGAGTAAACCAAATGCATGCAAATTTAAAAAATCATTTAGGAGGTCAGGGAATCCCAAGTTGTGCAGACTGTGACAAAAGAGTCTAACTATATTACAAATGAATGAAATAACCTCATTGAAGGCAGTAGGAGAAAAAGTTGATAACCTAAAACTGAGTAGAGACTGTAAAACCAAAGACAAAGAAACTACACAAAAGCATCCTATACTCTAGTTGGTAAATTTGTTTCTCATGGAATCCAAGTCAACAATTTTGAAGCCACTGTACATATATAACTAGAACTGAAAATTAAATAAATGGATGGTAGATAGTGGGAGGCAGGTTTCTCACTGTTGGAGTAGGAAGTTACAAAAAAGAAAGTGGGTGGGGTGTCGTACTAGACTGAGTCATATGATTTTGGATTAGATTTGAAGACAACATTACAGACTCCTGTTTGGCTTAACAGAGATATGAATAGATACATATGGAAATATTTACAAATATGCATACACACAGGTTAGTATAAATACATATATTCCCTAACTCTGTCTGCTGAAAGGGCCTACAAGTAATGACTTTGGCCTCTATACAGCCTTCTCCACCAAATGGTAGAGGGTAATGAAAAAGTACAGTTGGTATTAGCTTAGAATTGGGGGTATCTATATGAATTTAAAAGTTGTGGAAGGAAGGAAAAGAGGGAGGGAGGGAGGACGGAAGCCCAGAGACGAAAGCCCTCTCTATTTCAGGCTCATAGAGAAGAAACATCATTGAATAAAGTCAAACCTTTTCACACCCAGGACTGCAGAAAACCTACACATTATTGGGAGTATGTTTCTATGTGATTTGACTACTTGACTATTTGATCACAACTGCAAGCACTTTTTATTTTGCACCGTCCTCCCTCAAATGAAAACATTTTGCCACCTCTGAGGATACATTCTAAATAAATTCCTCACATGCTTGAAGGCATACCCATATTGACCTCCCAATTAGTTTTTAAATAGCCTATAAATTATTATCAAATTTACAGATGAGTGCTTCTCCAACTCTAACATACACATGAATCTCAATCACCTGGAGATTTTGTTAAAGTGCAAATTATGACTGAACTCAGGAATGGAACCTGGATCTCTGTATTTCTAACAAGCTCCCAGGTGGTGCCAATGGCTTCTGATCCACTAGCAACACTGGACGTAAGAAACAGTGCCTATGTGATTAGAACCCAAGGCTTCATACTCTCATTTCAAACATCCCTTACTGAGTTATTACAATCTTCTTTCTCTTCAGAGTGAGGGGTCAGGGGACATCCCAGTAAGAGAAGCAAATTGACAAGAAAAGAACTCTGCCTGTTGATTGAAAAATAATAATAATAACTACTTAGTGAATATTACTGACTAAACTGATTCAGATTCAATTACCTACAAAGTCAACTAAAAGGAACTATATTTCAGTACTCTGCCTTTAGGACACATTAAAACAGAAAAAAAATCAACTTCCAGGTGATATCTGAGACAGTATCTATTCAGTCTAATCTCTCTCTTTTGTTTTAACCTACATTCCATAAAGATGAGATCTGGCCTTTGTAAAGACGATTCTGCCGCAGCTGGGTCTTCAACTATCAAACAGCATGATCAAAGTAAATAGAACTGTTTTTTAAGCACACCCTTAAAAACTCATATACTCAAAATATTTCATCTTTTTCCAAGCAGAGACAATCCAACATGACATACTTATTTTAGTGATGGTGCTCTTTCTTCAAAAGATCCTTAGAGATCCTCTTTGAGATATGCCTTCCAGCATCCGAGGAACTTATTTTTAATATCCTCAGAAGTGGCGAACCTTGTTTCATTTGAAGGAGATTTGATTATTTTTTTAATGCCAAAACGCACTGGACAAACTGTGAATATGGTGACTGAGAAATGGATTTCCTTTTACACAACTTGAATTAAATTAAGAAAATATGACTTAAATCATGAGATTTTTTTTTTCCTAGTATGACTCACAAATTGCTCTGCAATTATCTACTTAACCACAGTAAAACAAAAAAGTAACCAGAATGCAAGATGCTTAACATACTTATATACTTTCTTATCTATTAGCTCAAGGGCTGGAATAAAAGTGACTGGGGAAAGACTCTTTTTTGCTTCCTCCCATCCCAGCTATCATGTTGCTACACATAGTATTCATGGGAACAATTACAGTCATCTCTCCAGCCTGCCAACAAGAAACCTCTTTGGAGCTTCTTATTGTTGGTTCATTTGTCTTTTTGTGATTCGCAGATATGGCTGTAACTCACCAAAGAATTCACTAAAATCAGCTGAGGATTCTCACCATACAGCCTCAATAAAGAAATGGTAATCTTCATAAGATGTACCTTCTTTTAAAACATATGTCTTGTGCTTCTTCTAGCATCCCCTTTTCTCTGCAGGATTTCCCATACCACACACCTGATTATGAATTCAGCTAAACAGTATAACACAGTTGAGCTTGCTATATTTAAAGATGTTACAAAGTGCAGTCTTGGTGTTCCATTAGCTTTTCCTGAACATTTGGTTCTATTTGGTAGCCAGATAAATGCTCATATCCAATTTCCTTATGCTGCATCCAGATACCATGTTTCTGCAAAATAAAAACTTATCATTGTCTTGGTCCATTTGAGCCCAAGACTACTAGACACTGAAGCATAGTAACAGAATTTCTAATAAAGTCCTTATCAATGGAGTAAGTGTCCTATCTTACTTAGTCTGGCAGCCAGTCAAGGTTCTTTAAGTGTATTACTTGGGACTAGAAGAATAAATATGAATATGAGGAGTAGGCTAAAGTTAAATGTGGATGAAAAGAAAATATAAGTTAAATTTTACAGCCAAGAAAAGAGAGTGAAAGCAACATCAGTGGTAGGTACAAATCAAGTACCAAGTTAGGGAACAAAGGAGCCCAAACCATAGCAGGGATGAGTGTGAAACCCAGAGTCCAAGGACATGATCAAACCCAATATATATTGAAGAATTAAGACCACAGAATCAGGAAATGCTTACACACAAAAGATTCAAACAAATTTCCATAATATTCTGATATGACTGAGCTTCTTCTATACCTGGACAAAGCACGGAAGGAAGGAAGGAAGGAAGGAAGGAGGGAGGGAGGGAGGGAGGGAGGGAAGAGGAGGCAGAGAAAGAAAAGGAGGGAGAAAGGAAAAAAGGGATGAGGGAAGAAAATTTGGTTTTAAAATACTTTCTTCTACTAAAAGGAACCAGGGCTTTTTGGATAAAGACTCGCTCTAGGGCTACAGCAGAGAAACTATAAGATGAACCTGGGACTTGCATCAGAAAGTAAGGAAGTACTGAAAAATCATGGGAACATATCAAAAAGGCATGAAAGCCATCTTGAAGAGGCTCCTACTAACAAAATCTGGAACAATTTGAGCATTGAAGTAAATTAATAATAGTAATAGATTATAACCTATTGAATAAAATAAGAATCTATGCATTCATCCTGACATAAAAATAAATGAGTGATTAAATGGAAGAGAAGGGAAGGCTCTTCCTTACAGGAGAATGCCAGTTAAAAAATATAGAAGAAATGATGGAATTAGAAAATCATCAATGGACACTGCAACTAGTGGGTAAAAATTTGGTGAGGAATATAATGTGACATAGTCTCAAAGTATCTCCCCACAAATTAGAACGAACTGGCACTGGGAGCCTCCTGTTATCAACCACCAAGATGGATATAGCATCATTTCTGTGTTACTCCTCCCAGAAATGCATAAACTGAATCTAATCATTAGGAAACATCAGATGAAACCAAACTGTAGGACAGTCTACAAAATACCTGATCTGGAATCTTCAAAAATATCCAGGTCAAGAAACTGCAGATTAAAGGGGACTAAAGAGGCAAGACAGGGACTTCCCTGGTGGTCCAGTGTTTAAGAATCCACCTTCCAATGCAGGGGACGTGGGTTCAATCCCTGGTCAGGGAACTAAGATCCCACATGTCGCAGGGCAATAATAATAAGCCCACACACCACAACTACTGATTCTGCACGCCACAACTAGGGAGCCCATGTGCTGCAACTACTGAGCCTGCACACTGTGGAGCCCATGTCACAACTAGAGAGAAGCCCACGTGCCACAAAGAAAGATTCCGCATGCCACAACTAAAACCCAACACAGCCAAATAAATAAATAAACAAAATATAAAAGAAAAAAGAGGCATGACAATTAAATGTAATGTGTGATCCTGGATAGATCCTGATAGACTGGGGAAACATAGCTATAAAAGATAATTTGGTGACTACTGCTGAAACTGAATATGGACTGTGCATTAGATAATAGTATTGTATCAATGTAAAATTTCCTGATTTTGATAACTGCACTATTTATGTAAGGAAATATTCTTGTTTTTAGGAAACAGACATTGAATTATTTAGTCATGATGGGGCCTGATGTCCCCAAATCATTCTCAAATGGTTCATTAATAATATGCACATACACATGTGTATGTATGTATGTATGTATGTATGTATATAAATATACAGAGAAAGAAAGACACACATATAGAAAGAATGATAAATCAAATAGGGCAAAATGTAAACAATTGTTGAATCTGAGTAAAGTAAATATACAGGAGCTCTCTGTACTACTCTCGCAACTTTTCCATAGATTTGAACTTATTTCAAAATATAAAGTTTTAAAAAATGGGAAGGTGACTAGGAGATATTAGGGCTAAGTATGGCATTGAGAAATATCCAGGAACATTTTAAGAAATATCTAGAGAAAAAAGACTCCAAGGGGAACCAAGTATAAAGTGTAGAATGTGATGGGAGAGGTAGATCAGTAGTGCAAAAGTGAAGTAGTATAGTAATCTAGAAGTTAAAGCACGAGCCCTGGCTCTGCCACTTACTAAATGTGTGACTTTTGGCAAGACATTTAAACTCTTTAAGCCTCAGTTTTTCACCTAAAACCTTTACATACATAAGTACTTCAAACAGTTGAACAGTTACATAGAACATACTCAATAAATGCTATTATTCTTTTAATTAATACATCATCTTTGAACAATACTGCGTACACAGGAGGTCCCATTAAATGCTGGAAACCTGAACACAGAATATGTACAGGTAGGAGTCATTTCTTCCAGAACAGTTAAGAGTGAACACTTGGAGAAATAAAGTAGAATTAATACTTGAAAAGGAGGCAGAAAACTGTTATTTACAAGTAAAAAAAAATAACTAATTAAAACAGAAATGTTAATAGAAATGCAATAAGATGTGCATGAAGCAAAATGCAGTATTTTTTTGCCTCCAAAAAAAAAGGTTCTTAAAAATACAACCCCTAAAACAAACTTTAATTCAAAATATCTCTTTGATGAATAAGTGTGATACTTCAAGTTGCTCAAAAAGCAGGCACTAAATAAACTCAAGATATTGTTAATGCAAATCAGCTACCTTTTATCAGCAGTTATATTCCCAAACTACCGCCAGGCACGTCTTATTCTATATCTAAGAGATAATTAAACTTCAATTTCACATCAATCATCCAAGATACAGAAATGTTATACATCCTTTTTAACCTCACAAAGGTTTACCATGTAAACTCTACAAATCCTGGAAAGATAAGAAACTATAGGTAAAGTGGTACGATCTTAGTTTTAAACTCCATATTCTTGCATAAATTCCACATTTCCTCCCCACCCCCCCAAAAAAACCACATATCCCCCAGTCTGCGTTTAGGTATTGATATTGCTCGTTGAGGGAAGAAAGGAAGAAAGAAATTAGCATTTGTCGTTTACCCACCATATGTTAGGCAGCCACACTTTGAAACATCATTTATTTTACTTAGTCCTTGCAATCATATTATGAGGCATTATTATTACACCTATATTTTAAAGATGGAGAAACTGAGACTTACTCAAGGTCACAGGGCTGTGCAGTAGCGAGGCTAGGATCGGAATCTACATTTGACACAAAAGCCTACACTCTTTTTGCTACAACATGCTCAGTAATATGCCTAATGGAACATTAGGGGTTAATTGAATGGTACTGATGTTAAAACAAGCATATCTCATTGTAAATGCAGGACTAAAATATCATTTACGAAATTCTTCAGATCACCAGATGGAAGGAAAACCAAACCTAAGAAACTCTTTCAAAAACTTTCCAAGGCCTGTTACCAAGAATATTTTAACTAATCTCAATTGCACAGTGCTTAGCAGAAGCTATTGAGTTTCTCTCCCCATCAGTGGAAACTCAAACAGAGTGAGAGTTTGGGCTCCAAGGACCATATCTTCCTAGCTGATGAATACCAAGGTGAAGCAAAAATGCTTCTGCATAGAGGTAGCCACAGACGGTCAACATAGTTAAGCTTGGAGACAATGTTAAATTTTAAACATTAAAAAGAGGTTATTACAGATGGCATAATTGGCATCAACAATTCAGGTTTGCTTTACACATGCCATGAATACAGGGTATTCAATAAATATTAGTTATGCAATACTATTGTAACAATTTTTCCTGTGGAATTGGAGATGACTTTAACAGAAAATAAGAAGCAGAAAATAAAAAGATGACAAGATAGGTATGAAATAAGAAACCAGCCTGTGGGGGAAACTTTACTGTCAGGCACATAAGCACAGATTTACTTAATATTCTGTTTAATGGTGATTTTATGCAATTTTATGATCAATCCAACTACAACTCAGATGAGGCCAGAATAGTATTCAGTCTGCAGAGAGGTTATACCTAGAGAGAGCGCCATGTGTTAAGTAGGAAAATAAAATTCCGTCTCTGATATGCAAAAAGACAGTGTCCCTCTCATCTCCTTGAATCTGGTACACAGGTACTCTTATTACAACTTGCCAAAATATTTTCTTTTTTGTTTTCAATTTGTTTCACTTTGTTCTTTACTTTTTTCTTATTTTGGACATATAGTTCTGAATTATAACACAAGATTATATAGAGCTTTATTGATGAATACCAAAAGCTTAGTCTTTTCTATGTGTAACATGAGGTGAAGGGTGTTTCTTTGGCAGATTTAAACAGCTAATGTCAACTACCACTTGAGAAAAGTGTCACATTCCACTACTCCAAAAGGTTTGATCTAAATGACAGTCTGTAATCACTTCATTTGGAACTGGTCCAAGAAGTGACAGCTGATGGCTAATCTCAAAAAGAATACTGTTCTGCAGCATCAGTGTATCAATTTATCTGAAAGACCAATTTTAAATTGTAAAAATTATTGAAAATATACTCCTATAAAATTTATGATATTTTATTATAATTATGGTATAATTTTCATTATACATAATTACATTATTATACATAAATGACATAATTATATTATAATCGATTGCAGTTGATAGATTATATTAATTATGTAAAATTAGCATATGTATATCCTTATAGCACAGGTATAATCATATCCATTATATTACATTAAGCTTACAATCTACTGTGCTAACTCAACTTACTAAAACATACTGCTTAAATAAAATTGTGGAAAAATAAAGTCTAGAGCCATTGAACATGTCACCTCCCTTTCTTCCCAACTTCCCCAATATCTAAAAGGTTTGCATGAGGGAAAATCATATGCCCAAATACAAAAGTACAGGTTAGAAAATATGCTACCCTATATATTAAAGCTATTAGTAGCTTACCTTTATATTGGCTAAATAAAGTATACTACCTTTTGTTCTGAAGTGAGAGTGGAAAGCCAGCCTACAGATAGATGGTTTTTATGGTACAAGAACTATCCAATCCATTGCAGTCTACAAGTGTGACAGGAATCTTTGCTGTTCTCTTTTAGACGAGCTAATGTTGTGCAATAATCTTGAAACAGCTGGAAAGCCACACAGACCCCATAATCAAACAAGAAGGCCATCTTACCTATTCCCGGATGAGAAAAACTGCATGACAATAGTTCTATTCACCATCTTTGGAAAATAGTAATTCTTACTCTTGCTTTATTGAAAAATACATCTATGAGCTCCTCTTCCTTTCCTCTTCCTTTCCTCATCCCCTTTCTCCTTTTCCGTTCCTTTCCCT